>NC_133666.1:488613520-489213520 GCF_037893015.1 Macrotis lagotis
TTTTTTTTTTATTTTTTCACATTTTTTCCAATTACCAGCAAAGATAGCTTTGACCATTCTTTTATTTACAAGCTTCTTCTACCAAATTTTTCTACCACCTTCCTTTCCCTCTCCATGGCAGTGAAGAATCTGTTATATGTTGATAATATTCTAGACCAAAAAAATAAAATAGTCCTAAAAAGAACCCATTGATCACACCCAAAAGCAGATCTCAAAATAAAAACTACAAGGAATACTCTAGCCAAATTTCAGAAGTCTCAGCTAAAGGAGAAAGCACTGAAAGTAAACCAAACGAAAGTTATTAAAATACCAAGGATCCACAATAATTCTGCACAAAACTTATCAGCTCTAATTTTCAAGGATATGATTAACATATTTCCATATTATGTATTTAATGAAAAAGGAATTAGAACTAAGGGGAAGAAAATATCATTTGAAAGAAGGAAGAAACAACTTTTTCTTTTTATTTGCTTCTATCCTATCTTCCCCCTATTTGTACTTTCTTTCTTTATCACTCCTACTTCCATTCAGGATAGGATAAATTTTTATTCTAATTGGTAAAGTAAAACATTCCCTCTTTGAGACAATTCTCTTGAAAATAAAATTTATTCAGTATTTGAACTCTCCACTTTCCCCCTTTTATTATAAGTGGTGTGTTGTATCTCTTCTTGTGTTGATAATTTTCCTCAAATGTCTCTCTACCATATTTCCCCATTATAACCATTTATTTTTCATGGCCTAATTGATTTTTACCTGTCTTTTGCATCCATCCTATGTCAATGAATACTCCTGTCTACTGTGCTAATAGAAGTATTATTCTTGAGTCAAAAACATTAACAGTATCATCATCAATTTGTATCAACAACTTCTGTTCAGGCATACTAACTTCAATTTTCCCCAATAGAAATAAAACCCCAATTAGGTAAAATACCATCACTTCATGATAAACTTATTTATTAATTTATTTTTTTAGGTTTTTTTTGTGCAAGGCAAATGGGGTTAAGTGGCTTGCCCAAGGCCACACAGCTAGGTAATTATTAAGTGTCTGAGACTGGATTTGAACCCAGGTACTCCTGACTCCAAGGCCAGTGCTTTATCCACTATGCCACCTAGCCGCCCCTTCATGATAAATTTATACCCATACATTCTGGCTGAGTACCCTCCATCCAACTATTCCAATAGAAATGCCACCTTTAGAGCTAAACCAGCACTTTATTATGAATTTATGCTCACACTCTCTTTTAGTTATTTTCCTTTCAACTGTCCTAAGAGCAATGTTATTAACAAGAGGTATAGCTATTATCTTCCCATTCAGTTTTGTTGGCAAATATTATTTTCTGCAGACTTTTTAATACATCTCCTGAATCATGTATTTGAAGCTCAGAAAGTTAGGTGGTACAGTAATAGGATAATTAGACACTGCTCGGGGACCTATCCCGAGCCTTCGCCTGGATACATACCTTTCCCCGGTCTTCGCACGTCTCGGACCCGTCGGTCTTCGGACTCACGGACCCTCCTTTGGGGAAGGAGGGCAATAACTGGACAGAACACCCGGTTGCAGTCTAACAAGCAGGTCTTTATTCCTAACATAGCAGCGAAAAAAGCTCTCCTCTTCCCCAGTCCCCTCCCTTATCTAGTCTTCTGTTCCTGCCCCGAGCTCCTCCCCTGTTCCTCCCTCATGGGCGGAGCCACTCCTGTTACTGGGGCGTTCCCAGCACCCATGTGGGCGGGTTCACACCCCCAGGCGTCTCCTAACCCATAGGTGGCCAAGGTCCAGAGCTGGGTCCAGAGCAAGACACCTGCCACTTACTAGCAGTGTGACTTTGGCAAGTCAATTAGCACTGATTGTTTTGCATCCAGGGCCATCTCCAATCATTCTGATTAGCAACTGTAGCCCAATGGCTTTGGAAGAGAAAGTGAAACTGATGACTTTAGCACAGTACACACTAACTCAAGTACAGTTCAAGTTCTTATCATGGCATCTCCTCCCTGATGCCATGTTCTTCATCAGGAACAAAGGTCAAACATCATTAAAATGAAGAACACATTTTTGGTTTAGTTCAGCATTTTTTATCAGGTAAGTTTGAAAGTCTATTATTTCATTGAAAATTCATCTTTTCCCCTGAAAGAATATGCTGAATTTTGTAGATTGAGTTTTAGTTCTAATCTGATGTTCATTATGCTCCAGAATATAATATTCCAGATCTTCTGATCCTTGAAAATTAGAGCTGATAAGTCTTGTGCAGAATTACTGTGGATCCTTGTTATTTTAATAGCTTTCTTTTGGTTTACTTTCATTGCTTTCTCCTTTAGCTAAGACTTCTGAAATTTGGCTAGAGTATTCCTTATAGTTTTTATTTTGAGATCTCCTTTTGGGTGTGATCAATGTATTCTTTTTAGGACTATTTCATTTTTTTGGTCTAGAATATTAGGGCAGTTTCTCAGGTTAATTTTCTGTATGTTTTCAAGGTTCTTTTTGTAGTTGTGTCTTTCAGGCAGAACAATGATTCATTAACCATCTCTCTGGTTCTATTTTTCAAGTCTGTCATTTTTCCTCAAAGGTCTAGAGTTTCCCTCTAAATTTCTTCTCTCATCTGCACTGGATTATCCTCTTTTACCCCCCTTGAAACAGTTTTTTACTGAAGTTCATCCACAAAATCTTGAGATGAGAAATTGTTTCACTGTATTTTAACAGGAGATTATAATTCCTTTAGGGTCTATTTAGAGGTTTCTTTTAAAATTGTATCTGGAAAATCTCTGGGAGTTTTCCACCTTCTCTCTTCCCATCTTGACTCCACCCCCAGAAGGGGAAACCAGTTTATTTTTCGTAGTCACAACTATAAAGAAGCTTGTTTTTCATTCAGGATGTAATGTGTATTTATATAAAAATGAATATCCATTGTTGCTAATTTTCAAATCTGCAGTGACTCAAATAAATCAAACTTCCTTCCCATAAAAGTTTATTACAGTTACTGAAAACAGTGAACTTGTAAAGTTTAAGCATTTTTTTCTCTTGTTGAAACATCCTCAATTACTTTTACTGGAATTCTGATAGAACAGATTTGATTTCCTGCATCAAATTTGTTGCCTTCAATGCACATCTGTTAGGGGAATGGCAAAACAAGTTACAGTACATGAATACTATGGAATATTACATTCTATAAAAAAAAATAAATGGTCAGTCTAGAGAGGCATGGAATGAGTGAGAGATCTGAAGCTGAGTGAAGGGAGCAGAATCAAGAGAACAATGTACACATAATCAACAACATTGTGACATGATCAACTTCTCTCAGCAGTTCAGAGAGCTAGGACAACTGTATTAGACTGTCTATGGACAATGTTATCCCCATCCAGAGAAAGAAAAACAAAAGAGGGAAAAAAACCTTCACAATCTGATGGACACAACATAAATTATCTCTTATGTATCTCTTTCCCTTAATCCTAATTCCTCATGCTGAAAATGACTTAATCTATAAACATGTTTATCAAAAATATGCTTATGCAATATTTACCTGACTCCCACTGACAGGAAGGGGGTGAGAAGGGAGGGTGGAAGGAAAGTAACTTAAAAATTGCATATGCATATGTATGAATTTTTCAAAATAAAAAAATTAAAAATAAATAAATAAAAGCTTTTTTGCATTTCTCTAGATAGCCTTTAGCTCATTACAATAGTTTCTAAGTTGTTGCTCCCAATGCTTACTATACTATTTCACATTTAATCAACCTATTGAAGAATATCATACCCTATTTTGTTTAAAACATCAAAATCAAAACAAAACTAAAATAAAACCTTGATTATCCCTTCTTGTTCATACTATCATTCTTTTTCTTCTTCTTTTTGTTTGTTTATTTGATTTTGTTTTCTTAATAGTAATGGGGTTAAGTGACTTGCCCAAGGTCAACAGCTAGGTGTCTGAGGCTGGATTTGGACTCAGATCCTCCTGATTTCAGGGGAGGTGCTTTATCTACTGCACCACCTAACTGCCACAATAGCTCTTTTTGCAATGTTTTTTTTCTCCATCTGTTCTCTAGACCTATTTTTTTCTAATTTATTGAAATAAGATTTATCTTTTCAATTATAGAAAATTAAAACAGTAGACAGAGTACTGGTCTATAAGTAAGGAAAGTTTGAATTCTAAAGTAACTTTGTGACCTTGAGCAAGAATTTTATATGTCTCAGATTCCTCAATTCTAAAATGAAGGCATTAAAATTATCTAACCATGAGAGATGACTTAAAGAACAAAATTCAGATAAGATATGCCATATACTTGGCACTGTATATGCCACACAATAGGTAGTTAATAAAATTCCTTTCTTTTTCTTTATTTTTTTTAACATTGATCCCTTTTTCTTAACCAGCAAATAAGTTCAAGTTTCCTCTATCCACAATCAATGTTGCCTTGACTTAGATTATTTGCAAGAGTATCCTTGGTATATTGACTTCTCTTTCACTCTCAAATTGAAAAAAAATCATGTATATTCAGTTTTTGTGGTTCCACACTGCTCACCATTAAATGGACAAATCCTTGGGATTTCAAACAACACCATTCTTTGAAGGTCATAAATATCAAGATGCACAAACTAACAGGATTTTTAAGTATAAATATTTATAAAAATAAAGCAAATAAGAGTAATAAAAAGTCTCTACTTCCTTTAATAAATGAAATAAGTGTTTTCTTAAAAAAGAAGCTTCAATTATTCATTCTCTTTTTTGGAACTCTTCTGATTCATCTAGTAACTTTTCTGTTATAATAGTTTATGTGTTTTTAACATCATGTTTATCATTATATTTCTCTGCCACCTACAATTAAAAACATTTTTTTCTTCAAAATTAAGGTTAAATTCTACATGTAAAATTCATATTTATATAGAACTAAATACCACACAAGTACACACACACACACACACACACACACACATATATATATATATATATATATATATATATATATGCATGCATGCATGTAGATATGTTTATCTTTCTATCTATAATTGTTTTATTCCTATTTCTTTATCTATCTAACTTCCTAATATGTAGTACTAATTACTGTACTTCATTCAAAAAAGTTAATTTTCAAATAAATTTTGGGTATTTTCACACAGATATTCTAATAGTAATATTAGATTAACATTTCAAATCATGCATATTAATATAAAATAAAATAAAATATTAAGTGCCAGTATTGTGCAGAGCATTATGCTAGCTTCTGGTGGTAGATAAGATGGCATAACAATATTTGGCAATTATCTAACTCTTTTAGGTTCCCAAGGTCCTTTATGTCCATTATTATTTTTCAAATGTTGGGGTGGCTAGGTTGGCGTAGCGGATAAAGCACCGGCCCTGGAGTCAGTAGTACCTGGGTTCAAATCTGGTCTCAGACACTTAATAATTACCTAGCTGTGTGGCCTTGGCAATTCACTTTACCCCATTTACCTTACAAAAAAAGAAAAAATAATGAAAAATATTTTTCAAATGTTTTATAAGGTAATCCAAAAAGGTTCTATCTTACCCATTTTAACAAAGAAAAAATATGTTCCTTGAGATTGAACAGGGCTTTAAAGCTATGGAAACAAGATGGTGGAGTAAAGATAAGCCTCCTCTGTTCTCCACTGAACCACTCCAAGTACTTTTAAATAATGACTCTACACAAATTCTAGCATGATAGAATCAACAAAAAGACTGAGTCAAGCAATTTTCCAGTTTAAGAAACTTAGATCAGCTTGAAGATCGCCCTGGGTTAGAAGCAACCCACATTGCAAATTGGGTCTCATTGCAACAGATTGCGGGGGCACTGGGTCAGTGGCAGTGGTGGCAGTTCCCATGCTAATCAGCATAGGGATTTCCAAGCACAACTTTGAAGGAAAGCAGGAAAAGTCTACTGCATGTGGAGCACAATCCAACACCAGCCTCAGAAGCACAAACCAGACCCCAGCACACTAGGAGCAGGCCTCAGGAGTCAATGAATCTGCAACAGATGCTTTCAGAATGCTCAGCTCACAGAATAATAGGATTGAAAGGATATTACAGGAGTTTCTTTGTTATCACTGAAGCAGCATTCTGTTGCTTTCCCCATATTCAAATCTGAGTCACTGTTTGGGATCCCAGATCCAGAAAGAGGAACTGAGGTAAAACAGACATTTCTTCCCCAATGGAGCACGAACCATCCTAACAGTTCCAGGGCAGAGAGAAGTGCTTGTGGTCACTCACAGACCAAAGAATGGTATACTACAGTAGCCATAACTTCTCCTAAGAACTTCAAAGAAGCGAATATTTAGAGATTTCTAGAGTTATCTCTGAAAACAGCTGCAAAAAACCCCTCAAAGGACTTGCACAGTGCATCCTTCACCAATGAAGCAGAGTCCCACTTTAACAAAGAGTTAGCATCAAGTTATAGACTGAGCAAGAAGGAATGGGCAAAAGTAAAAACAAAAAATCTCACCAGAGAAAACTTCTATGGTCATGTGACAGTTCAAAATGCACAATCAGAGGTAGATAAAGTCAAAACTTCTACTTGCAAACTTCTAAGAAAAATATGAATTGTCTCAGTCCATGGTAAAATTGGGATGAGAAATGAGAGTGATTTGGGAAAATCATGAAAACCAGATCAATATTTTGGTAAAGGTGATGCAAACAAAAATATTGAAGGAAAATAATCTATTCAAAACAAGATTTTGTCAAATTAGGTAAAAAAAAGTCCAAAAATTCAAGGAGAAGAATGCCTAAAGAAGAAAAAAAATTCCAAATGGAAAAGGGTTACACAAACTCACTGAAATAAATAATTGCTTAAAATATTGAATGGATGAGAAGTAAACTAATGATTTTTGTGAGAAATCAAGAAGCAATAAAACAAAAGCAAAACAATCAATAACTAGAAGAAAAGTTGAAATATTTAAAAGTCACTGGATAAAACAACTGACCTTGAAAACAGATCTCAGGGAAATAATTTATATATTAATCAACCAGAAAGCCATGATAAAAAAAAAAAAGCCTAGGCACCATCTCCTAAGAAATTTTGAAGGAATTACCTGATATTGTAGAACAGAAAGTAAATGAGTAATTAAAAGAATTTATGAATAATTTCCTGAAATTCTAAAATGAAAAATGTCAGGAATGACACAGCAAAATTTCAGAACTCCCAAGTCAAAGAAAAAATATTATAAACTTCCTGAAATAAATAATTCAAATATGGAATCAGAACTCAAGATTTAGCAACTTACACATCATGGAATCATATGGCTGGGAACATAATATTCTGGACAGTAGAACAACTTGGATTACAACCAGTAATTCTGAGGTACATACTATTTGATTTCTTAAAAGAAAAGAAAAAGAAAATAATAAATGTTGGAAGGAATTTAGGGAAAATAAGACATAAATGCATTGTTAGAGAAGTTGTAAAGTGATTCAACATTTCTGTAGAGCAATTTAGATCTATATCCAAAGCTATAAAACCATGCCAACTGGTTGACATAGAAGTGACACTACTATGTCTATATTTCAGAAGAGATGGAAAATAGGAAGGAAAACACCCTAAATGTATAAGGATATTTATTTATAGGAGCTCTATAATGGTGCCAGAGAACTGGAGATTGAGGAGAAGCCCACTGATTGGGGAATTACTGATCAAAATTTATTATGTGATTAAGACGAAATACTAGTCTAAGACTTAATGACTTCTGGAGCAGAGCCAATATAGTGTCCTGAAGATAACATGTTCCCAAAGTCCTTCCCTACTAAAGATAATTGAAGCCTCTACTCTGACATTTACACATAGATACCACCAAGGAAAAGAGAAGATTCAAAGAAGTTTTCAAATATAGATATCATGGAGGATCTTCAGTGAATGTCTGTCTCTTTGTTGGAAAAGGGGGTAATAATGTCCAGGAGGTAAGATAGCTGGCAAAGCCATCAGGAAGCTTTTAGACACAGTGCAATTCATGTCCCAGCAGTTAAATAGCAAGCAGGGATGGGAGAACCCCAACCCTAAACACAATCTGACTCCTGAGAGAACCAGGGTAAGGGTAAAAGACAGGACGGGAATAGGAACAATCCTCTGTTAAGTAAGGACCTAGACACAAAGGAGGAAACAAAACTATGCAAAAGCAAGACTTGAACTGCATAGTCAACATCTTGGTCAACAATGAGTCAGAGATAAGACCCCAGTCCCAGCAAAATAAAAGTCCAGATCTATACTTCATATCCCTCAGTAGCAGAGCTACAACAAAAATGAACTAAAGCTAAAAAGGCACTCACTATGGAAAACTACTTCACAGATAAAGTTTACAGCAAGGCTATGTCTGAAGAAAGCAGTGAAAAGTCACTTACAGGGGAAGTATCAAAACATAAAATGAACTCAAATAGAATAGTTCATCAAAGAAATTAAAAAGAATTTAAAAACCAAAGAAGAGAAGAAGAAAAATGGGAAAAACAAAAGAAATGAAAGTCATAAAGGAAAATTGTGGCAAGTTGACCAAAGAAATCAACTTCATTAAAAGTAAAAATAACCAATTGGAAAAGGAAGCATCGAAGATAATTGGAGAAAATGAAATACTAAAAATTAGAATTGAAAAGTTAGAAACTAATGAATCTATAAGACTACAAGATTCCATTAAACAAATAAAATTGCTGAAAATATTGAAGAAAATGTAAAGGACCTTCTAGAGAAAATGAATGATCTGGAAAACAGATCCAGAAAGACAATATACAAATCACTGGACTACCAGAAAGCCTAGATCAACAGAAGAATGGGAAAAATAAGGGAAGAAGGGACTAATAAAAGGGAAGAGAAGGTATAATTAAAAAAACCTGAAATTCACAGGGGAAAAGTTATGAGGTTGGGGGTAAAGTGTGAAAGAATATGTGTCTGGGGTAAGGGGCACAAAGAGTTCAAGAAATGGTATGGCTTAGGATGATACTTTGGCTTGTGATGAGGTCTGGGTGTATTGAAAGATACATAAAAAGGGGATAAAGTAAAAATGATTATAATTATAATTTGATGTAATTTGAGTCAATGTTGTTATCAAGTAATCAGGTAAAAATTTGTGATGTTATCTTGATAACAATAGGAGCTTATCAAGTAATCAAATAATCAAATTGTGATTGATGAGACCTGGCTAATAATATTAGTTTATCAAGGGAAGAGACAAAAAGATTTATAATTTTAGTGGGAACGAAGGGAGAATTTGAATGCTGAGTAAAATCTATTCAATTGATTTAGCCCAGTGAAGGAGTAAGCTACATTTCCACTTTGGTTTAAAAATCTAACTTAATTTAAAGGGAAGGGGAGGAGCACAGGGAATGGGAAAGATAAATGAAGAAGGTACTGAAAGAAGGGAAGGGAAGGTATAAGTGAAAATAACCTGAAAGTTAAATTTCTACAAGAAAAGTCAAAAGGAAAGGCAGTAAAATTTTGATGAGGAGGAATAAGAGAAAAGGAAAGAGATAAATATAAATGGAGAAAGACAACATGGAGGAGAAATACAGAATTAGAAAACTTAACTGTAAATGTGTATTAGATGAACTGTAACATAAAACAAAAGCAGATAAAAGAATAGATTAAAAACTAGAATTCTATAATATGTGGTTTATAAGAAACACATCTGAAGCAGAGAGATACACAGAGGGTAAAGGTAACAGAATGTAGGAGCATATATTATGGCTCAGCAGAATTTAAAAATAAATCTGGGGTAGTGATCCTAATCTCAGACAAAGTAAAAGAAAAATTCAATCTCCTTAAAAGGGATAAGGAAGGAAACTACAACTTCTTAAAAGCCACCTTGGTAATGTAACTATCATTGCTAAACATGTATGCACCAAGTATTACAGTGTCCAGATTCCTAGAGGAAAAACTGAGTCAATTACAAGGAGAAATAGAAATAAAACTTTAATAATGGGAGACTTCTATCTCACTCTCTCACAACTAGGTAAATCTAACAACAAAATAACCAAGAAGTAATTTAAGAAGGCTAATGAAATCACACAATATTTAGCTAGAACTCTGGAGAAAACTGAATAGGGATAGAAAAGAATATACCTTTTTTCTTGGAATTACATGGCACCTTGACCAAAACAGAAGAAGTACTATGGCACAAAAACCTTAAAATCAAATGCAGAAAGGCAGAAATAATAAATATACACTTCTCAGAGCATGATGCAATAAAAATTACATTTAATAAAGGGTCAGGGAAAGAGAAACCAAGAACTAATTGGAAATTAAATAACTTTATCTTAAAAATGGGTGGATGAAACAGCAAATGATAGAAATAATCAATGGTTATGTCCAAGAAAATGCTAATAATGAGATATTATACCAAAATTTATGAGAAGCAATAAAAACAGTTTTCAGGGGAAATTTTATATCTCTAAATGCCTATATGAATAAAATAGAGAAAGAGATCAGTTAATTGAGTATACAACTAAAAAAGCTAGGAAAAGAATAAATTAAACAACAATTAAATACCAAATTAGACATTCTGAGAAGCAAGAGAGAGATTAATAAAATGGAAAGCAAGAAAAGGATTGACATCATAAGTAAAACTGGTTTTATGAAAAAGCCAATGAAATAGACAAACCTCTCATTAATCTGATTTTGAAAAAGAAAGAAGTTAAACAAATTACCAGTATCAAAAATGAAAACCATGAACTAACCTCCAATGAGGAAGATATTAAAGAGATAATTTGAAGATATTTTGCTGAGCTATATGCCAATAAATTGGACAACTTGAGTGAAATGGATGAATATTTACAAAATTACAAACTGCCCAGATTAACAGAAAAGGAATTAAATTACTTAAATAACCCCATGTCAGATAAAAGAAATTGAAGAAGCCATTAATAAAATCCCAAAGAAAAACTCTCCAGGTTCAGATAGATTTACAAGTGATTTCTACCAAACATTTAAGGAATAATTAATTCCTATTCAACATAAACTATTTAAAAAAAGTAGAGGCAGGGGTTCTGCCAAGCTCCTTTTATGACACCAGCATGGTGGTGATCCCTAAACAAGGAATAACCAAAAAAGAGAGAAAGAAAATTATAGACCAATCTCCCTAATGAACACTTGCAAAAATCTTAGATGTAATTTTATCAATGAGACTGCATCAAGTTATTACCAGAATAATATATCATCATAAGGTTGGATTTATACCAGTCAGGAAGGGATTGTTCAATATTAGGAAAACATTCAACATAATTAAACATATCAATATCAGGATAGATGTTGAAAAAAAACCTTTTATAAAACACATTTGTTCTTATTAAAAACCACTAGAAAGTTTAGGAATAAATGGAATGTTCCTTGAAATAACAAATAGTATACATCTAAA
The DNA here is from genome assembly GCF_037893015.1 of Macrotis lagotis. Taxonomy (NCBI): domain Eukaryota; kingdom Metazoa; phylum Chordata; class Mammalia; order Peramelemorphia; family Peramelidae; genus Macrotis; species Macrotis lagotis. The sequence goes on from NC_133666.1 coordinate 488,624,850, forward strand.
ATCATCAACAAATATATATTAAAAAATTCAGCAAAGTATCAGGATATAAAAATAAACCTCCATAAATCATTAGCATTTCTATATATGAAGAACAAAGCTCAAGATAAAGAGATAGAAAGTTAAATTCCATTTAAAATAACTGTTGACAACAACTATAGACAACTCTAGACAAGAACTTGGGAATTTACCTCCTAAGACAAACCCAGAAACTCTATGAATAGTTACAAAACTCTCCTCATCCAAATAAATTCAGATTTAAACAAGTGGGAAAATGTCAAATATTCATGCTTAGGTAGACCTAATATAATCAAAATGACACTTCTACCAAAATTAAATTACTTATTCAGTGCCATATCTACCAAACTGTCAAATAAGTAATTTACTGAGCTAGAAAAAATATTTACAAAATTCATCTAGAGCACAAAAGCACAAGAATAGACAGGGAACTACTGAAAAAAAAATGTAAAGGGAGGTGATCTAGGTCTATCAGATCAAAAAATTTACTATAAAGTAGCAGTCATCAAAACTGACTGGTACTGGTTAAGAAATAGAGTAATGGAACAGTGGATTATGATAGTTTCAAAAGAAACTGCAGTAAATCACTACAGCAATCTCCTATATGACAAATGCAAAGACATGAGCCTCTGGGGTAAGAACATACTATTTGACAAAAATTGTTGGGAAAACTGGAAAATAGTATGGCAAAAACTAGTCATAGATCAACATCTCACACCCTATACCAAAATAAAGTCAAAATGGGTACAGGATTGTGACAGAAAAAGTGATACCAAAGATAAATTAATAGACCACAAAATAGTCTTTCTGTCTGATCTTTGGAAAAGGGATTCTTTTCTGAGCAAACAAGAATTAGAGCACATTTTATACTGCAAATTAATGATTTTGACTATATTAAAAATAGTTTTGCACCAGTAAAATCATTTAGAAGAAATGCAGATAGCTGGAAAACAATCTTCACAACCAGGAATTCTAATAAAGGTATAATTTCTTAATAATAATAGAGAATTGCATAGAATTTATGATTGCAAAATCATTCACTAACTGATAAATGATCAATGAATATGAACAGAATTTCCAAATGAAGAAATTATAGCTATATATAATCATACAAACAAATGCTCCAAATTGGGATGGAGACAAGTTGGTCACATGAGAACAGCCTTTCCTAGAAGGTCTCTCCAAAATATTCCAAAAACCTTAAGATTATGGCTCTGACTAAATTTTCCTGAAACAGAAAACACAGAAAGATCCAGTGAGGCTATTGCCCAGCCCCAGGTTACTTGGAAGATAATGGCAAAGCTCAGTTATGCAAGGGTGGAGGGAGAACAGCACAGCAATAAGTATCCTCCTGGAGTAAAGGAACTCCAGTATTCCAGGAACAGCCTACTGGGTGCCTGGTTCTGAGGAGCTCTTGCTCCAGGAAGCAGAAGCAGTTTCCTGTACTGCTAACTCAGGAAACACCAAGCAAAACTTGGAAGATCAGTGGGAAATATGTGCCAAAGTGAGTGGGAGGCAGTGTGACCCCCAGTATAGCCAAGATCCTAGGAAATGTAAGCTGGTCTGCAGAGTGGCCCATCAGCTGCTTCCAGAGAACTCAGCCCATGGAAGATAAGGTGGTGGGCAGAGACTAACTATGTCTCTCCTCTGGCCCTGAGACTGAACTCCTGTGCTTTGAACATATTCAGGCCCTGGTTCCAGTATGGGGCTCACCATTGCCCTAAAGCAGGGTCCTTCCTCACATCTCCAGGGTAAAGAGGTGTACTTTTGGTCATCCACAGACCAAAGCACAGGCCAGGAGAGAATTCAGAGTCTATCATATGACCTTGAAGGAATTGTGGTGCTTGTAGGGTGACCCAGCAATACTCTAAAGCTTAGGAAACACCACAAAATCTGGCAGTTTGGGAAAATAAGTAAACAGAAAAAAATGGAACCCGATCAAAGACAATTATTTTGGTCCCATGGAGCACCAAAACACACAATGAGAAAGTTCCAGCTTCTGCTTCTAAATCCTCCTGAATCATTGAAGTTTGTCTTAGGCTATTTCAGAGGTCAAAAAAGATTTTGAAAATCAAGTAACAGAGGCAGAGGAAAAATTGGGAAGAGAAATGAAGATGCAGGAAAAAAATCATGAAAACCAAGTCAACAGCTTAGTCAAAGAGATCCAAAAAATGCTGCAGAAAATAACATACTCAAAACCAGTTTAGGTCAAAGGGAAAAGGAAACAGTTCTGAAAGTTAATGAGGAGAAAAATACCTTAAAAAGCAGAACTGACCAGATGCAAAAGGAGTTAAAATATCTCTCTGAAGAAAACAAATCCTTCAAAAGTAAAATGGAGCTAAAGGAAGTGGGTGACTTTGTGAGGAATCAAGACACAATAAAATAATATCAAAAGAATGAAAAACTAGAAGAAAACATAAAATATCGTATTGAAACAACCAACAGAACTGGAAAGCAGATCAAGATGAGTCAATTTTAAAATTATTATACTGCCTGAAAGTCATGATCAAGCAAAGAACCTTGACTTCATTTATAAAGAATTTCTACAGGAAAATTGCCCTGATATCCTAGAAGCTGAGGGCAAAATAAAAATTGAGAGAATGCACTGATCTCTTCTGGGAGGAGATCAAAAAAATAAAATAACCCCCAGGAATATTATAGTCAAGTTCTAGAACTCACATACTACAAGCAGCCAAAACAAAACAATTCAAAAATCATGGAAATGTAGTCAAGATCACACAGCACTTAGCAGCATCCACATCAAGGTTTTGTAAGACTTGAAATAGGATATTCCAGAAAGCAAAACAGCTTGGAATGCAACAAAAATCAACTACCCAGCAAAATTGAACATCCTCTTTCAGGGGAAAATATGGACTTCCAATGAAACAATGAAATTTTAAATGTTCCTGTGGAAATGACCAGAGTTGAGCAAGAATGTTGATCTTCAAATACAGGACTCAGGTGAGGCACTGAGAGCTTTGACAAGAAGTTTAAATTGTATGTTATTTATTCACAATGAACTGTATGTATTCATATATGGGAAGGTGATACAGATAATACTCATATGAACCTTGTCATTTATTAGAGAATTAGCAGTTTTTTATAGTCCAGAGACAGGAGAGAGCTGAATTTGAAGGTAATAAATTTTTTAAATGGAGTCAATTGGTGCAAAGGAAATCTATGGGAGAAAGAAAAGGAGAGGTAGAATAGAGTAAGATAGTTCATGAAATAGAGTGAAGACATAGCTTTTGCAATGGTATGGAAGGGGGGGAGGCAAGATGGAACAAGGGAGCCTTCATTCTCATCATAAATGACTCAGAAAGGAAACAACTTAATAGGGCGTAGAAATCTAGAAGTAAAAGGAGAGAAAGGGGATGGGAAAAAGGGATAGGGGGAAGGGAGGGGAATGTAGGTAATAGAGGAAAGGGTAGATCATAGAAGAGGATAGTCAGATATATCACATTTTCCTTTTTACTTTTTGCAAGGTGGTGGGATTGGATGGCCTGTCTGGTACCATAGGACTGGGTGGTAGCTGGGGCTCTGGGGTGAGATGTATGCTTAGAGCCTTTTCACCCTAGGGCTGGTCCTCTGTCCAACTTGTGCAACTCAGCTGTCCCACACCACACTTTTGAAGAGGGACAGAGTGAAAGGAGAGAGAAAATATAATAATTGGTAGTGGGGAGAAATGGATGGAGGAAATTACAAGCGGCAACAGTAACTGTGGAAAAATATGTAACTTCTCTGATGGACTTATGATAAAGAATGCAATCCACCCCAGAGACAGAGCTGATGGTATCAAAACACTCACTGAAGCACATTTTTTCCTCTCTTTCATTCACTTTATTTCTCATGAGGATTTTTATTTCTTGGGCAGGGGGATTATGTTCAGTCTTACAACAAGACTATTTTTAGTAATATGTAAATAGAAAAAATGAAAAAATACTCCAAATCACTATTGATAGAGATATGCAAATTAAAACAACAATGAGGTATTATCTCACACTTATTATATGAACTGAGATGAGAAAAAGGTAAGATAATCAATAATGGAGAGAATTTGGGAGGACTGGTTCATTGATGCATTGCTGGTAGACTTGTGAATGGATCCAGCCTTTCTAGAGACAAGTATGGAACTATGCCCAAAGAGCAATAAAGCTCTTCATATGCTTTGACCCAGCAATCCAGATTCAAGGATTATATGCAGAAGAAATTGAAAAAAATGGGAAAAGACCTACATGGTCCAAATTATTCATGGTAGTTTTTTTTTGTAGTGCCAAAGATTCTAAATGGAAGGGATGCCCATGAATTGGGGAATAGCTAAACAAGTTATGGTACATGAATACCATGGAATATTATTGTTCTATAAGAAACAATAAATGGTCAGACTCTAGAGAAGCATGGAATGACTTATGGGATCTGATGCTGAGCAAAGGGAGTAGAGCCAAGAGAAGAATGTACACATCAACATGATGAGATGAAGAACATAGATGGAAGCCACTCCTCTCAACAATCCAGAGAGCTTGGACAACTGTATTAGAAAGGTAATTGTCTATATTATTCCCCAAAAAGAGGAAGAAAAACAAAACAATACAAAAAATACAGAAAATAAAAGACTCCAAATGCATCTGATGAACACTATAAAAATTATCTCTTATGTGTCTCTTTCCCTTAATCCTAATTCCTCATGTCAAAAATTACTAATTTGTAAATATATTTGACAAAATATGTATGTAAAATGTTAACCTGTTCCCTACTGAGGGGAGTGGGTTGGGAAGGAATGGTGGAGTGAAATTTTGTAACTTGGGAATATGCATGTACAAATTGATGAAAATAATAAATACATAAAAAAGACATGATGGACAGGATGGTAAAAAAACAAATTTATATTAACAGTTTCAATAGGAAATATACTATATAAAAAATAACAGTAATGTTATACTATGATCAATTATGCATGACTTACTTTTTTTCAGTAATACTGTGACCCCAGAGATTCTGAAAGACTCATTTTAAAGAATGCTATCCTTCCCAAAGACAGGGCTGATGGTATCTGAATACATATTGAAACACACCTTTTTTTAATTTTATTTTTCTTGAGGATTCTGTTTTTTTTTGGGGGGGGTGGGTTTATGTTTACTTTTATATCATGACTATTGATGTGGTCTTTCATGATTATATATATATATATATATATATATATATATATATATATATATATATATATATATATATATTGAACTGTATTAACTATCTTTCTTTCTCAATGAGGAGTATTGGGATGGTAGGAAAAGAAAAATATTTGAAACTTAAAATTTTAAAAGTGAAGATTGAAACTTGTTTGCACATAACTGAGGAAAATGAAAACAAAAGAGATTGAATTATCCATAAACGTAAAGTTAATGTTTTAGAAATTTGTTTTAAATCCAGGTTTATTTGTGTGTTCAGCTATACCCAATTTTGTTATACTGTATCTTTTACCTGTCATAACTGATAAACAGTTAAGAAAAATATATTTTCTTTTCCCTCACAGAATTTATATTTGAATCTTAGAGTTAACTGATACATGAATAGTTAAAGTACAAAATAATGCAAATAAAAAGAGACAAGCAAAGTATGGAGATTCAAAACAAAGACAATGAAATGGAATGTGAGGAAAGTGGGGGTGTTTGCATTACACAAGAATGTGAAGGGAGGATTCATAGTTTACATTACAAAGTTCTGTCAATATTGTTACTTTATGGGCAGGTAGCCTCAATCTGATAAAGAATTTAAGATTAGATAGGTGTGCCAAACCTTTCTAATGTGTCTCTTGACCTTTGCTCATGCTCAAGGAGATCTATCTTTTCCTAATCATTAGTATAATTAGCAAGACAGGAAAAATGTATAGGAACCAATGTATCAATTAGATTTGTGACCCCAGTCAATTATTGGCATGAAGGGGAAGGAACAAAGCCTTTCAAAGTGCATAAAAGAGGGGCAGCTAGGTGAGCACTGACCCTGGAGTCAGGAGTATCTGAATTCAAATCTGACCTCAGACACTTAATAATTACCTAGCTGTGTGGCCTTGGGCAAGCCACTTAACCCCATTTGCCTTGCAAAAGCCTAAAAATAGAAGTACATAACAGAGCTTGTATTTTGGGATGTCCCTGCTCCTCTCTCTCCCAACATGACAGAAGTGTGCAATTTTGTTTCATAATAAAATGCATTTTATTCACTCTGCACTAAGTATTATCAAGCTACTTATAAAATGCAAGATATAAATAAAAGGTCCATTTAAGGAACTTTACAAGAAAGTTTGGATCAGTCATTGAGATATGACAAAATTTCAGGCCCACCTGAAGATTGGGAAGAATGGAGTTTTACAGAGGTTGAAGAATAGTTGTTGGTTTGTATTGTGTCTTATCCAATATTAACCTTCTGTCTCTTTATCATTATTTGTTAATTTTTTGTTTTTTCTTAGTATTCATATGTTTTGACTTCCTTCTAGAGACTATGATGTACATGGTTGCACAATTTTAATGAATATTCTCTACAGACTCTATTACTCTGTTGATGCTCTTTTCTGGAAAAGTACTGCTCAGTTTCATTTGTCAAAATGTTATCAGCTCAAATCTAACAGTCATGAGTGTCCACCAAGATTCTATTCTTCATTTCCTTCTCTCCTCTCTGCATACAGTTTTGCTGGAGGAGTGATCTCCTCAACTATCTTGGATTGAAGTATTATTGTTATGCTGATGATTTTCAGATTTCCCTATCCAACCCAAGGATCTCCCCTAAATCTGTAAACTCCATCTTTAATTACTGAACATTTCAAACTAGATGACCTTTTCAACATCATAAATCTAAGCCATGAATTTAGCTCATTGTCTTCACTCATATTTAACGACCTATCCTCTTCTGACCTATACTCTTATATCTATTGAGGATATGGCAGTGCTAGCAGTTACCTTGGGGAAACATCCTAATTATCACATTTGCTCCACATTTGCATGCCTTCTCCATTCAGTTCCAAATTCCTATCATTTCAACTTCATAAATAGTCTCCTGTTTAATTCCTTTTCTTCCCTGAAACACCATGGCTTTTACTCAGGTCTTCTTCTAGAAAAGCCTTTTCTTAAATCTCCCTGTTTTCAGTACAATTCTTCCTACATTTCATACTCCAGACAATTAAAAAATGATCTCGCTGTTCTAATCTGTTCAGAAACGCACACACATGCACACACACACACACACACACACACAGACACACACACAAACACACATTCACAGACAGAAAACCCTCCATTCACTTCCACCTATGTATGTAAAACAACCTTGTTTGAATCATCACTTATAGAAAATAATAAAATATCCTCTGCCATACAAAGCTCTTCAAAATGTAACTGTCTCCTACCTAACTTTCTAGTTTCTAAAGACATACTGTTTTCTTAGTACATTTTGTTCAATTATGCTAACTATTGTTAGCTCTTTGTACTTGAAAATTCATTTACTGTCTACTGCCATTCCAGTAATTCTCTATCTCCTTAACCCTATCTTCTGGTCATGTTCCCCCTCCCCCCAAGTCCTTGCCTTAACATCTTCTGAACCCTACTTTCAAAAATAATTCTTTACTGATACATCTTTATGCTATTGTTTTCCCCATCTCCCATCTCCCCCCATGTGGAGAATCTCCAATTTCTGCTATATATCTAGTATATATATATATATATATATATATATATATATATATATATATATGTATATACATATTTTATCACCCCCAATGCACTAGTTAAACTTTATTTATACCAAATCTAAGTGATGTCTGATATCTTGTAGTAAAGGTTCTGATTTGACACTTATTTCCTTTGTAAATATGGAAATTATAGGAAATTTTGACCTGGATATTTTCACTTATAAAATTCCAATAATATTTATACTTTGTCCTTCATTGGGATGATATGAAATTAAAATCAAATACTACTTACAAGAGACAATTGTGGTTAATAAATTCAGATACTGGGTGTGCAATAGCTTGTATATAGTTGTTAAGGCATGGGATTATAACTATGTCAGTTCAGTGTGAGATATTTATACCATGACTCACAGATTTGAATACTTCATGCCTTGAAAGTCATTATTTTTCTTTCTAAATTTGTTATCAGATTTGAAGGTCAATATATATATATATATATATGTATATACTATATTAATTGAAAGGAAACCAATGCAAACAAAGAGGTAAGACATTGATATGGATTTCTGTTAAATCTCATAGTCTGCAACATGTCATAAAGTAGAAAAATCAGTTTATATTTCAAGACTCTCATCATGATGAACAAAATTAAATAAGTGTAAAACTGGGCAATAGAGAACAACACAGTGGAAAACCACAAAAATGAAAATCATAATGATTCTTGTATATAGAACAAAAATAGAAAGAACTAAAAGTTGTCTCAATATATTTAAGCACGGGAATGGAAAGGATACCAAAATGAAGAAGTTGGGAAAGGCTACTAGGTTAATGAGGAATGTAAAGACATCAGTTTTCAATGTAATGACTAAAAGGTGACAGAGAGGCATGCAAAGTAAATATGTTCTATAGATATCTAGAAATAAAATTGGGGAACAAATCAGGTATAACATTTGAATCTGTGAATTGTGCATATAATCTACACATGTGCTCATTTAATGAACTTTTTAATGAAGTGAAGGTAGAGAAAGATTGGAGAAGGAATCAATAATTGAATTTTTGGGGGGGTAAAGAGTAATAAGAGAGCAAGGAGACAAAGAAATAAAAAAATTCACAAACATATCTATTTTCTGCCTGAGAGAAAAAAATTAATAACTATTTTTACTTTTCTATCTCCTCTTTCTGTCATTTTCCAAACATTTTTCTCCCCTTTGACATTGTTTTCTTCTTCACATGATATTTCTTCCTTCCCTCTTTCTCAACTACATACATATTCAAATTTTAATATAATCCTACCTTATATGTCACCTTCCTTAAATATAATGAACATAGTTACTATTAAATTTCCTTTATAATCCTGACACCTCCCTGATATAGTACAAAAAAATCAGATTTATCAAGACAGGAGTTTCTACAGTTTAAAAGTTTTTGACTTTCTATGGTCTCAAATTGAATGCATCTTGCTACATATTATAGTTTTTCTTAATGGAAAAACAAAAAAAAAATGAAAATAAGCAATCCCAATCTTCAACTATTGAATTAAAACTCAATAGAAAAGGTAATATTTATTCATTTATCTATGAATCTATTTATGATTGCTGTCAATATCAATTTTTATTTGATTATTTTTATTTTAAGAGATTACACTTAGAGAGAAGAAGAGAATAAGGAGGAGAAAATCTCAGAAGGCAATCTCATGAAGAGGATAATGGATGGGATCACAAAATAAGAAATGAATGACTAAACAAAAAATTAATGGTAAATTCCAGGTACTTTTTTTTAGAGGGTAGACACATACATGGAGGGATTACATACTCCACCAATTGCTAAAGCAAAAATGATTCTAACATAAATATTTATATATGTACAAATATATTTATAAATATATTTATTGAACATTTTGCATAAAGGGCTAAATCGGGCAATTTTTTTATACATTTGTAAACAGCTTCTACATTACAATTAAGATGATTTTTTATTTGATTAAAAACTTCAACACCATTTTTGCAAGAGAAACTTATAAACTCAGAATCCTAATAATAGAGAATAATTGAATCACTTTAAAAAATAGCTTATCAAAATAAAAAGCCTTTATTTGACACCAGTTTTTAAGAGCTCATTTGGTTGAGAATGCATGAAGGTGCACTGCCCTCACATAGACTTTTAGGGTATTAATTCCCTAATCTGTTCAATGAAGAACTTATTTTTGATAATCTTTCAAAGTACCTTCCACTTCTAGCATTATGTGATATATATGGTGACTTTTTAAAGAAATGTCATTTTCAATCGAATACTTTTTATTGCTCCCCAAGCTGTGATGTTTCCTTTTAATGAAGCAATCCCCAGAGTTCTTAGCAGAGAGGGATTTGGTAACAAGGGTGGCATTTCTAAAGCTCTTATCTATATTGAACTGATGCTCTCTTTGAGTCCATGAACTACATCTTTTCTAGAGACTAAAAGAATATCTTTATTTTTCTTTTTATTCTTAAACTGATTCTATATTGCTTCTGATGATATCAGATGAAAGTGATAAAGGAAAATAACACCTACAATCTGCAAAATGAGATATAAGCTCTATACTTAAACACATTATATCTTTCAGGATATGTAAATTATCAGCATAAGTGAAAAGATTAAGGATATTTGTTCTCTATTGCAGGTTAAATTCCAAATCATTCAAGTGTTTTCTTTGGTTTCTCTTTACAAACTTCCTTTGTAAACAATGATATTTAATTAGGAATATGCTTTATGAAATGTTTTGTTTTTGGGGATTAGAATGAAGTACTGAAAATTACTGTTATGATATATAAACAATTGGAAATCATAAATCTATTCAAAACTGTAAAGTAATTATTTTAAAAATAAAGTTAAAAGTAGTTAAAATGCTTGCTATATCTATTGATATGTTTACTAATATATTATTATTATGTTCATTAAATGGAGAGTACATTATATTGTATTCATCGCTTGACATCAGTCAAGTTATTCAAATTAGTGATTTACATAACATTATTTAATATGGAAAATTTTCTCTTTTAATGAAACTTAAATCATTGCTTTAATTGTAATTTAAGGTTTACAGGTTATTTAGATATTGAAAGTATTTTCAATCTTGCTATTTAAACTTCAAACTTTTTGTATTTAAGTTCTTCTCTGAAAACAGGCACTTGGGTATTTGAAACATCCATGAGAATACCTATCATCAGAGGGAAATATAATAATTTTAATATTCTTCATTCACTTTAGATTGCATTTATTATATATGGCACAACTGCCTTATTGTAAGATTAGGATGAAATCTTATTCAACAAATTTGGTCTTGATCATGATTCATCCAACACTGAAATTCTGCGTTTTTGAAATGCTGTGGTAAATTATATAACATTATGACATTGAACGGAAATTATCATCCTTCAAAGTTTATCCAAAGTAGACTAATTCAACATATTCTTATTAATAAAGTAAATTATCATCACAATCTATGAACACAGGCAGAATTTAGAGAATAATCAAGCAGATTAGCTGATTTGAGACAGTGGATCACTTAGACTTCAATATGAGAAAGAGAGGGATATATAGATAGAAATAAAATAAATAAATAAAAATATCCTATTATGCATGTATACTGTTTATCAGGTCTTGAAAACATTTTGAGAGTCTTCTCATTTTTTTGCTTCACTAACTTAATTCATATACTTCGGGGAACTATGTGATGTATTTAATTATTTATGACCTCTACCTCAAAGGTGGTGAAGTCTTCAATTCTCCTTTAAAACTATGTGTTCAAAACGCAAACAGTATGCATATTTAGTTACAATTTCATATTGGTTCATCAGTTTGAATCCGTCTGAATTCAAGATTAAGTCGTTTTTCACTTCTGTTATTTCTATCAACCACTTTCACAATTTTAGAGCTGTAATGATCTTCAAAACTCTACGTTTCATGACATCATTCAAATTGTCAATGGTAGATCCCTGAAAGTTCTAGTTCACAGATTTTTAAAAAAAATTATGTATAGAGATGTAAGGTGAAGCTAATAGATCTCTTATCAGAGTACTATGCTTTGAATTTGAAATATATAGGATTTCAGAGGAACCATTTGTATTAAAATGTGCTTAACTATATATATATATATATATATATATATATATATATATATATATGTTTCTTTATAAGTATAGATGTATACTTATTTTCATATATCCTAAGTTTAAAAAATCTGCTCTAGGATAATGAAGGAATAAGATTTGCATTTCTTTTATCTATAACATTATTATGAGAAAGGGAAAAACTTCTTATTTTACCTGAAAGTCTAGAGAATGCTTACAAAATAATGAAAAATTAACCAAGTATATAACTATATAAGTTTATTTTTTAAAAATTATTAAAACATTAAATTTTCTAGAATGATAAGATTGATAGGCAGTCTCAGAAGATTAATTATTTTCTTTTCATTTACAGTTTAGTCTGAGTAAACTGTATTAATAAAGACTTAGTCAATTATTGCTAATCAAGTAGTGAGTCATGATGGTTTGATAACTGGCATTGGAATCACAAAGAAATTTGATGTCTTTTCAATATCCAGAAGACATGCTAAGAATTAAATAATAGAAAATGGAATCTATATGTGTGTGCAGGGATTTTCCATAGAAAGAAAGTGTTAACCCTAATGAAATGATAAATCTAGACTGAAAAAATAAAACATTATAGAATAATATTTTCAAGAGAGCCACTATACCCACAGAGATTTGATTAATCTGGATCTATTTAATACAAAGTAACTTCAAAACCATTCCAAAAGGTGAGATAATTTTTCTCCAGAGAAAGTTCACATTTCAGTGGAAAAGTTAACTCATATTTCAATGACTGAATTATGAAAGGCCCAAGCTTAAAGGTAGAGACATTCCTCTAGGTAATAGCTGAGGCTTCATATATTTTGGGAGAGTAGTCTTGAGGCAGCAAGTGGTACAGTGGTTTGGTAGTAATCAGAAAGACCAGAACTCAAATCAACTTTGCTGTGTGATTCTAGAAAAGTCACTAAAACTGTCAAAGTTTTCTCATTGTAAAAAATGTGGGTAGCAATAACAGTTTCCTTCTCAAGTTCTTGGGACTAGAAATATTTGACTAAATACAAAATTTATACCTCAAAATTACCATTGTTGTTGTTGTTGCTGTCCTGGTACTGTTTCAGGTGCATCCAACTCTTTATAACCAAATTTAGACTTCTTTTGGCAAAATAAACTGGGGTGGTGTGCCAATTCAATCTTCATCTTATTTTACAGATGAAAAGCAAAATAAAACAAACCAGAATTAAAAGGGACCAAGTGATTTGTCCAGCAGGAGACAGTTAATAAGTGTCTGAGACTGTAATTGAAATCAGGTACAATAATCTTCCTGATTCCTTGTCCAGTGCTCTGTACACTATGCCAGCTAGTTGCATCAAAACACCATGTCAATTCTAGCTATTATTGTTACGAATCATATGATTGTTTAATCCATTGTCCCAAGATCCATAAATAACACTTGTGAGAGGCTGTATGAATCATTGAAAGGATTACAAGCTAAAGAACCAAGTGATCTGTCTTTCTATTTTAGCTTTGTCACATTATATTTTTCAGATTCCTTTGATTTGATGAACTTCACTATTCAATGAAAATTTAGACAAATTAATGCTTTAGTTCCATTTAAATCCTAAGATTCTATTATTAAGCAACAGTTCTTATAATTGGCATAATTTTCTTTTCTTAAATATATTACACATCTGCAAATTACTTGGATTGCACAACTCTTAATACTTTCAATCTTGAAAAAAAATGAAAATATTTTTGTTTTGGTCATTAAGTCCAAAAAGATATTGTATTTTACTATGCTATGTGATAAAAATTAAGTAACACACTAAACCTCCAATAAACATTATCAATCAATAATCCCAGGTAGCTCCAGAAATAACAATACTTAATTAATTCTCAGGAAAAATAACAAATATTTTCAAATTTTAATTCATATTCTTGCAAATTGACCTGAAACAGATCAAAATGCTAATAAATATCTTGACTATTAAATGACCATAATTATTAATAATATCTCTTTATTAATAATTTTTATATTTCAACTAATATCCCAATACAAAGCTTAACACTTTGAAACCATACTGTAATTCAGTTTAACTATTTGTCCCACTGTTTACATTTGCGAAAAAAGTGATAAACTCATCTCTCTTTTTCATATTTCAGTATTACAGGCTTCTATTGCTATGAGTTCAGACTGATTAGAGTGAGGTATTGCATTATCTTTTCTTTCTTCTTTGATTTTGCAATATTTCCCCTAAATCAGGCAACATATTACTTCACACTCCATTTTGACTACTTGTTTATTTTGTATGGTTTTTCAAAATATAATATTCAACATCATTAATTACATTATCATTGGTAAGCAAATTATTGATCTCATTTCTTTTTATTTGACTTTAAACTATTATAAATTACAATCAAACCATCACCTTTTTACTTGTAGCTCTCTATGTTTTTTATGAAGATTTTTTTATGGATGCCACTATATAAAATATTTTGCTAGAAGAATAATCCTTAGATCATCATTAATACCTGTTGAAGAATGGAAGATAGAAAGAAATCAAAGGGCTTTATATTCCATTACTTGAAAGTAACAAAGTTGTAGTTCAAAAATCTTCTAGTTCTAATATGAATGAATGAAGGAAAACTTGGTAGTAGCTCTATGCTATAATTTCCACAGGAAAGAGAAAATATAATTTCATCAAATTCCTTAATTTTATGTTCCTTTTGACTTTAAAACTACCAAATACTTCTCTCTTGTACATTTTATCTAATCCTCTATAATAGGGCTGTTCAACTTTATGTTATGTTGGGGATATATTACAATAAAACAATCATTTGAGGGCCACACCTAAAATGAAAAAACACAGTATACTAATATAATGTTTAATTTGAAGTTTAATCGTAGGTTTAGCAAGTACTATGAAAAGTCAGGGTACTTTTAACTTCTTAGAAAGTAGGAAGTTGTGCTTCATCAACATGACAGGCAAGTCACAAAGCACTGAATCAACCATAAAACAACAAAGTGACAACACAATAGTAAAAAGGCAGGTGCATGCTGATTGGTCTGCATCATACAAATGGAATGCACCCAACAGTTTGAACATTCTGTATGTCATGCTCTGTTAGTAATACAGCTTTAAAATTCCAACAAAAATTAATATCTAGGAGATTATTTATTCATGATGGAATTAAAAAACTTAATATGCTTTCCATGAAAATTATTGTTTTTTTTTTTTTGCTTATGAAAATTAAAACCCACAGGAGGCTGCATAGAATTGCACTGTGGGCTGCATGCAGTCCCTGGACCATATTTTGGACAGCCCTGCTCTATAATTTAAGGGTGATTCAAAATTTAGAAAAAAAAATAGATTAGGCTTTTGGGGATGGTTCCCCAATTTTACTCACATTACAATGAAAAGTTCTATAATTTTGCATTGAAATTAATTTGAATTGTCATTGAAACTCCTTCAAATATATTTTATATTCTGTATACAATCTATAGCAATTGAACTAAGTTGCTTTTTATAAACCTTTAAAAATTAATAAATAAAAACTGGTGCAACTCACACAGAGGAAATGTATTGCTCATTAATTCCAAACAATGGCAATTACACAATCAGTCACTGAAACTGTCAGGAAAGTATTATATAGATTAATCATTTCTCTTTTGCCACCTAAGGTAAAAATACCATTGTGCAACACTCATTTTCTTTCAACAATGAATATAACAAATATATTGGGCCAAAACAATCCCTCAAACTGTGTGAAAATGAATCAAGATAAATGTTTGACAGATTTAAATATTTTTATCATATATCATAATTTTACAGAAAATATTAATTTCTACTGAAAACCTTTGGTCAAAATCCATATTCTACTTAAAGTTAGAAAACTGTAGATTAGATTACAAATTCATCTTTCTTAGTCCCTTATACCTTTTGAAAATTATTTTATAATTATGCCATATTGGCTTAGCCAAAATGATGACAAATTCCGGAATTCCATAACTTTCAAGCAAAAGTTTCAGAAATTTGTAAATAAAAGAATGTTAAATGCTATTTCAGTAAGAATTATGATTCTTTTTTCCTATTTATTCAAAATTATATCATGTCTTTCTTACTTTACCTTATAGATTCATCTATAAATTTGTTCTTTGCTAGGCATTTTGTTGGTCTTCAGAACTGAGATCATGATTAAGAGATTGATTGGGATCATTAATAATGTGTCAGAAGTGAAGTATTTGGATCATCACGAGATGAATCAGAGAGAAAGAATTTACATAAGTTGTTTTCCTTAATCAAAACTAAAAGTTCTGGGGGGGTGGTGCAGAGACAAGATGGCAACAGAAGAAGAACCTCTCTTAGCTGCTCTCTCTTAAAATTTATAAAATAAGGACTCTAAATTTTCGAGAGACAGAACCCACAGAGGGATCCAGTGAGGCAATTCTCCACCCCAAGGTAACCTGGAAAATAGAGGAAAGGCTTGGCTCACGGGGTTAGAGGGCAGGACCTCCAGAGTGAAGGAACTTCAGCGTATCAGAGGTAGCCCCAGAGTGCCTGGGAAACACAGCTCATGGCAATGGGGGCAGTTTCCTAATCTACACCCCAGGGGAGCATTGGGGACAAATTGGAAGATCAATGGGGGTACCTCTGCCAGTGCAAGCATGTGAAACCTAGGCCTCAGGGCACTCAGCGAACAGCTTGGCCTTGGCAACCCAGATCCAGGAACTGGTAGCAGGTGGAGCTGGTAAGCAAGAGCCCCCAGTCAATGGAGCCTTGAGTACTCAGCCTAGGTAGGGGAGTAGACAGAGACTTCCCGAGGTCTGTCCTCTGAACCTGGAACAGGACCCTAGGCTCTGGCCACATTCAGATCCTGATCACCATGTAGACCCCCCATAGAATAGCAGGACTCTCTCCCCAACTCAGCCCCATGGCAGAGGGGTGTGCTGGTGTTCATTCACACACCAGGAGGGAAGACAGAGCTTCACACACTGAGATACTTGTGGGGGAGGGTGAGCCAATAATACTCAAAAGCTCAGGAAACACCCCCAAACCAGGCACAGACTGGGGAAATGAGTAAACAGAGAAAAAAAGAGGAACACTATTGAGAAATACATTGTCTATGATCCCAACATGTATCAAAATACTCAGTCTGAAGATGAGGGATTCCAAGCTACTGCAACTAAAGCCTCCAAGGGAAATGAAAATTGGGCTCAGAATATGACAGAGATCAAAAAAGACTTTGAAAATCAAGTTAGGGAGATAGAAGAAAAATTGAGAAAAGAAATGAGAGAGATTCAGGAAAAACGTGAAAATGAAGTCAGCAGTTTAGTCAAGGAGAGCCAAAAAAATGCTGCTGAAGAAAAAAATGTTAACAAACCAGCATAGACCAAATGGATAAATCAGTTAAAAAAGTTATGGAGGAGAAGAATGCTTTAACAAGCAGAATTCGCTAGATGGAAAAAGAGGTAAGAAAGCTCTCTGAGGAAAACAAATCCTTCAGATCTACAATGGGGCTGCAAAAAGCTGATGGCTTTATGAGAAGTCAGGACATAATACTTCAAAATCATAAGAATGAAAAATTAGAAGAAAATGTGAAACATTTCAGTGAAAAAACAACTGATCTGGAAAACAGATTCAGGAAAGATAATTTAAAAATTATTGGGATACCTGAAAGTCATGATCAGGAAAAGAGCTGTGACATCATTTTTAAAGATCTACTACAGGAAAATTGTCCAGTTATCCCAGAAGCAGAGGGCAAAATAGAAATGGAGAGAATTCACTGATCTCCCCCAAAAAAGAGATAAAAAAACAACCCCCAGGAATATTATAGTCAAGTTCCAGAACTCCCAAGTCAAAGAGAAAATATCACAAGCAGCCAGAAGGACACAATTCAAATATCATGGAGCTGCAGTCAGAATCACACAGGACTTAACAGAAACTACATTAAAGGCTCGTAGAGATTGGAATATCATAATCTGGAAGACAAAAGAGCTTGGAATGCACCCTAGAATCAAGTACCCAGCAAAACTGAACATCATTTTCCAGGGAAAAAGATGAACTTTCAATGAACCAGAGGACTTAAAAATGGCCAGAGCTGAACAAAATGTTTAATCTTCAAATACAGGATTCAGGTGAAACAGACAGTGGAGAAGGGTAAAATATAAGGGACTTAATGATGATGAACTATATGTATTCCTGCATAGAAAATGATACTGATATTACTCATATAAACCTTCTCATTTAATAGAGCAGGTAGAAGGAGCTTTTATAGATGAAGAACAGGAGAAACCTGAATTTGAAGATATAATATATTGTAAAAATGGAGTCAATGGCTAAAAGGGAAATGTAATGGGGCTAAGAGACAGGAGAGTTGGAATAGGTTAAGATATTTCATATAATATGATTTTTTTATTACAATGAGCTATTGCAATGATATGGAAGGGGAAGGTTAGGTTGAATGGGGGAACTTGCACTCTCATCAGAGGTTACTTGGAGGGGAAACAGTATATATATACATATATATATATATATATATATATATATATATATGTATATATATACTCAAAAGGGTATAGATACCTAGAGTAAGAAGGAAAGAAGGTGGACAGGGGGCAGGAGGGGGGATTGGAGTGATGGAGGAGAGGGTGGTTGGGGAGAGAGGTCAGATATAAAACATTTTCTTTTTTACTTCTTGCCAGGGGCTGGGATTGGATGGCTTGTCTGGGGCCACAGGGCTGGGTGGTTTCTCGGCCTTAGGGGTGGTATGTGGACTTGGGGCCCCTTGGCCCCAGGGCCAGTAATCAGCCTGCTGTGCCACTCAGCTATGCTACAGCACATTTAAGAAGAGGGACAGAGTGAAAGGAGAGAGAAAATATATTGTATGGTAGTGGGAAAGTATGAATGGAGGGAGTTCTGATCAGCAGTGGCAACAGTGAAAAATTATGGAAGTGGCTTTTGTGATGGACTTATCCTAAAGAATGTGATCCACCCACAACAGAGCTGGGGGTTTTGGGACACTGACTGAATCACATTTATTATTATTATTATTTTTTCGGGTGTTGGTGTTGGGTGGCATACCCAGTGCTGCACAGGTGGGTGATTGTTGGATGTCTGATGCTGGATTTGGACCTAGGAGCTCTTGACTCTAGGGCTGGTGCTTTGTCCACTGCACTACCTGGCTGCCCCTCTTATTGTTGTTATTATCATTATTTCATTTTATTTATTTATTTATTTTTTTGGTTTTTGCAGGGTAGTGGGTTTGGGGTGGCTGGTCCAGGGTTACACAGCTGATTCCAGGGCCAGTGCTCTGTCTACTGCGCCACCTAAATTCCCCTATTATTATTATTTTTTATTTTAATTTTAATTTTTTCCTTTTTCCTTTACTTTATTGCTCATGAGGGTCTATATTTTTTGGGGGATGGGATATTATGTTACTATTAAACAAGAATATTTTAGTAATGTATAAAATACATAATTTGAACAAAAAGAAAATAAATATAATTAACAAAATAATAAAAAGTCCTAAATTCAAAGATGATCAGAAACCATCATATCTCTGTCCATGAATGATGCCGACTAGTGGATTTGATGAGATCATTCCTATGAAACCATAGAGAGCTTCTGGGAAATTCATTCTTTCTGTCTAAGGGGAAAATGGTCTCAATGCAGAATAAAATATACCATTGCAAAACACATTAGAATAATTTTCCACAAATTGAATGTACCTATTGACAAAGGCTCCCAGTTGTATATTTGTGACAGAATGTTATTAAGTTCAAACTGCTAAGCCTAATAATAGCATAATGTCATGATACCTTGGTCATATGGGAAAGAGCCAAGATCTCCTACATTATTCAGAGCAATACCAGAAGTCCTGTTTTCTATTTAATCAGGGCACTGTTTAATGATGCTTCTGGAAGCAATCATGATAAAGGAGTCTATACTACATTACCTCATTTCAAACAAGATAAATTGCATGTTACATCATTATTCACTTGATGTCATCATTTTATTTGATTATAAAGAACAACAATCACTCAATCAAAGGACAGCATTGAATCTCATGGAAACTCTTTTGTTTTTCCTAGGGAAATTATTTTATTTTTAAATAATATATTAGACTTATTTTTATCATTCTTCATATGCCATTTATTAAGGAGCACTAGAATGAAAGTAAAAAAAGACAGTTAATTCTTTTTTATTTTTTTTGTTAGGTAGGTAATGGGATTAAGTAACTTCTCACACAGCTGGCTAATTATTAAATGTCTGAACTCATCTCCTCCTCTCACTCAAGACTGGTGCTCTATCCACTACACTACTTAGCTGCCACAAGATAACTTAGCAGATTGATCATTTCATATTCCTGGCACTCACTTTATAAGTGGTAAATTGAAGTCCTTGGACATTAGATGACATCTTTCATTATTAAGAGGTTATAATAAAGGAAAAAGAAAAAAGATATTAGGTGAAAATTTGTACTCCATCACACTCTCCCCACATATCCCTCCAAACATTTCTCAAATTGACTTCTGGTGTGACAAAGTCAACAAAAGTTCAGGATGATACATTTTTCTAGCCTGATACAACTGAGTAGTTCAACAGTTTAAGTCTGTGATGGCAGCATGTAGTTGAGCCCAAAGTGCATATTACAGCTACATTTCAAATGGAACTTGAAGGTGGAGGCAATGACAGCAGTAACAATAATTTTAGGACATATCTATCCAGAGTCAATAATGAAATTAGATAATTGATAAGAAAGATATTAAACAGAATCATGAACTGACCCTGAGTACAAGACTGGGTGCTATTTGAAAACTGTATTGAAATATGCTCTTCTTGCTCACAGTGCTAGGTAGAGAGAAACATTGGTGCTTGCAGTTATGACAACAAGATCTTCTCACATTTCTGAGTCTGAGGAATGTTGTTTCTTGTTGGCACATGTGAGTAAGGAGTTTTCCTGGGTAACAATGAGGGAGGCAAACAGCAGAACCTTTACCATATCTCTTCCCAGATCATGCCAACTCAGAAAACTGAAAATATTCAGATCTTTAATACTAGTTTTTGAAAGAATTACAATAAAATATCTGAACTTGAGATAATTTATCTATCCCTTTGTGAGCAGAGCACAACTTTGACAAAACTGTCAAAGTCAAGAAATAGACTGAAAAATGAGTACAAAAACACAAAACAAAATAACAGCAGCCACAATAATTAAAAAAAAAAGATCAAATAAAGTTAAAATAGGAGGTGACAAGATCATGAAAAGAAACTAGTTTGTTACCTGAGTTCTCCCTAGTTTTCTTTGTAAGTAATAGTAAATCAAGTCTACAAAACAATCATTGAGTGGTAGAACTCATAAGGAGACATATTGAAATAATTTTCCTGTCCAGAAGAATTTGAAGGGACTATGGGAAAAAAATCTGTCTCAATGGAGTAAAAGAAGCAATAAAGCTATATATGTTACTTTGGAAAAAAAAAATGAAAACCAAAATAAATAACTAAAGACTATTAGCCACTTGATAAAGTATTAATTAGGGCCCCTAGCTCCTAAGGCAGTAACCCAAAGACACAGCAGGAAATCTTTAAGATGTCCAACCCTGGTACAGCAAACAAGGTGCCAGCTCCAGAACCCTAGGCATAAAAGATGGGACAAGTTCAGTTTCCCTCAACATAATGGGCAAGCCAACAGCACTTCAGATACTAGAGCAGAAAGTCAATAACCAAGTCCCTGGAACCAAGCAAAAGATATTGGTAAAGTATCTTCTGTAACTCAGAAGCATTGTTCAACTCTAAAAATGGAAGAAAAAACATAAAAAATAAATTCCTGACAATAAAATACTACTATGGTGGCAGGGAAGATTTAAAAACAAACTCTGAAGAAGGCAATATCTCAAAAGGTTAACATGTAAAATCTTAAAGGGAAATATGAATTAATCTCGAGCAAAGATAACTTTAAAAATCAATGATTGTAAAAATTCTAATAAGAGAGTCAGTAAAATATTTGGAAAAATAAATGAAAAGAATGCACAAGAAAGGAAAGCCAGGAAAAAGAACATCTACCACAGGATTTGTTTTCCCGGGTCCTGGGTGAGTTTGATGAGCTTGATTAGTGGGTAGGTTGGAGGCCGGAGAGCCTGAGGTTCTGGGAACCTGAGGGTCTGAGGGCTGGACCTCCTTGATCACTGGTGCAGCTAGAGCCTGGTGGACCACAGGGCTTGGGTCAGTTAGGGTGCAGAGGTATTGGTGTTGACGCTGACCTTTGGGAGCTTGTTGAAAATGCTGGGGCGGGGGTATTTGGTGCAGGAGAGCTGTGGATATCATCCCTGGGTCCCTCTTGTCTGAGGAACTCTGAGTAGACACTAGCATTGTGGCTGAGGCCTCTTCCCAGACCGAGCACAATTACAGACTACTTCTGCCCCATGCAGGTGTATGAGCAGAAGATCCACCTCAGCTGACAATAGGGAGGGCAAAGGGATGATCTCATATCAGGGATCAGAGACAAAATTATATAACAGCTTCAATCACTCCCTCCAGGATAAGGAAGAAGGCCTCAAGCAAGGTCATAGACACTCCAAAGAAATCAACTGGCACCTCCTACTGGCCATCCAGGGAAATTACACACAGTGAGCTTATCCTCTAGCACCCCATACTGGCCAGCTGGAGATATTGTACTCAGTGAATAAGGCTTCTAGGGATCCCAACACCAAACCACTGTGAACCAGCCCCTCCCTAAAACAAAGCCTTAGCAAAACAAAGAAAGGTCAGTGGAAATGTGGATCCATAGAAAATTTCCATGGAAAGAAAAGATCCTAACTCAGAGAGACCTAAAACTCTGAGGAGAATATGATCTAGTTTCCAACACAGAAAGATTTCCTTGAAGAATAAGGAAGGAGTTAAAAATCAATTTGAAAATTTGGGAGAGTAAATTAACACTTGCAACTAGAAAAAAATCATTGGAAAATACAATTGGAGAAATATAGAATGAGAATAATTCTCTCAAATCATCAATTGGACAAAATGCAAAATGAGAATAAGTCTCTCAGATGATCAATTGGGAAAATGGAAAGCTCTTTCAAAAATAGAATTGACCAACTGAAAAAAGGAGTTGCAAAAGGTAAATGAAGAAAACTCCTCTCTAAAAAAAAATGAATGGAGTCTGTGGAAACTAATGACTTTATGATACAGCAAGAGTCTGTTAAACAAAATTAAAAAATAGAAAAAAATAGATGAAAATGTAAAATACCTCATCAGCAAAAATACTGACCTTGAGAATATATTGAGGATGGGCAAACTGCAAATTATTGGACTTCCTGAAAACATTGAAGAGAAAAAAGTATGGACTTAATATTACAGGATCTACTGAAGGAAAATTGCCGTGATATCATGGAACCAGAAGACAAAGTAGTTATTGAAAGAATAAATTGATACCCTTTGGAAAGAGATCCTAAAATGAAAATACCAAGGAATGTCGTGGCCATATTTCTGAACTATCAGATAAAAGAGAAAATCCTGCAAGCAGCCAGAAAGAAACAATTTAAATACCAAGGAGCCACAGTAAGGATTATGCAGGACTTGGCTGTATCAACTCTAAGGGATCAAAGGTTCTGGAACTAGACATTCTGAAGAGCAAGGAAAATTGGAATGGAGACAGGAATCCACTATCTGAGAAAGCAGAGTCTTATTTTCACCAGAAAAGATGGACATTTTAGGAAATGAAACATTTCCAAAAATTCTTGATGAAAAGACCAGAGCTAAATAGAATATTTGGACATCAAACAGGATGGTCAAAGAACACATGAAAAGGTGAAAAAAAGGGGGGGGGTTAAAAATAAAAAGAAACACAAACAAATAATTTAAAACTGACTATATCCCAGCATGGAGAAAATGATTCTCATAACTCTTGAGGATTGTAAATCTAACAGAGAAAATATACCTAGCCAGAAGTGATATACACTCATTATTTATCCATGAGATGGCTCTTCAATGGGATGAAACTGGCCATAACCCTACTTGGGAGAAAGACTCCAATAACTCTCAAGAATTGTAACTATTAGATAGAATGTACTATGCTAGAAGTGATGGATACTCAGAATTTTCTATGACTCAGAATGATTTAAAAATACCTCTTCATTAAAAAGGGGGACAGGAAGGAGACAGGAAGAGGGAGGGGATTGAATGGGGTAAATTATATTAAATTAAGAGGTACAAAAGACCTATGGTAATAGAGGGGAAGAAGGGAGGAGATGAGAAACAACTGAATCTTCTTCTCATCAGATTTTGCTTAAAGTTAATTTATACACATCCTCAGTTAACTTAAAAAAACTTCTAACCTTTCAAGTATTAAAAGGGGAAAAGGGGAGGGAAGATGGAGAAAGGGAAGGGGAGAAAAATGGAAAACTAACAGAATGAAGGGAAGGGAAAAGGGGCAAAGGGAAAGGGGTAATAAAGCAGAGGGAGGTGTATATAGGAGGGCAAATATACCGAAGGGAGTGGTATTAAGAAACAAAATACTGGGGAATACACATAAGCGGGGGAAGGGAAAATACAAATAGAAGGAAGATACTATGGAGGGCAATAAAGAGTTAGTAATTTTAACTTTTAATGTGAATGGGATGAACTCTCCCTTAAAATGTAAGTTAATACCAGAGTGGATTAAAACCAGTATCCTGCAATATGCTGCTTACAAGAAACTCATTTGAAGCAGAGAGATATATATAGAGTAAATGTAAAAGCTTGGAGCCAAATATATTTTGCTTTAATTGAAGTGAAAATAAAACAGGGGTTGCAATCCATATCTCACACAAAGCAGCTGCAAAAATAGAGTTAAAAGAGATAAGGAAAGAAAGTATATGCATCTAAAAGGGACCATAGCCAATAAATTGATTTCAATACTGAATATTTATCCACCCAATGGCATAGCATCCAAACTTGTAGAGGAGAAGCTGGAAGAACTACAGGAAGACATAGACTGCAAAACTCTTCTAGTGGCAGACCTCAACAGCCTGGTCTCAGCTCTAGATAAATTAAATCATAAAATAAGCTAGAAAGCAGTTAAGGAGGGTAATAGATTTCTAGAAAAACTAGATATGATAGAATTATGGAGGACATTGAATGGGGATGGAAAGAACTATGCCTTTTTCTATGCAGTGCATGGCAGTAACACAAAAACTGACCATGTACTAGGAAATAAAATCCTAATGAACAACTGGAGAAAGGAAGAAATAGCAAACACATCTATCTCAGATCACAATGCAATAAAAGTCTTATGCAATATTGGGCCATGGATATATAGACTCAGAACTAATTGGAAACTGAATAACCCCATTTTAAAGAATGAATGGATCAAACAACAAATTAGAGAAAGAATTAATTATTTTATCCTAGATGACAATAATGAAAGAACATACCAAAAACTATGGGATTCACTCAAAGCAGCTGTCAGGGGATATATTATATTTTTATATACTTAAATGAATAAGTTAAAGAAAGAGGAAATAAATGAACTTAATATGGAACTAAAAAAATTAGAGAAAGAACAAATTAAAAATCCCCAATTAAATACCAAATTAGAAATTGTAAAAATTAAAGGAGAAATTAATAGAATTGAAGGCAAATAAACATTGAAATAATAAATTAAACCAAAGTTGGTTTTATGTTAAAAACCAATAAAATTTGAAAAACTTCTGGTCAATTTGATTAAAAAAAGAAGCAAACCAAATTGCTAGTATCATAAATGAAAAAGGTGAACTCACCACCATTGAGGAGGAAATTAAAGTAATGAATCAGAATTATTTTGATCAACTTTACATCAATAAATTTGGCAATCTAAGTGAAATGAATAAATATTTCAAAATATTTGGTGCCCAGGTTAAATGAAGAGGATATTAAATGCCTCAATAAATCTATCTCAGAAAAAAGAAATTCAAAAAGCCATCATTGAAATCCCTAAGGAAAAAATTTCTAGGCCTGATGGATTCACAAGTGAATTCTAACAACATTTAAGGGACAATTGGCTCCAGTTCTAAATAGACTCTTTGGAAAAATAAGGGAAGTTGGAACTCTGCCTAAGTCTTTTTTATGAAACCAATATGGTGCTGATACCTAAACCAGGAAGAGCTAAAACAGAGAAAGAAAAATTATAGACTCATTATCACCACTACTATTCAGTATCATATTAGCAATTTTTGATTCAGCAATTAGAGAAGAAAAAGAAATGGAAGAACTTAGCATTGGGAAGGAAGAAACAAGAATCTCACTCTTTGCAGATGACATGATGTTATACTGACAGAATTCCAAGAAATCATTCCAAGAACTACTGGAAACAATTAGCAACTTCAGCAAAGTTGCAGGATATATAAGAAACCTTCAAAAATCTTAATCATATACATATATACATATATATATATATATGTATATATATATATGTATATATATATATGTATATATATATATACATATATATATACACATATATATATATACATATATATATATATATGTATATATATATATATATGACTAGCAAGATACAGCAGGAAGAGCTAGAAAAAGAAATCCCATTAAAGTAACCTCATACAATCTAAAAGATCTGGTACTCTATTTGCCAAAGCAGACTCAGAAACTTTTTGAAAACAATTACAAAACACTTCTCACATGAATTAAATCAGATTTAAATAACTGGGTATACATCAACTGCTCATGGATATGTAGAACAAATATAATAAAAATTACAATTCTAACAAAACTAAACTGCCAATCAAAATTCCAAAAAATTGCTTAAATGAGTTATAATAAGTTTTAAGGAAATTCATATGGAGTAACAAAAAAGTCAAGAATTTCCAGGGTTTTAATGAAAAAAAGTGCAAAAGAAGGGGGCTTAGTGTTATATGATCTAAAATTTAATTATAAAGCAATAGCCAACAAAATTGTCTGGTATTAGCTAAGAAATAGAGTGCTGGATGAGTGGAATAGACTAGGGACAATAGCAGGGAATGATTATAGTAATCTGCTGTTTGATAAATCCAAAGAGTCCAGCTATTCAGATAAAAATTTTCTCTTTGATAGAAACTGCTGGGAAAATTGGAAGTTACCAAGAAAGAAAATGAGATTAGACTAACACCTCAGAAGAGAATATCCAAATGGATACAGGATTTAGATATAATAAACAATACTATAAACAAATTAGAAAATCAAGGACTAATTTAACTGTCAGATCCATAGAAATGGAAGCAGTTTATAACTAAGGAATAGGTGGAGAATATTACTAAAAACAAACTCAATGATTTTGAATACATTGAATTAAAAAGCTTTTGCACAGACAAAACCAGTGTAACCAAGATCAAAAGAAATGTAGTAAACTGGGAAACAATCTTTACAACTAATGTTGCTGACAAAGGACTCATTTCTAAAATATACAGAGAACTGATTTATATTTTAAAACAAAAGTCATCACCCAATTGACAAATGGTCAAAGGATATGCACAGGCAATTTATAGATGAGGAGATCAATACAAAGTCATATGAAAAATTGCTCTAAATCAATACTTATTAGAGAAATTGAAATTAAAGTTCCTCTGAGGTACCATCTCACACCTCTCAGACTGGCCAATATGGCCAGAAAGAATAATGATCATGATTGGAAGGGTTGTGAAAAATCTGGGACAGTATTACATCGTTGCTGGAGCTGTGAACTCATCCAAACTTTCTGCAGAAAAATTTGGAACTATGACCAAAGGGAAACAAAAATGTGCAAACCCTTTGATCCAGCAATACCATTCCTGTGTCTATACCCTGAAGAGATTATGAAAAAGGGTAAAAACATCACTTGTACAAAACTATTGATAGCAGCCCTGTTTGTGGTGGCAATAAAATGGAAATTAAATAAATGTCCTTCAATTGAGGAATGGCTTAGCAAACTGTGGTATATGTATGTCATGGAACACTATTGTTCAATTAGAAGGCATGGGAATTCAGGGAAGCATGGAAGGATTTGCATTTGCATGAACTAATGCTGAGTGAGATAAGCAGAACCAGATAAACACTGTGTACCCTAAAAGCAAAATGGGGGCAAGGATCAACCTTGATGGACTTGCTCATTCCATCAGTGCAACAATCAGGGTCAATTTGAGACCCTCTACAATAGTGAATGCCATCTGTATCCAGAGAAACAGCTGTGGAGTTTGAACAAAGACTAATGTCTATTACCTTAAAGTTAGGAAAAAAACCTAATATCTTATTGTCTGATCTTGCTATCTCTTATACTTTATGTTTGTTCCTTAAGTATATGATTTCTCTCTCATTATACTCAGATTGGATCAATGTATACCATGGAAACAATGTAAAGACTGACAAATTGCCTTTAGCAGGGAGTGGTGGAAGGGAAGTAAAATTAGGAGAAAAATTTTAAAACTCAAAATAAATAAAATCTATAATAAAATTTATTAAAAATATTATTGGGCTTCCTAAAATTTATAATCCCAAAAGGGCCTAGATAGCATCTTTTAAAATGTCATGAGGATAAGATATAAAATGATCATAATTTAATGTCACTCAGAAGTCTTGAGGATGTATTTCTAATGAGACTGAAGAGTGGAGGATACTTAGTGACTTTGAGGCAATGCTGCTTATCAATCAATCTGTCATTGTACTTTGATTGATACAACTTTCAACTTATAAAGAATAAAAGCAGTAAATTAATCTTTAATTGATGATACCTGATTAAAAGTACTTGATTGATAAATAATACCAGAGGAAGATTACAAAGTTATATAGTATGAGAGAGATAGAAGGGAAAGTATGGACACTGAGTAAATATTCTTCAGTAGATTTGTTCCAGAAAGGAAATAAGATACATTGTGACTCAGGTTTAAAATTCTATCTTACTCAACAGGGAAGTGTGGATGGGGAAGGGAAAGAAAAGGGAAGAAGGGAATGAAAAGGGTGCAGATATAAGTGAAAATCAACTGAAAGTTAAAATTTTAAATTTAAAAATTTAAATTTAAAAAAGAAAAGATAAAAGGAAAAAGGGAGCAAAACTTTGGTGAGGAGGAATAAGAAGAAAAAAGTAAAACTAAGAGTTGTTTCATAAAAAAAATAGATCAACACTTGGTTAATCTGATTTTAAAAAAGAAATAAGAAACCTAATTGTTAGTATCAAAAATGAAAAGGGTGAACTAACTATCAATGAGGAGGAAATTAAAATGATAATTTTAAGCTACTTTGCCCCATTGTATATGAGTGAATTTGATAACTTCAGTGAAATGGATGAATATTTACAGAAATAAAAACTGTCCAGATTAACAGAAGAGGAAATAAAATATTTAAACCACCCCCCTTTAATAATGCCCTAAGTAAAAGTCTCCAGGTCCAAATGAACTTTCAAGTGAATTCTACCAAAAATTGAAGGGAAAAATTGATTCCTATTCTACAAAAACTATTTTTAAATCTTGGAGTTCTGCCAATTGCTTTTATGACATAACTTGATGCTGATGCTGGTACCTAAACCAGGAAGTACCAAAACAGACAAAGAAAATTATAGATCAATCTCCCTAATGAACATTGATGGAAAAAATCTTAGATGAATTTTAGAATAGAGATTGCAGCAAATTTTTACTAGGATAATATCCAGTGATTAGGTATGATTTATACCAAGTAGGCAGGGATGGTTCAACACTAGGAAAATACTCAGCATAATTGAAAATATCAATAGAAAATCAAAAGAAACGATATGATTGTCTCGATGGTGGGAAAAACATTTGATAAAATACAACATCCATTACTATTAAAAAGTCTGGAAAGTATAGCAATAAATGAAGTTTTCCTTAAAATAATAAGTAATATCTTTCTAAAACATCAACAAATATTATATGTAATAGGAATAAACTGGGATATTTCCAATAAGATCAGGGTGAAACAAGAATGCTCATTATCAGCATTGAGATTCAATACAGTATTAGAAATGTTAGCTTTAGCAATAAGATAATAAATATTAATTGATGAAAGCAAAGTTTTCATTCTTTGCAGATAATATGCTGATATAATTAGAGAAGCTGAAAAAATCATCTAAAAACTATTTGAAATTTGAATCAATTAACAAATTCAGCAAAGTAGCAGAATATAGAATAAACCCACACAAATCATCAGCATTTGTATATATGAACAACAAAGCCCAAGAGCAAGAGACAGAAAGAATAATACCATTTTAAGTAATTGCATACCACATTACATACTTGGGAATCTATGTCTCAAGACAAAGTAAAAAAAAAAAGCTATGAACAAAATTACACAGCACTTTTCATACAAATATAGACAGATCTAAACAAATGAAGAAAATTCTAATTGCTCATGTTTAGGTAGATCCAATATAATAAAAATGACAATTCTATCCAAATTAAATTATTAATTCAGTGCCAGACCAATCAAACTAGCTAATAATTATTTTAGTGAGCAAGATAAAATAGTAAAAGAATTCACCTGGAGCAACAAAATGTCAAGAATATCAAGGTAACTAATCAGAAAATGTAAATGAAGGTTGCCTAGTTCTACCATATCTAAAACTTTACTAAAAAGTGAGTCATCAAAACTGCCTGATACTGGTTAAGAAATATAGTAATGGATAAGTAAATTAAAATGGATTCAAAAGAAATAGAAGTAAATGACCATAGTAATCTTCATTTTGCCAAAGACATTAGCTTCCTTGAGTAAAAACTCACAATTTGCCAAAAATTGAAGGAAGAACAGGACAATAGCATGGCAAAAAATGAGGAATAGACCCTCATCCCATACCCAATAATAAAATAAAGTCAAAATGTGTATAGGAGTTAGAAATAAATTTAAATAGCATAGAAAAATCAATAGACCAAAATATTCTCTTTCAGATCTAAGGAAAGGGGTGATATTATGGATAAGAAAGAAGTAGAATACATGATAAATTACAAAATAAATGATTTCAACTTCATTAAATTGAAAAGGTTTTGTGCTAATAAAATTAGTGCTGCCAAAATTAGAAGGAAAATAGAAATCTAGGGAACAATTCTTACAACTAGTAGTTCTGATAAAGGATTCATTCTTTTTTTGCACATATTAAAATTTTTATACATTTCTAAAATATTCTTGTTTAAGAGTAAATATAATACCCCTGCCCTCCAAAAGTATAGACCCTCATGAACAATAAAGTAAAAAAAATTAAAGTTAAAAAATAATAATAATAATAAATAATAATGGGGCAGCTAGGTGGTGCAGTGGACAGAGTACCAGCGAGCCAGAAGAACACCACCCCTTAGGCCCAACAACCACCCAGCTCTGTGGTCCCAGACAGACTATCCAATTCCAGACCCTTGCAAGAAGTAAAAAAGAAAATGTGTTATATCTGACCACTCTCCACCACGATCCACCCTCTCTTCCATCACTCACATCCTCACCCTTCCCCCGTCACCTTTCTCTCCTTCTTATTCTAGATGGCTATACCCCATTGAGTATATATGCTGTCTCCTCTCTGAGGCACCTCTGATAAGAGCGAAGTTTTCCTCATTCCCCCGCGCCTTCCCCCCTTTCATATTGCAATAGCCCATTGTAATAAAAGAAAATCTTATATGAAATATTTTAGCCTAACCCACCTCTCCTTTTTCTTACTCCCAGTACATTTCCCTTTTAGCCATTGACTCCATTTTTACAATATATATCTTCAAATTAGTTCTCTCCTGTGCTTCATCTATAAAAGCTCCTTCTACCTGTGCTGTTAAATGAGAAGTTTATTATAAGAATTATCAGTATCATTTTTCTCTATAGGAATATATGTAGTTCATCATCATTAAGTCCCTCATATTTTACCCTTCTCTTTCACTCTCTATGCTTCAATTGAGTCCTGTATTTGAAGATCAAAC
This sequence comes from Macrotis lagotis, assembly GCF_037893015.1. NCBI lineage: Eukaryota > Metazoa > Chordata > Mammalia > Peramelemorphia > Peramelidae > Macrotis > Macrotis lagotis. Next base: position 488,656,492 of record NC_133666.1, read on the forward strand.
TTTCTGTTCAGCTCTAGCCATTTTAACAGAATGTTTGAAATTCCCCTGGGTCATTGAAAGTCCATCTTTTTCCCTGGAAGAGGACATTCAGTTTTGCTGGGTAGTTGATTCTCGGTTGCATTCCAAGCTCTTTTGCCTTCCAGAATATTATATTCCCAGTCCTACGAGCCTCTAATGTAGTTGCTGATAAGACCTGTGTGATACTTACTGCAGCTCCATGATATTTGAATTGAGTCCTTCTGGCTGTTTGTAATATTTCCTCATTTACTTGGGAGTTCTGGAACTTGGCTATTTCTGGGGGTTGGTTTTTTTTATTTCTTTCTGGGGAGATCAGTGGATTCTTTCAATTTCTATTTTGCCCTCTGCTCCCAGGATATCTAGGCAATTTTCCTGTAGGAATTCTTTAAAAATGATGTCAAAGCTCCTTTCCCCAATCATTATTTTCAGGTATCCCAATAACTTTAAATTATCTTTTCTCAATCTGTATTCCAGATCATTTGATTTTCAAATGAGATGTTTCACATTTTCTTCTAATTTTTCATTCTTTTGGTTTTGAAGTATTGTGTCTTGACTTCTTATAAAGTCAGCAGATTCCTTTAGTTCTATTCTACTTTTGTAGGATTTGTTTTCCTCAGAGAGCTTTCTTATTTCTTTTTCCATCTGGCTAATGCTCCTTTTTAAAGCAATCTTCTCCTCAATAACTTTTTCTAACTGTTTTATACATTTGACCTATACTGGTTTTTAACATGTTATTTTCTTCAGCATTTTTTGAATCTCCTTGACTAAGCTGCTAATTTCCTTTCCCAATTTTTCTTCTATCTCCCTCACTTGATTTTCAAAATCTTTTTTGAGCTCTGTCATAGCCTGAGCCCAATTTCCATTTTTCTTGCAGTCTTTAGATGCAAGAGCTTGGACTTCCTCATCTTCAGATTGAGTATTTTGATCCTTCTTGGGATCATAGGCAATACATTTCTCAATGATGTTCTTCTTTTTTCTCAGTTTACTCATTTCACTAGCTAGTGCCTAGTTTTGGAGTGCTTCCTGAACTTTTGAGTATTATTGGGGTCCTGTTGTTCTATAGGGGGGTCTAGACTGTGGTCAGGATCTGAAGGTGGTCATAGCCCCAGAATCCTGTTCTAGAAACAGAGGACAGATATAGGAAATCTCTCTCCACTCCCCTACCTTTGGTAGACTGAGCAGTCAATGCTCAGTTGACTGGGGGCTCCTGTTTACCAGCTCTGCCTGCTTCCATTTCCTGGATCTGGGCTGCTGTAGCCAACACTGCTCTCTGAGTGCCCTGAGGACTTGGTTTCACACTCTCACTCTGACAGGCACCCCCCCCCCCCCAGCCCAGTTGATCTTCCAATTTGTGCCTGGTGCTCCCTGGGGTCTAGGTCAGGAAACTGACCCTGCTGCCATATGTTGTGGCTCCCAGGTGCTCTGGGGCTGCCTCAGGGATGCTGAAGTTTCTTCACTCTAGCCAGCTGCTCCTCTAACCCTGTGGAGTGCAGCCATTCCACTATTTTCCAGGTTAACTTAGGCTGGAGAATTGCCTCGCTGGATCCCTCTGTGGGTTCTGTCTCTCAAAAATTAGCTATTTTATGAGTTTTGAGAGAGAGCACCTAAAAGAGGCTCTTCTCTTGTCAACATCTTGACTCTGTCCCCTTCATTTTTTAAAAATGTAGAGAATTGCATGAAATTTATAAGTTTACAAAAAAATTCCTTAATTGTTAAATTCTCAAAGGATATTAATGAAGAGATTTCAAATGAAATTAAAGTTAGAAAAACCATATAACAACCATATAAAAATGCTCCAAATCATTTTTTATATTTGATATTTGTTTATTTATTCTCATTTTGTACAAATGTTTTTTATACATTAATAAAATATTCTTGTTTAAGAGTAAACAAAATACCCCATCCCCACCAAAAAATATAGACTCACTTGAGGGATAAAGTAAAGGGGAGAGAAAAAAATTAAAAAATTAAAAATTTAAAAAATTAATTAAATTAATTAAAAAATTAAATTAATTTAAAAAATTAAAATTAAAAGAATAATAGCAATAATTATAGGTATGGCCAGGTGGCTCAATGGATAGAGCAGCAGCCCTGGAGCCAGGGACACTCGAGCCCATATCCAGCCCCATACACCCAAAAAATCACCCAGCCATGTGACATGCAAGCCACCCCAACCCCACTGCCCTGCAAAAACCAAAAAAAGAAAAATAGACCCCCCCAAAATAGAATAGTAATAATACTAGGGGTGGGTGGGTGACTGACAGAGCATTGGCCTTTGAGCCAGGAGCTCCCGGGTCCAAATTTGGCTTCAGACATCCAACGGTCACCCTGCTATGTGGCCCCAGGCAGGCCACCCAGCCCCATTTGCCCTGCACCCCCCAAATAATAATAATAATAAATATGCTTGAGTCTTTGTTCCAACACCAACAACTCTGTCCTGGGTGGATCACAAAAGTTACTTCCATATTTTTCCAACTTTGCCATTGCTGATAGCAACTCCCTCCTTTTGTATTTCTCCACTACCATGTACTATTTTTTCTCTCCTTTCACTCTGACTCTGCTGTAGGGTAGCTGAGTGGCACAGCAGACAAATCCATGGCCCTGGGGCCAAGAGGCCCTGAGGCGCCTTACCACCCCTTAGGCCCAGCATCCACCTGGCCCTATGGTCCCTGAGAGGCCATCCAATCCCAGCCCCTTGCAAGAAATAAAAAAGAAAATGTGTCATATCTGACCACTCTCCACCCATGCTCCATCCTCTCCTCCATCATTCACATCCCCACCCCTTCCCCCTGTCCACCACTTTTACCTTCTTACTGCAGATGTCTATACCCCATTGAGTATATATGTGCTGTTTACTCTCCTAGCCACCTCTGATGAGAGTGAAGATTCCCTCATTCCCCCTTGCCTTCCTCCCTTCCATATCATTGCAATAGCTCATTGTATTTAAGAAAAATTTTATTATATGAAATATCTTGGCCTATTCCCCCTCTCCTTTTTATTTCTCCCATTACATTTCCCTTTTTTCTATTGACTCCATTTTTTACACCATATTTTATCTTCAAATTCAGCTTTTTCCTATGCTTCAACTAAAAGCTCCCTATACCTGCTCTATCAACTGAGACGGTTCATATGAGTTTTATCAGTGTCATTTTTCTATGCAAGAATACATGCAGTTCATCATCATTAAGTCCCTCATATTTCCCCCTTCTCCTCCAATCTCTATGCTTCACCTGAGTCCTGTATTTGAAGAGCAAACCTTGTGTTCAGCTCTGGCCATTCAAAGAGTAACATTTGAAATACCCCTGGTTCATTAAAAGTTCATCTTTTTTCCCAGGAAGAGGACATTCAGTTTTTCTGGGTAGTCAATTCTTGCTTGCATTCTAAGCTCTTTTGCCTTCTGGTTTAATATATTCCAAGGCCTACAAGCTTTTAATGTAGTTAATGCTAAGTCCTGTGTGATCCTGACTGCTGCTCCATGATATTTGAATTGTGACCTTCTGGCTGCTTGTAATATTTTCTCTTTGACTTGGGAGTTCTGGATCTTGGCTATAATATTCCTAGGAGTTTGTTTTTTGGGATCTCTTTCTCAAGGGGATAGGTGGATTCTCTCCATTTCTATTTTTCCCTCTACTTCTAGGATATCAGGGCAATTTTCCTATATTAATTCTTTGAAAATGATATCAAGGGTCTTTTCCTGATTATGACTTTCAGGTATTCCAATAATTTTTAAATTATCTTTCCTAAATCTGTTTTCCATATCAGTTGTTTTTTCTTTTTCTTTTTTTTCACTATTCCAAATATTTTAATAAGAGTTCTCTGCAAGGCTTTTAAAACACCAATTTGTGAGGATAAACTCCATTGGAGAGAGGGAATACAGAAGGCAGGTAATCGCGTAGCTGAGGAATTTTCTTGACTTTGGGCAGGAGCTGAGAGTTCACTGCTTTCTGATCAGCCTTGTGTTGCGCTGTAATCTCATATTTCTCTTTCTCTGTGTGAAAAATCTCTCCTTCTTGGTGTCTGGGTTTACAGACCCTCTTGTTCTTAAAGTGAGCATCAATAAGATGTTTTGGAATTTTTACACCAGAAAGGTTAACCCTAGTAGAGGTGGCAATGACAAATTTCTGATGGGTCCTTCTTAGCGGAACCCAGTTGATGGTCAGAGGTCCAGTCACCAGTATCAAACCACTAGCCAGCTGCTTCAGGAAAACCACACACTTGCCCCGGTGGTGGCCAGTGAGCATAATCAGAACTGAGCCTGGGGTGATGCTAGAGAGAAGTTTCCTCACATGCTGGCTGAAGGGTTTTTTGCCATGACTTAGGAGTTTTCTCGGCACATCTTCAGTAGGGTAACACCTGGGCATTTTGTGAATCTTTACCACTCAGTTTCCTCCATTTTTATCAACACCAATTGGATTTGAGGTAGTAGCAGGCACCCTGTCTTTCTTTTTCCTTTCAATCTGGGTTTTTGGTGCAGCATATTTTCGCTTGTACTTGGTTCTGTGGGAATACATTACAGATCTGGAGTATTTGCCGATGCCTCGGGCCAAGACTGAGTTTCGACTGCAATGCTTTCTATGTTTTTTCACCACCTTTTCAGCCCCATCTTCCTTTTTGGGCTTCCTTTCCTTTCTGACCTTGTTTTCATTTTTGGAGGCTTTGGGGGGGGGTTGTCCATCATCTTGAGAGAAGGGGAAAGATCAGTTGTTTTTTCAATGAGATGTTTCACATTTTCTTCTAATTTTTCATTTTTTGGGTTTTGAAGTATTGAGTCCTGATTTTTAGTAAATTCATCAATCTCCCTGAGTTCTATACTTTGTCTGAAGGATTTTTTTTCCTCAGAGAGAGCTTTCTTATCTCTTTTTCCATCTGGCCCATTCTGCTTTTTAAAGCATTCTTCTCCTCAATAACTTTTTGAACTGTTTTATCCATTTGATCTAAGCTGATTTTTAACATGCTATTTTCTTCAGCATTTTTTGGATTTCCTTGAATAAGCTGCTGACTTCATTTTCATGTTTTTCCTGCATCTCTCTCCTTTCTTTTCCCAGTTTTTCTTCTAACTCCCTCACTTGATTTTCAAAGTCTCTTTTGAGCTCTGTAATACCCTGAGCCCAATTTCTGTTTTTCTTGGAGTCTTTGGATGCAGGAGCTTATGCTTCCTCATCATGAGACTGAGTATTTTGATCCTTCTTGAGATCATAGATAATGCATTTCTTAATGGTATTCCTCCTTTTTCTCTGCTTGCTCATTTTCCCAGCCTAAGCCGGCTTTTGGGGTGCTCCCTTAGCTTTTGGGACACTCCCACAAGGGTCCCAGTGTGTGAGGCTCTGTACTCCCTCCTGGTCTGTGAATGACCATATGCCCCCCAACCATGGGGCTGAGGTGGGGGGCCCCTGCTCTTCTATGGAGGAGCCTAGGCTGCGATCAGGATCTGAATGTGTTCAGAGCCCCAGAGCCCTGTTCCAGGGACAGAGCTCTGCAGTATCCCTCTTCACTCCCCTCACTAGGTTCAACAGGCTCATGCCCTGGGGGCTCCTGCTTAATGGCTCCACCTGCTTCTGAATCTGGGCTTCAGTGGCCATGTTGCTTGCTGCATGCCCTGAGGGCTGGGCTTCACCTGCTCACTCTGGCAGAGGTCCCACCCTTTCCCCCAATTTGTGCCTGGTGCTCCTTGGGGCATAGCTTAGGAAACTCCCCTGCTGCTGTGAGCCATGGCTCCCATCACCCTGGGGCTGCCTCTGGGAGGCTGAAGTTCTTTTGCTCTGGCTGGTCACCCCTCTGGTGAGCGGCCCTTCCAACCTCTGGGAGCAGAGCCTTTCTGATCTTTTCAAAGTTACCTTGAGTAGGAGAACTGCCTCACTGTGTCCCTCTGTGGGTTCTGTCTCTCAAAAATTTAGTTAGTTAGTTTCGAAGATTTATGATAGAGTGGCTAAGACATGATCCACTTTTGTTATCATCTTGCTCTGGCTCCCCTCCAAATCATTTTTGAGTAGAGAACTGCAAATTAAAACAATTAGGTGGAATTATCTCATCCCATAAGAATGCTTAAAACAACAAACAGGGAAAAGAATCAATATTTGGGACTTTGTGCTATGATTGAGATATTATAACATTTTTGGTGGAGTTGTGAACTAAGCCAGTCATTCTGGAGAGCATTATGGAACTAACCCAAAAGAATAATGAAACTGATCATATCCTTTGACATAGCAATTTCAACAAAAAGCCTATACCTATAAGAAGCTATAAAAAATGGGCAAAGTCCCAAATGTTCCAAAATATTCATATTAGCTCTTTTAAGTGGCAAAAATTGTAAATTGAGTGGATGCTCATCAATTGGGGAATCTTTTAGCAATTTATAGTATATGAATGCTATGGAATCTATTGTTCTACCAGAAACCTTAAATGGTTGGACTCTGGGAAGCATGGCATGAATATCATGATCTAATATTGAGTATTTGACCAATTTGACTGACTAAAGACAATGCTATCCCTATCTATAGGTAGAAAAAGAAAAGAAAAACAAACAAAATTAAAAAAAAAACCTTCAGAATCTGATGAACAGTACATTCACTTTAAAAAATCCTTATAAAAATCACTATCTCATGATTTCTTCTCTTTACCCTTAATCCTAATTCCTCATACTGAAAATGATTAGCTTAAAAACATGTTCAACACAAATGTATATGTACAATATTCACCTGACTGTTTGCCACTGAAGAGAAGTGGATGGGAATGGTGTGTGGAAGGAAATTATTTAACTTTAAAACATGCATTTGCATGTGAAAGAATACTGGAAAACTTTCATAACATCTAGTTAAAAATATAAAATCTTGGGGCAGCCAGGTGGCACAGTGGATAGAGCAACGGCCCTGGAGCCAGGAGTGCCTGTGTTCAAATCTGGGTGCAGACACTTAATAATTACCTAGCTGTGTGGTCTTGGGCAAGCTACTTAACCCCATTTGCCTTGTATAAAAATATAACAATTATAAAGAAGATTTCAGAAAATAGGAATAGTCAGTATTGGAAAGACTGGGATGATAGGCACATGCACACTAATGCACTGTTTGAGGAGTTGTGAATTAGTTTAACTTTTAGATAGTAATTTGGAAGTATGTGAGCAAAATGATTACACTATCATTATTCTTTGATCCATTTATCACATTACTGGACACATCCTCAAAAGAAAACAAATAGAGAAACAAAGGTTCTTTTATAGCAAAATATTCACACTAGTCTACATAATGATAGCAAAGAAATGTAAACAGAGCTCATTAAATGGATATTGGCTGAAAAAATTATGGTACTTGAATGTAAGGGAATATATGCAATGAGACATGGTATAAGCACAGCACGGCATGATACAAGTGATATAGGAAGAACCCAAAGATCAGCATGTACCCTAATAATGACATTATAAATGTAAGATTAACTAACATAAATAGACTTTCAGTAACTGAAAAACCAATGAAGGACCCGAGGTTCAGAAAACTAAGATGACTATCTCTTAAACAGTAGAGAGAAGAATTAAATAGAATTTTGTATGTCTGTATTGTTGTAATTACAATTTGATTTTTTTTTTGCTTAATTTTTTTTCTTTTGTCATAAGAGAAATTTCAAGCAGGAAGAGAAGAAAAATTTAAAAAATGGTAAATGGGATGGAAAAATAACTACCTATACAAGTAAACAAATTTTGGTGTTGGGATATGGATCAGGCAAATTTGGTCATGGGGAGAAGAGGGTTGATCAGAGAAAGACTAGATAAAAAACTAGACATGTTGACATAGAAAATAAACCTTAGTCTCTAGGAGATTTCCTAGCTCCAGTATGAAATAATGGATTGTAGGATATATCTTTGATAGTTTGTATGAGATTAATATGGACTTCAGGATTTTTGGAAAGGACTATACTGACTTAAGTGTTATTGATGATTGTTACAAAGTCAATAAAACTTTAACTTTTCAATGTCTTTCATTAAAAATGAAACAACTAAAAAAAGATGTTAGCATAGGAACAAATGGAGTTTTCTTTAAATGAAAAGCTGTATTAAAAACCCCAAAAGCATAATATGTAATAGATACAAGCTAGAAATATTACCAGAGGGCTTAGAGATGAAATAAAGATGCTAATTACCATAATTATTATTCAAAATTGTACTAGAAATTATTAACTTTATCAATAAGAGAAGAAAAAGAGATTGAAGGAATTCGACTAAGCATGGAGGAAATTAAACTATCATTTGTTGCAATATGGTAGACATCAAAGAATCAACTGAAAAATTATGTAAAGCAAATAACAACTTTAGCAAATTGCAATATATAAAAATGAAACCATATAAATCATCAGGACTTTAATATGTTTCCATGAAAATCTATCATGGGAACCAAAAGAGCACTTCTATTTAAAATAATTATATACAATATGAGTTATTTGAGGGTCTTCTTTCCAAGACAAACCTTGTCATTACATAAAAAATCACAAAACAACTTCCACACTAATAAAAATAGAGATAAATAATTAAAAATATCAATTTCCCCTGGGTAGACTGCAATATATAAAGACATTAGCAATTCTAAGTGATGTCATATATTTGTTCACTGCCATAAAAATCAAACTCTCAAAATATTAATAGAAGTTTAAAAATAATAATAAAATATATCTGGGATGCCTAAAAGATAAAGAATATCAAGATTATTACTGAAAAAAAATCAAAAGGAAAATGACCAATCAAACCAGAAATAAAATTATGTTACAAAGTGACAGTCATCAAAACAGTTTCATTTTAAGAAATAAGAGTGGTAGATCAGTCAAATAGAGTAATTGAACAAGACTCAATAGTAAATAACTATAGTAACCTACTAGTTGATAAATAACAAGACTCCAATTTTTGTATTAAGATTTCCCTGCTAGAAAAAGAAGAAAATAATAAGGCAGTAACTAAGCATAGACACTATCTCACAATATATACAAAGATAAAGTTGAAATGCTTACATGATTTAGAATAAAAGGGTGATAGCATTTTCCAAATAGAAAAAAATGGAATGATTTTCCTGTGAGATATATTGAGACTAAATGAATTCAACACCAAAGAAGAAATAGGGAACATTTATGATATTTAAAATGGATTATTTCAATTATATAAAATTTTAAAAAAATTTCTGCACATAAAGAACTAAGAAAGCAGAAAGGAAGGTTGTTTTTTCTTCTTTTTTTTTGCAATCAGTGATTCTGCTAAAAATCCTCACTTCCCAGCTTGATAGAATACTGAGTCAATTTTATAAGCATACAATGCATCCTTCAATTGATAAATGAACAAAGATTAAGAACAGGCAGTCTTTAGATGGAGAAATTTAAATTACATATAGTGATATGAAAAAAATACTCTCCAAAAAAAGATCAAGAATTGCAAGTGAAGTGATGGAAAAATATAAAGGAAAGTGACCTAGCTCCATCGGATCTATACAATAAAGCAGCATTCATCAAAACTGCCAGGTATGGGTTAAGAAATAGAATAATGGATCAGTGGATTAGGAGAGGATCAAAAGAAACTTTAGCAAATGACTACAACAATCTACTATTTGACAAATCCAAAACCATTGGTTTCTGGGATAAAAACTCATTATTTGACAAAACTTTTGGGAAACCTGGAAAATAGAATGGCAAAGATTACGCATAGATCTACATCTCACACCCAATACCAAAATAATGTCAAAATGGTACAAGATATAGACATAAAGGGCATAACCATAGATACATTAATAGACCAAGAAATACTCAGATATATGGAAAGGGGATAAATTTATGACCAAACAAGAATTATAGTAAATTGCAAAATGAATGATTTTGGTTAAATAAAATTAAAAATATTTTGCACTAATAAAATTAATGCTGCCCAAATTAGAAGGAAAGCAGAAGGCTGAGAAACACTCTTCACAACTAGGAGTTCTGATAAAAGTCTCATTTCTAAAATTTATAGAGAATTGTATCAAATTCATAAGGTTGCAAGTTATTATCCAAAGATAAATGGTTAAAGGGTATGAATAGAGAAATTTCAAATGAAGAAATGAAAGCTATATGTAATCATGTGAAAAAATGCTCCAAATTATTATTGATTAGGGAAATGTAAATTAAAACAAGAGTGAGGTTTTTACCTCATACTTATCAGATTGGTCAAGATGAGAAAAAAGGGAAAATTACTAATGTTGGAGAGATTTGCGAGAATTGGGACATTGATGCATTGCTGGTGGTGTTATAGACAGATTCAACCATTCTGTACAACAATATGGAACTAAGTCCAAAGAGCAATAAAACTGTCGTGACCTTTGGACCAGTAATTCCAAATCTAGGTCTAAATCCAGAAGAATTTAAAAAATTATTAAAAATCCTATATGTTCCATTATTTTCACAGCAACTTTTTGTAATGGCAAATAATTTGAAATTGAGGGGCTGCCCATCTTTTGCGTAATGGTTAAATGAGTTATGGTACATGAATACTCTGGAGTATTATTTTTCTATAAAAAACCATAAATGGTCGAACTCTAGAGAACCATGGAATGATGAATCTCCTCTCAGCAGTTCTGAAAGTTAGGAAAACTGTATTAGACTGGATATGGACAACATTATCCCCATCGAGAGGAAGAAAACCAAAATAAAGCAAACCAAAAACTAAAAAAAAGTCCAAGTGTTTGGAATCTGATGAACACTTTCTAAAAATTATCTCTTATGTATCTCCTTATCCTAATTCTTATTCCTTTTATTGAAAATGACTAATATGTGGACATGTTTATCAAAGAAATGTATGTACAATGCTAAACTGCCTGTTTGCCACTGAAAGGAGTGGTGTGAGAATTGAGGGTGGAAGGAAATTTTGTAAATTAAAAATATTCATGTGCATATAGATGAAAACAAATTAATAAAGAAATAAAAGAAACATACTCCCAATCACCATTGATTAGTGAAATACAATTATTAAATGCAAATTACAACCCTAAAATATCACCTCACACCTCTCAGATAGACTAGTATTATAGAAAAGTGAAATAATAAATATTGAAAGGGATATGCAAAAATTGAAACACATGAAATATTTTTTAAAGTTGTGCAGTGATTTTTGAGTTCTGGGGACGAATTTGCAACTATGTCCAAATGGTCAATATAGTGTGCATAAATTTTAGTTCAGCAATTCCACTTTTAGTTCTGTATCATGGGTAGGTAATAGAAAAGGGGAAAACATAAGTATTTCAAAAAATATTTAAAGGGGCTCTTTCTGTTTGTAAAGAGTTGAAATTCGAAGGCATGTTTAATACTTGGGAAATGAATGTAATTTCATAATATGCAGGCATGTTTTAGGAAAGTCTGGAAAGACTTAGATGAACTAATTCTCATTTAAGTAGAGAGAACCAGAAGAACATTCCATTCTGTAACAGCAATTCTGTATGATAACCAAATTATGATAGACTTAGCTCTTGAATCCTAATGGAAAATTTCATTCACACCAAAAGAAAGAACTAGGAAGTCTCACTTATTTTTCCATTACTTTTTTCCATTGTGATTCTTTTCATCACATGCCTTCTATGAAAAGTTTACATTTAATACTTTTGCATTGTTTCTGTATTTAGATGTAAAAGTTATATTGCCTAGTGCATACCTGATTTTAATTTAGTTGCAATGTACAGCTATGTGAAAAAGTCATACTCCTTTTTATTCCCATTCTGTTTTCTACAGTGATCTATCATATATAATTTTCTAAAAAACAACTCATCTTCTTAACTACTTCATTATATTCTAATGAGATTTATCTAAGTGAGAGGCATAAGTTGAAGTCCCCCACAAGTGCAGGTTTACTATTTTCTTATATAATTGAGTTTTCCTTTAAAAATCTGGATGCCTGACATTTGGCACATATACATTTGATTTTTACATTATTTAACTGCCTTTAATTTACTTTAACATGATAAATTTTTCCCTTATCTTTTTAAATTATAATTTTTTTTTCTGAGAACATGATTCCTTTGTTGTTTTTTTTTTTTAATATCAACGCACATATACAAGATTCTCCAATAATCTTAACATTCTGGTTGTTTTTCCATTCCATTCCATTTCATTTCAGGTGTGTTTTTCTGAACAACAAATTTTTGGATTCTTGCTTCTAATCTGTTTTTCTAAATACTTCTTTGGGAGTGAGTTCATTTTATTCACATTTTACAGTTATGTTGCACACTACATTTCCCTCCATCCTATTTTCTTTTGTTCAATTTTCTCTTGAGTTTAATCTGATCCTCCTCTAAGGTCATTTATTGCTGCTTCATTTGCACCCAATCTGATGAACCTACTCTATTTCTTACTTAAAGTGAAACAGTTTTGATACTTTTTAATATAATTTTATATCTGGTAGGGCTAGGTAAGCTTCCTTTGCATTTTTCCATTAATTCCTTTGATATTCTTGACATTTTTTATTCCTTCATATGAATTTAGTTGCTTTTTTCTAAATTATTGAAGAAAGTTTTGGGGAGTTTGGTATGGCATTGAATAAGTAATTTAATTTAGGTAGAATTATCATTTTTATGACATTTTCACACTTATTTAGATCTGATTTTATTTGTGTGAAAAGTGTTTTATAGTTGTTTTCATACAGTTTCTGAGTCTGCCTTTGCCACATATACTCCTGAGTATTTTGTGATGTCTACAGTTATTTTGATTGGGATTTCTCTTTTTATCTCTTACTGCTGTATAATGTGAGTAATATATAGAAGTTCTGAGAATTTAATGTGGATTTATTTTATATCATCAGACTTTGCAGGTTCTTAGACGATTTTCTAGAATTCTCTCTGCATCATCTCCATCTTATCAACTCCAAAGAGTGAGAACTTGTTTCTTTGGAAGTGATTCTAATTCCCTCAATTTCTTTTTCTTCTCTTATTGCTAAAGCAAATATTTCTAATACAATATTGTATAATAGTGGCGATAATGTGCAATCTTGTTTCATTCCTGTTCATGGTGATAATACTTCTAGCTTATCCCCTTTACATATAATTCTGATGATTTCAGATAGTGGCTGCTTATTATTTAAGGAAAATTTCCTTTATTCCTGTAACCTCTGGTGTTTTTTCAGAGGACTGGGGGTAGTTGGGTGGTACAGTGGATAGTTCACTGGCTCTAATGTCAGGACGACCTGAGTTCAAGTCCAACCTCAGACATTTAGCAATTACCTACCAAGTCAGTCTTCACCCCATTGGCTTAAATAAAGATATTTTTTAAAAAGAGTAATGAATGGTTTATTTTGTGTATAGTTGTTTCAGCATCTGTTGAAAGTATTATATGATGCTGATTAGGACTGATATTGATAGGAGCAAATATGCTAATAGTTTTCCTATTATTGAACCAACCCTGTATTCCTGATAGGAACCCTGCTTGATCACAGTGTATTATCCTAGTGACAACTTTCTGTAATCACTTTGCTAACATTTCATTTAAAATTTTCGCAACTGTATTCTTTAGAGAAATTGTTCTATAATACTCTTTCTCTGTTTATTTCCTGGCTTTGATATTAGTACTTATTGGTGTCATAGAATTTGGAAGAACTCCTTCTTACCTATTTTTTCAAATAGTTTAATTTAAGTTGGACTTCATTTTTCCTTCAGTGTTTGGTAGAATTTACTTGTGAATACATTTGGTCCTGGAGAATTTTTCTTAGGGAGTTCATTGATGGCTTGTTCAATTTATTTTTCTGAAGTGAGCTTCTTTAAGTATTTAATTTTCTCTACTTCTTTTCTAAATGTTCAATGATTTCACTTAAATAGCCAAATTTATTGGCATATGGTTGGACAAAATAACTCCAAATTATTACTTTAATTTCTTCTTCATTGGTGGTGAATTCACCATTCTCATTTTTGTTATTTGTAATTTGGTTTTCTTTTTTTTAATAAAACTACCAAATTAACCAAAAAGTTATCTATTGCATTGTTCTTTTTCATAAAATCAACACTTGTAAAATATTTTATTAGTCTTCCAATTATATACAGTAGTAGTTTCTAGCTATCAACTTTGTAAGATTTTGAATTTTACAATTTTATCCCACCCTCCCTTCCCTCCCCCCACAGAAGGCAGTCTGATAATAAGTACATTGTTTCTCTGATATACATTGATCAAAGTTGAGAAAGAAATTATATCCTTGAGGAGAAAATAAAATATTAGAGATAACAAAATTATGTTGTAAATAAGATGCTTTAAAAAAAATTGAAGGTAATAGACTTTGGACTTTTTTTAAACTCCACAGTTCTTTTTATGGAAACAGGTGGTTTTCTCCATAACAGGTACACTAAAATTGTCCCTTATTAATGCATTGATGGAATGAGCAATACCATTAAGATTAATCATCATCCCCATGTTGCTGTTAGGCTGTACAATGCTATTCTGATTCTGCTCATCTCACTTGGCACCAGTTCATGCAGTTCTTCCCAGACTTCTCTGAAATCCCATCCCTTTTGGTTTCTTTTTTTCTTTAGGTTTTTTCAAGGTAAATGGGGTTAAGTGGCTTGCCCAAGGACACATAGCTAGATAATTATTAAGTGTCTGAGATCGGATTTGAACCTGGGTACTCCTGACTCCAGGGCCGATGCTTTATCCACTGTACCACCTAGCCGCCCCCATCTTGGTTTCTAACAGAACAATAGTTTTCCATAACATAGATATAGCACAATTTGTTCAGCCATTCCCAAAGGATGGAAATTCATTCAATTTGCAATTCTTTGCTACCACAAACAGGGCTGCTATGAATATTTTTGGTGGAACAAAATGCATGCACATTTTTATTGCTCTTTAGGCGTAATTTCAGATTAATCTCCAGAAATGTTGGATGAATTCACAGCTCCACCAATAACATATTAGTGTCCCAGATTTCCAACATCTCTTTCAGCATTGAACATTGTCCTTTTTGATTATATTAGCCAATCTTCAGGTCTGAGATGGTACAGAGCTACTTTAATTTGCATTTCTCTAATCAGTAAAGATTAATACAATTTTTCGAAAAACTATGGATCACTTTGATTTACTAATGTATATATTGCCTTCAAATACCCTTTCACTATTTGTCAGTTGTGGAATTATTTTTTTTATAAATTTGACTCAGTTCTCTATATATTTTAGAAATGAGTCTTTTGTCAGAAATATTAGTTGTAAAAATTGTGTCTCAATTTACGATATTTCTTTTGATCTTGGTTAGAGTGGTTTTGTTTGTGCAAAAGCTTTTTAATTTAATGTGATCAAAATTATCTAATTTGTCTTTAATAATGTTCTCCATCTCTTCCTTGGTCATAAACTACTTCCCATTCCATAGATCTGACAGATAAACTATTCCTTCTTCTCCTAGTTTGCTTATAGTATTGTCTTTTATGTCGAAATCCTGCGGCCATTTTGAAATTATCTTGATATCAGGTGTGAGATGTTGTTCCAATCCAAGTTTCTGCCATATTAACTTACAGTTTTTCCTAATAATTTTTAATGAAGAGAGACTTCTTATCCCAGAAGTTGGATTCTATGGGTTTATCAAACAGCAGATTACCATAATCATTTTCTGCTCTCTCATTTGCATTTAATCTATTCCACTGCTCCATCACTCTTTTTCTTAGTAATCCCAGGCAGTTTTGATGACTGATATTTTATAATTTTACATCTTTTAAAGCAAAGCTACCTTTTTCACAATTACTTCATTAAATCCCTGAATATTCTTAACTTTTTATTTCTCCATATGAATTTAGTTACACTTTTTTAAAGCTCATTAAAGTAATTTCTTATTGATTCTGAGGCATTAAATAGTTTAATTTAGGTAGAAATGGCATTTATATTAGTTCAGTTTGTCCATGAGAAGTTGATATTTGCCCAGTTATATAAATCTGATTTTACTTGTGTAAAAAAGTGTTTTATAGTTGATTTCATAGAGTTTCTTAGTGTGACTTTGCAGCTAGACTCCCAAGTCTTTTTTCCTGTCTGAAGTTACTTTAAACAGAATTTCTCTTTCTGACTCTTGTTGTTATATCTTTCTAGCAATGTATAGAAATGCTGAGGATTTATGTGGGTTTATTTTATATCCTGCAACTTTGCTAATTTTTTAAATTGTTTCTAGTTGGTTTTTACATGATTTTATAGCATCCTGTAAGTATACCATCATGTCATAGGCAAAGAATGAGAGTTTGGTTTCTTCCTTCCCATTTTTTTTAATTCCTTCAATTACATTTTCGTCTCTTATAGATGAATCTAACTTTTTTTTTGCAAGGCAGTGGGGTTAAGTGGCTTGCCCAAGTCCACACAGCTAGGTAATTATTAAGTGTCTTAGACTGGATTTGAACTCATGTACTCCTGACTCCAGAGCCAGTGCTCTATCCACTGCATCACCAAGCTGCCAGGAAGCTAACATTTCTAGTATGATATTTAATAGTAGATGATAATGGGCATACTTGTTTCAGCCCTGATCTTACTGGGGAAGTTGCCAGTTAATCCACATATTGCATATAATGCTTGCTGATGGTTTCAGATAGATACTGATAGTCATTCTCAGGAGTGATACATTTATTCATGTGCATTCTAAAGTTTTTTGTAGGAATGGATGCTGTACTTGGTCAAAGCCTTTTCCACATCTACTGAGATAATCATATGATTTCTGATAGGTTTGTTATTAATGAAGTCAATATTGCTATTAGTTTTCTTAATACTGAACCAACTCTGCATTCCTTGGATAAATCCTACTTGGTCATAGTGTATTATCCTAGTGATAGCTTGCTGGAAATGCTTTGTTAAAATTTTATTTTTAATATTTTTACATCCATATTCATTAGGAAATTGGTCTATAATTTTATTTATCTGTTTTGACTTTTCCTGGGTTAAAGTATTAGAACCATAATGGTGTTTTAGAATAGAAGGATTTAGGCAGAATTCCATCTTTACCTATTTTACCAAAGAGTTTATATAGAATAGGAATTAATTGTTCCTTAAATGCTTGATAGAATTAAATGGGGAATTGCTCTGTCCTTGGAGAGTTTTCCTTATGGAGTTCAATGATGACTTGTTGAATTTATTTTCTGAGATAAGGTCAATTAGGCATTTAATTTCTTTCACTTATGTTATTATAATTTATTGGCATACAATAGGGCAAAATAATTCTGAATTATGATTTGAATTTCCTTGTTATTGGTGGTAAGTTCACCTTTTGTCAGTTATGATGCTATTAATTTCATTTTCTTCTCCCTTTTTTAAAAAATCAAATTTTCCAGTGATTTTTCAATTTTACTTTTTTTATAAAACCAACTATTACTTTTATTTATTTCTCCATTGATTTTTAGAATTTCTAATTTGGTGTTTAATTGGGTTTTTTATTTGTTTTTTCTCTATTATTTTATTTGCATGCTTAGTTCATTGATTTCCTACTTATTTTATTCATACAAGCAGTTAATGATATAATATATCCCCTAATAACTGTCTTGACTGTATCCCATAAGTTTTGGTATGCTATTTCATTATTGTCATTGTCTAGGATGAAATCATTAATTCTATCAATAATTTCTTGTCTGATTCATTCATTCTTTAAAAAGAGGTTATTAAATTTCCATTAAGTTTTAGGTCTTTCCATGGCCCATTATTGCACATGATTTTTAGTGCATTGTGATCTGAGAAGGAGGAATTCATTATTTCAGCCTTTATGCATTTGATTATAAGGATTTTTTATGCCCTGGTACATGGTCAATTGTTGTGTATATGCCATGCATTGCAGAATAAAAGAAGTATATTCTTTTCTATTTCCATTCAATTTTCATCAAAGGTCTATCAAATCTAGATTTTCTAAAATTCTGTTTACCTCCTCAAATTCCTTCTTTTTTATTCTATGGTTAGATTTATTTAAATCTGAGAGAGGGAGTTTGAGATCTCCCAACAGTAGAATTTTGCTCTTTATGTCTTCCCGTAACTCATTCAGATTCTCCTTGGATGTAATACCACTTAGTACATACATATTTGGTATTGAAATTTCTTCATTATCAATGGTACATTTTAAGAGAATATAGTTTCCTTTCTTATCTCTTTTTTATGTTATTTGGGGGGGGCAGGGCAATGGAGTTAAGTGACTTGCACAAGGTCACACATCTAGGCAACCACTAAGTGTCTGAATGCAGATTTGAACTCAGGTCCTCCTGACTCCAGGGCTGGTGCTCTATCCATTGTGCCACCTTGATGCCCATCTTGTCTATTTTAATGAGATCTCTGTTTTTTTAATAAAAGATTTTATTTATTTTAAGTATCCAGTTTTTCCCTAATCTTGCTTCTCTTCCCCCCCACCCCACAGAAGGCAGTCTTTACATTTTAGTAAATGTCTTTACATTTTAGTAAATGTCTTTATATTTTAGTAAATGTAGTAAATTGGGAACTACAATGATCTAAGTTAAATGTGATGAGAGAGAAATCATATCCTTAAGGAGGATATGCCTTGGCAGGCAGACTCCCAAGTATTTTATATTGTCAGTGGTTACTTTGAATGGGATTTCCCTTTCTAGCTCTTTATGCTGTATCATGCTAGTCATATATATATAAATATTGAGGAAATATGAGGGTTTATTTAATATCCTGTGACTTTCCTTAATTTGCTAATTATTTCAGTAGCTTTTTAGATAATTTTTTGGAATTCTCTAGGTATACAATCATGTCATCTGCAAAGAGTCAGAGTTTTGTCTCTTCCTTCCCAATTCAAATTTATTCATTTCCTTTTTCTTCTCTCATTGCTGAAGCTGACATTTCTAATATAATATTGAATAGTAGTAGTTATAATGGGCATCCTTGTTTCACCCCTAATCTTACTGGGAATGCATTTAGCCTATCTCCCCTGAATATGATGCTTGTTGATGATTTCAGACAAATTATTATTCTAAAGAACAATACATTTATTCCTATACTCTCTAATGTTTTTATTAGCATTAGGTGCTGTATTTGGTCTAAAGCTTTTTCAGCATCTATTGAAATAATCATATGATTTCTAATAGGATTGCTATTTATATAATTAATTATACAAAGTTTTCCTAATATTGAACCAACCCTGCATTCCTGAGATAAATCCTATTTGGTCATAGTATATCATCCTATTGATAACTTGCTGTAATCCATTTGCAAAAAATAATTTAAGCTTTTGGAATCTATATTCATCAGGGAGATAAGTATATAATTTTCTTTCTCTGCTTTGACTGTTCCTGGTTTAGGTATCAGCATCATATTGGTGTCATAGAAAGAGTTAGGCATTATGTTCTATCTTCACCTTTTTTTCTAAAGAGTTTTTATACAATTGGAGCCAATTGTTCCCTAAATGTCTGATAGAATTCACTTGTGAATCCATCTGGCCCTGGAGATTTTTCATTAGGGAATTCAATAATAGCTTGTTGAATTTATTTTTCTGAGATAGGGTTATTTAAGTTTTTCGTTTCCTCTTAGTTTAATCTGGGCAACTCATATTTTTGCAAATATTCATCCTTTTCACTTAGCTTGTCAAATTTATTGGCATAGAGTTGACAAAATAATTATGTATTATTACTTTAATTTTCTCCTCATTGATGGTAAGTTCACCTTTTTCATTTATGATGCTAATAATTTGGTTTTCTTCTTTCATTTTTAATCACATTGACCAGAGGTTTATCAATTTTATTGTTTTTTAATAAAACCAGCTGTTAGTTGAATTTATCATTCCAATAGTTTTCTTGCTTTCAATTTTATTAATTTCTCCCTTTACTTTTAGAATTTGTAAATTAGTATTTAATTTTAGATTTTTAATTTGTTCTTTCTCTAATTTTTTGTTGCATATATAGTTCATTGATTTCCTCTTTCTCTAATCTATTCATGTAAGCATTTTAATATATACTATATTCTGTGATAGCTGCTTTGAGTGTATTACATATGTTTTGGAATGTTGTTTCATTATTGAAATTATTTGGATGAAACAATTAATTCCTTCTCTAATTTGTTGCTTGATCCACTCATTCTTTAAAAACTGATTATTTATTTTCCAACTAGTTCAGAGCCTATATCTCCCTGGCCCAATATTGCATTCTATTTTTATTTAATTATGATCTGAAAAAGATATATGCATTCTTTCTTAAAGATGTATGCACTATTTCTATCTTTCTGCAATTGATCATTAGGTTTTTAAGCCTCAGTGCAGGATCAAATTTTGTGTAAGTGCCATGTACTGCAGAAATAAAAGTATGTTCCTTTCTATCTCTATTCAATTTCCTCTATAAATCTATCATATCTAGATTTTCTAACAATCTATTTACCTCCCTATCTTCCTTCTTGTTTGTTTTATGATTAAATTTATCTAAATCTGAGAGAGGAGGTTGAGGTCTCCCAGTAGTAGAGTTGTGCTGTCTATATCTTCCTGTAACTCCTTCAACTTCTCCTCTAAGAATTTGTATGCTATACCATTTTATGCATACATATTTTGTATTGAAATTGCTTTATTATCTATGGTACCTTTTAGGACAATATAGTTTCCTTCCTCTTCTCTTTTAATACTATCTATTTTTGCAATTGCTTTGTCTGAGATAAGGATGACTACCCTGCTTTTTTCACTTCAGCTGGAGCAAAATATATTTTCTCCAACCTTTTCTCTTTACTCTACATGTACTCTACATGCTTCAGATGCATTTCTTATATGCAGCATTTAGTAAGTTTCTGGTTATTAATCTGGTTTGCTGTCACATATGTTTTAAGGAGCAGTTCGTCCCATTGATATTCAATGTTATATTTACTATTTCTTTATTGCCCTCCATGCTATCTTACCTCTGTATGTATTTTCCCCAATTTCATTTTATGCATATTCCCCAATATTTTGTTGCTGAATACTGCCACCTTCAGTGTTTTTGCCCTCCTCTATCAACCCCTCCCTGTTCTTCCCCCTTTCCCTTTTCCCCTTCTTCCTTCCCTTCTTTTTGTTGGTTTCCCTTTTCCTCACCCTTCCCCTGTTCCCCTTTTAATACATGAAAGGTAAGATGTTCCTTTACTTAACTAATTATATGTATGTTAACTTTAAGTCAAATCCCATTCACATTCAAAGTCGTAATTACTAACTCTTTATTGCCCTCCATACTATCTTCCCTCTGTTTGTGGTTTTTCCCATTTCCACCCCTTTATCCATATTCCCCAGTATTTTGTTTCTGAATACAGATATCTTCAGTGTGTTTGCCCTCCTATATCACCCCTCCCCTTTCTTTACCCATTCCCTTTTTTGCCTTCCTTCTTCCTTTCCTTCTATTATTTCTTTTTCTCCTCCTTCCCATCCTTACTCTACTTTTCACCTTTCAATACTTTAAAGGCAAGATAAGTTTCTTAACTAACTGTGTGTAAGTTAACTTTAAGCCAAGTCTAATGAGAAGAAGATTCAGGTGGTTCTCACCTCCTCCCTTCTTCCCCTCTATTGCAATAGGCAATTTGTACTTCTTAATGTAATAAGATTTACCCCTTTCAATCTCCTTACTCCTCCCATCTTCTTACTGTTCCCCTTTTTTAAGGAGAGTTTCTCTTTAAATCATTCTATCAGTCACAGAAAAGTCATAAGTGTCCTTCACTTCTGGTTAAGTATATTCTCTCTAATAGAGTTGCAATTCTCAAGAGTTATTAGAATCTTTCTCCCAAGTAGGGAATATAGCCAGTCTCATCTTATAAGATAGCAGTTTCATGGATAAGTCATGAATTTCTGTCACTTCTGGCTAAGTATATTCTCTCTAACAGAGTAACAATTCTCAAGAGTTATGAGAATCTTTCCCCCAGGTGAGGATATAACCAGTTTCATCTTATATAAGTTTTTTTTTTCCTTTATCTTTTTTTTAGCATTTTCATGTGTCCCTTGAGCTTGATGTTCAAATTTTCTATTTAGCTCTGGTCTTTTCATCAGAAAATGTTGGAAGTCTCCCATTTCATTAAATATCCATCGTTTCCCCAGAAAGAGAAGGCTCTGTTTACCCCTGATAGTGGATTTTTGGCTGCATTCCAAGCTCTCTTGCTCTTTGGAATTTCTTATTCCAGGCCCTTTGATCCCTTAATATTAATGCAGCCAGGTCCTATATGATCCTTACTCAGGTTTCTTGGTATTTAAATTGTTTCTCTATAGCTGCTTGCAGGATTTTCTCTTTTATCCAATAGTTCTGGAATTTGGTCACAACATTACTTGGTCATTTCACTTAGTATCTCTTTCTGGAAGGGATCATTTCATTCTTTCAATAGCTATTTTGCCTTCTGGTACCATATCAGTGAAGTTTTTCAACACTATATCCTTTAATATTAAATCCATGCTTTTTTTTCTCTTCAATGTTTTCAGGAAGACCAATAATTCTTAGATTACCTCTCCTTCATTGATTCTCAAAGTTAGTGGTTTTAATGA
Source organism: Macrotis lagotis (assembly GCF_037893015.1). NCBI lineage: Eukaryota > Metazoa > Chordata > Mammalia > Peramelemorphia > Peramelidae > Macrotis > Macrotis lagotis. Next base: position 488,678,906 of record NC_133666.1, read on the forward strand.
TGAGGTAGTTTACATTTTCTTCTAATTTTTCAATCTTTTTGGTTTGTTTAATAGGATGTTGTTGTCTCATGAAATCATTAGTTTCCACAGATTCCATTCTTTTTTAGAGAAGAATTTTCTTCATTTACCTTTAGCAATTTGTTTTCCAATTGCTCAATTCTGTTTTTGAAGGAGTTTTCAATTTGCCCAGGTGTAGTTTTAAAAAAAAAATATTTTCTTTTGCATTTGCCTAATTGAGGATTAGAGAGAATAATTCTCATTTTGTAATTGTCCAATTGTATTTTGCAAGGATCTATTTTCTTGTTGCAAGATGTTAATTTTCTTATACTAGGTGTTATATTTCTTTTGAGTTTCTTTTACCAATTTTTCCAATTGATTTTTAAAGTCCTTCTTGATTTCTTCAAGGAAGTCCTTTTGATTTGGGGACCAATTCATATTGTCCTTATAAGTTCTAGAAATCCCTTGATTATGATCTATTTTTTCCTAAATATTTCTCTATGCACCCTCCTTTCTACAGTCTTTTCTTCTTTTTTCCTAGGAACTTTTGTTGGAGGAGGGACTGGCTCTCAGAGGGTTGCTTTTGAAAATCCGAAAGGATTTGTTCACTTGACTTAGTAACTCCAGGGACAGGCCAGTAGGAGGCGCTCTTGTTTCTTTGGAGTGTTTGAGGCCTCTCTGTAGGCCCAGAGGGACTAAGGGGCTAAATTGTCTGTGAATTATGGACTGTGCCCTGGGGGATGTAGTTAATCTCCTTTTTAGCTGAGGGAGCTATGTTGCCCATATCTGAGCCTGAGGAGGTGGAAGACCAGTTACTGCTTGTTCTGGGACTTCTGAGGAGAGGGCTCTGCTAAAAGTATGGAGTTCAGACCCCCACCTGCAGGTCCATGTCCAGCCATGCTCTGCAACTCTCTGTGCTGCAATTCATCCTCCACCCTGTGTGGGGCTCACCAGACCTCCCTTTTCCCAGCCAAAAGTTCCTTGGCTAAAGCTGGTTGTCATACCTGACACTCACAAAAGACTTAGACTTTAAGGCTACTCCTTTGCCTTCCCTCCACCCTCTCCTGCTCTCTGCTCTCCACTCTGAGTTTGCACAAAGTTCCTTGAGCAGACCTTGAGGTAAATGTTCTTTTCCTAGCTTCTTTTTCTGGGTTTTGTCAATCAAATTTCTATTAAGAGGTTTCTTTCATGTTAGTTTTAAGGGTAAATGAGATCTTAGCATAGTGCCTCTCTTCACTCTACCATCTTGGCCAGAAGTCTCAATAAGAACTATTTTAGAAACAGTTTCATCTGAGATAAGGATTGCTATATCTGCCTTTTTCACTTATATTCTGCATCAACCTCTTCCTTTACTCTACTGTATCTCTCTGCTTCAAATTAGTTTCTCATAAGTAGCATTTTAAATTATTCTGGTTTTTAATCCCTATCTGCTATTCACTTATATTTTATGGTTCAGTTCAACCCATTCACATTTAAAGTCTTAATTCCTAACTCTTTATTGTCCTCCATGATATATTTCCTTTTTATTATGTTTCCCCCTTTTCACTTTATCCATATTCCCCAATATTTTCTTTCTGAATATCTCCTCCTTCAATGTGTTTACACCCTTAAGCCCACCCCTTCCTCTAATATTTCACCTTTACTTTTTCCCCTTCTTCCTTCCCATCCTCCTGTTAGTTTCCCTTTCCCTCCCCCATCCCCATTTCCCCTTTTAATATTTGAAAAGTAACATGATATTCTTAAGTTAATAGACTGGGTGTATGTTAATCCTTTTGTGAGCCAAATCTGAGGAGAGTAATATTCAGGTGATTCTCACCTTCTCTCTTCTTCCCCTCCATTTCAATAGGTCATTTTACTTCTTTATGTAATGTGATTTACCCCATTCAATCTCCTCCATCCTCTTGTCTCTTCACTGTCTCCACCATTTTAAGGAGATATATTTTTTTTAAATCATTTTATCCCAGTCACCGACAAGTAATAAATGTCCATTATTTCTAGCTAAGTATATTCTCTCAAACAGAGTTACAATTCTCAAGAGTTATGAGAATCTTTCTCCCAGGTGGGCATATAGCCAGTTTTGTCTCATTAGCTAGCGATTTTTTTTCATGTCCCTTTTTTCATCTTTTCATTTGTCTCTTGAGTCTCCTATTTGATGTCCAAGTTTTATATTGAGATCTGGTATTTCCTTCAGGACAAGTTGGAGGTATCCTATTTCATTAAATTTCCATATTTTCCCCTAGAAGACAAGGCTCAGTTTTGCAGGATAGTGAATCCTTGGCTGCATTCCAAGCTCCTTTGCTCTTTGCAATATTGTTTTCTAGGCCCTTTGATACCTTAATGTTGATGCAGCCAGGTCTTGTGTAATATTTACTGTGGCTCCATGGTAATTATTTTTTTTTCTTTCTGGCTGCTTGCAGGATTTTCTCTTTTACCTGTTAGTTCTGAAATTTGGCCATAATATTCCTTGTTTTTTTTTTTTTTTCAATTTGGGATTCCTTTTAGGAATGAATTTATGTTTTTTTTTTCCCCCCATAACTATTTTACCCTCTTGTTTCATGATATCAGGGCAATATTCTTTGAAGTGTTCCTGAAATATCATATTGGCTCAACCTATCCATGAACAGTTGATGTTTGACCAGTTATTTAAATCTGATCTTATTTGTATGAGAAGTGTTTTGTAATTGCTTTGAAAAAGTTTTTGAGTCTGCCTTGGGAGGTAGACTCCCAGGTATTTTATCTTGTCTGAGGTTACTTTGAATGGAATTTCTTTCTGTAGCTCTTTCTGCTGTATCATGCTAGTCATATATAGAAATGTTGAGACTTTATGGGACTTTATTTTATATCCTGCGACTTTACAAAGTTGCTAATTATTTCAAGTAGTTTTTAGATGATTTATAGTATACTACCACCCTGATAGCGCTGGTGTGGGTCTGGACATTAACCTACAAGGGTCAGGTTGAGTAGAGATGTACTCACACATGCAAAGTTGTGATGCAAGAATCTACTAAATTTATTTTTGGAACCTCAGACTTTTTATAACAAAAATTATCTTAGGAATGACCAGTTAAAGGAGATCCAGTTTCACAATTTGCTGGGTAAATTTAAAATATTTGTTCTTAGAAATCTGCATAATTTTCTATCAGAAAATACTTTTTTAACCACCTCCAAAGCCATACATTATTCCAGGTCAGGGTTCACTTGAAAAGTAATAAATCCATATAATGAGCAATAATACACACATAAATCTGATAGAAAAGGTTAACAAGGCTATACTCCTAGGACGTGGTCCTGTACAGATTTCCACTTCTTAGTTTCTCAAGCTTTACATGGTGTGTTAGGACATCTATATTTTGTCCCAGTGACAAAAGACATTTAACCTAAATGGGAATAATAGACAATATCAATAATAATGCAAAGATACTTGGAAGCATGCTCACTGCTTACTAATAGGTTCATAAAATGAAAAGGATGAAATTTATTAACAAAGTTAAAAAAATTAACAATATCTGAGTCCATTTCGATTCTAGGTGCCAATGCAATGTCATTAACAATTTTATGCAATTGATTCATATCCATAGTTATAGAGTTATATCATATTCCAATCAAATAACCTTTAATATTATGCCATGGAATAAGTGAAATATTATATTTAAAGGCGTAATGCAAATAGCAGAAAATCATTAATCGAATTGCAATTGTAATCTCATTTCAATTACATCTATGTGATCACCTATATTCATTACAGAGGATTGTAATGCATTAATCAAATGATGAAGATCTTCATTAATTCTCTCCTGAGTCTTCATTGTTCTAGTTAACATTTTCAAATAGTTCTTGAACATATTTAGCATCTATTTTTTCCTTATTCCATACTTTTACAGAACTAGTGACTGAATTGGCTGCTACAATGGCTGATATGATACTTAATATTCCAAATACAATGCAACTAACACATCTCTTCTGCCTAATTCTCTTTAATGTTTTTTTTTCTAAGAACTCATCAGCAGGAGACATATAACAATCTTCTACCTTGGTGGGTAATATAGCAAATTTTGGTTGTCTTATCATGAAAACAGCATCACCTTCCATCACTTTCTTATTTATAAATGCTCAAATAGTGCAATCATAACAGGTAACATTATACTCCCCCTTTGCTCTGATAATATTGACATATTTGAAAGATCCTATCATGAAGGCAATATTTGGTCCTGTGAATGCAGCCACAGACAATTAATTTTCTGCATAAGATATTTTGTCCAACATCTTATTCCATTGTATATACGTTATCTCATCTATAGCTGCCACAGCCTTCCATATCTCTTAATTAGCTACCCCTATTTCTGGGTATAGAATTGATTTAATATAGCATGGAATACCCCATGGAGTGACTATCAGGAGAATTCCAAACTTGCAGTAAAATAGCATAATCATAAATTCTTCTATTTGGGGTATGACAGGCAATCCAGTGTGGACAACTTTCATTTTTGAAATCCCAAGTTCATAAATTTAAACAAGGAGGTTCTGTAGGAAATACCTTTCCTCCTTCAATACTTTCTATAAATGGAATTCCTGATATTTCTAAAATCCTAAATGCTCCCATGTTATAAATATTTGGATGAGTTGAAAGAATAGTTTTATTTAATTTAACACATGGTTCAACAGTACAAGTTTTACAAAAAACATATAGGTGTCACACTATTTTGACCAGAAAAATTATGCCTAACATTTCTTCTCAGCATCTCCTCTTTGTCTCCTCAGTGTAGAGTAGTGACCCTTGGAGAGTTTTGAATATAAGTCCAATATTCAATTACTTTTACAGTTTCAAAATTGTTCATGAGTCATAAACTCTTATATAAATCCATGATGTATTCTTCTCTCATTTTTTCCTTTTTGATTTCTTAAAAGCAAGGTTTTAATTTTCTGTATTACTTGATTCATCTGGACTTCGTGGTCTGATGTGTCATTCTGGCAACCAGACAGTTTCTCTATCTGTGGACAAAAGAGAAGCATATCCTCGATCCCAGATTAAAAATTGATATAGTCATTTTCATTGTTGATACCTTAAGATCCTTCCATGTGACTATACCCTTCTCTTCATGTTGCATATACTTATTAAAAATCTTTCTGCAGATGTTAATTGTTTATTATTCAATGTTAAAAAATTCATGGTATATAAGGTAAGATTTATTTTCCTCCCTTGTTTCCCCTTTATCCCTATATATTCCCCTTTCTTTTGCATTTCCAGAAAACTCTTAAGATCTTTATGTTTTCTTTTTACTAAGGCTTGACCAGTGGGGTTATATGGAATACCTGTATTATGTATTTTATATTGTAATATAGGCAGAATAGTTTAAATGCCATTGAAGTATATCCAGGGATATTATCTGTTTTTAATGAATCTTGGTGTCCCTGAAATGGAATAAATGATTAAATAAAACAATGGAAAAAATGATTAATCACACCTTGTGTGACCTCTGAACTTTTCAACTGTTTCTCTCATATATGATCTAAATATATTGACATTAACATGAATGAATTACATTTTCCCAAAAAATACATAATGAGTCACATCCATCTTCAACAATTCTAGTATTCCTAGAAAAATTTGAAGGGTTAGGTAAAAATGGAATGCATTATTGACAGGATTTTGTTATGTTCCTTGCTTGCTCTCTCGTGACTTTAAATTCTTTCCTTACTAAAAAGGCATTCTGGTGAAATTTTTTTGTGACACTACTTAGTTTGCTCTTCCACTAAGCTTATAAGAAGTAGAAGGGTTAATTGATCATCCCTATGATTGACTTCATATATGGGTCCAGGTAATCCAGTGTGGGAATGTGTGTATTCAATAAAAAATATAGTTTCTTGTAACTTTTTAAAGATTTGATATAATTGTTCATTAGTGCCATGTTTAATAAAAGCTGTTTCTATGTATCTGACCACATGATGACTATATTTACTATCTGTAAAAAATGGGAACAGTTTGTGGCTGTTCTATTAATACCACTAATTAGGCATATAATTCATTCTTTTGGTTTGATTAAAATGGAGATTATAATTATTTTATTATTGAATTTATGCTTGAATCTACAGGTTTAGAATACGGTCCATCACATTGTTTAAAAATTTCAGGAAAACCTGAGTGTCATGACTTCAGATATTTCCCCTCATTACCTCTACAGAACAATCAATCACAAACTCCTGGATTTGATATCATTACAGTAAAATAGCTTGTTTTGATAAAACTAGATCATATAATTTTTCAACATCTTGCTCATCAGTAAATTACCTAACCATGGGTTGCATGATTTTTAATCTCCCACTCATTTTTCAAAGCCTCTCACATTTAGTCAGTATCAATGGAAATGATTGCATTTAAGCAATATACTTTCCAATCTCTTATACAACCTTCTTCTAATATTACCATTTTTGTTAGTTTAAATTTAAACATTAAATGCTTAACCGACTTAAAACATAATGTTTCCATGCTGACATCTCATTCTCTTAGAGATAACCTTATAACTAAATATCTGTTACACATAAATTTCTTTCCCATGCCTGTTTTATAAACTTATTTCCCTCTTGTTCAAATACACTCCTATTTTCAAAAATAAAATATGATTCTATGAATTTAGTTATATATATTTATATACACATACATATATAAATATATATGTATATAATATATATTATATTTTCAAAAAATCCAATGTAAAACTTTTACCAATGTCAGGGTTACAGGATATATATATATATATATATATATATATATATATATATATATATATATATATATATATATATATTATATGGGATATATATATATATATATATATATATATATAATTCTTCTCAAATAACATATATCAAATAAATTACTTTGATATTACATAAAAATATTCCATTTAAGAAATACTAGGAGGAAGAGCACAGCTTTTCATAATCTTTCTGAGCCAGAAGACCTTGAGAAATATAACCTTGTTGGCAAAATATTCTTCAATTTCCTTATAGCAAATCTCTACAAAGGTGATGGATGATACTTCAAGTCATTCATTGTTTATTATTGTAACACAATCTTAAAGTTGGAAAAAAATTTCTGAATCTGTTCTTGTTCAAAGTTTATGAATTATACATAACACATTTCAATTTACTCCCTAAAACTGTGTAATACATAAAAATTTCATGAGATCAGATGTTTCTAAAATCCCTTTTTATGATTACAAAATTTTCTTTATAGTTCTCTTAATAATCTTATAAATTCCAAACTCATATTCAAAATTACCTTAAATTAGTTTCCTTTTCAAAATATAAACGTTTGCAAATCCTTCTTATCTGTGTTAGTGCTATTCTAAAAATGATGATCTAGGAATTGGAGATTCCTCACATTTTGAGATAACAAGGTAGTATGCACTAATTATTTGCCTTTACTGTTTTTCATTCCTTGCTCACCCCTATATATATATATATATATATATATATATATATATATATATACATATATATATATATGTATGCATGTATTTAATTAATATATAAACATGCTAATTAAGACCAGTCCAAAAAATAACTTTAGGGACAATTTCAATTATTTCTAGGTACCTTATAAGTAAAATTTTCCTACTCAATACATAAAATTCTATTTGTCTATCAGACCAGAAAAGAGACAATAGAAAATAAGAGAAAATAATCGAAACCCTTTTCCTCCCAAAGCAACATGATTCTCAGGAAAATCTCCTTTTTTTGGCCCCAATCATGAGTTTTGGGAAAAACGATCTAAGTTTGAAAAGAGAGAATGGAAAGAAGGTTGGTCAATTAGAACACAGCTAACAGCAGGCCTGAGAGACAGCTGAGAGTTTCTCTCTACCTGTATTTTTAAAGGAAACACATATAGACACATCAGTGGAGTCAGAGCATTTAGAACCAGAGAGTGCCTTTAAACATCACACAAAGACAAAAAAACAACAGGATACCGGATAAACACATGCACTTTGGTAGAAAAACAAAACAAACACCACCAAAGGTGTCAAATCTTCCAGGAAACCAGAGGAAAAATGCCGAGAATGTTCTATTTTTCACAATACATTTTTTCTATTCAAAGGTTTTGATATCTAACACTTCTTGATTTTAACTATAAAGAACTACAACTTTTGAGAAGGCAAACAGTCACTCAAAAATCCCTCAGCCTAATTGGAATATTCCCTGTTCTGTTTCAGTTTAGAGTAAACCAAACACCTACTTTTTAAAGGAATGGTCTTAAATCTTTTCTGGGAGGGGAATCTTCTATTTTTAAATCATCAGTTGTCCTATTATTTTCTGTAATCATCAAATTACACATTTTAAAATGAACCTGATTATCTTGTCTTTTTGAAATTCAATAGCATTTTTAAAATTTTATTTAATTTTGTTTTATTCTATTTTTATTCAATTCTTCATGAAACAATTTTCCTTCTCTTATCTAATGCTTTTTCTTAATTCTTTTCTCAGTTAACTTCTGAGATCTAGATAAGCAATCCATGAGAAAACAAGCTGTCTGATCTCTCACATCCCTTTGAACTGCCTGTTTCAGCCTAGCAAGAAATTGTGTAAAATCTTCATTAGCTCCTTGATTTATTTTTGTAAATGAAATATTGACTCCTTCCTTTTCAGGCAATTTTAGACATGCCTGTTTGTGTGCCTATAAACTATACTCAGTTTGATTATCTATTCCTGCCCATGGACCAAGGTTAGAAAGCATTCAATTGTTACTTTTAACCCTGATGCTTCATTTATCTTATACTGACTAGTACAATTCTCAAAACATTCAGTTTTCCATATTAAGTCTCCTATTATAAGAACAGATTTTGCTTTCATGGTCCAGTCTTCTGGGGTTGATTTTTGTCTAGCTAATATTTCTATCATAGTGAAAACATATGGGCTATTATTTGTTTCTGCTTTAAATTCTTTCAATGTTTTCAAATTTAAATTATTGTATTCTTTCATAGCAATCCCTGGAATCTCTGGATAAAGTCTCTCAAGCACAGGGAAAAGAGAACAATAACTCTCTCATGTCCCATAGAATCTCCTCTCTTATAACCATTGCTTTTTGAGTAGCATTGATATGCACCTTATCTCTGTTACTGTTTTCTTCGTTAGAACTTAAAGGAGCAGGGCAGCTAGCTGGCACAGTGGATAGAGCACCTGCCTTGGAGTCAGGAGTACCTGAGTTCAAATCTGGTCTCAGGCACTTAATAATTACCTAGCTATGTGGCCTTGGGAAAGCCACTTAACCCCATTTGCCTTGCAAATACCTAAAAAAAAAGTGGAACAAAAGAACTTAAAGGAGCAGGTGGGTTATTAGAGTTAGGAGGAGCTGGAGCTGACTGGGCAGGCATTGCTGCCAGAAGGCCAGGAGAAGCAGCCAAGGTGGCAGCCTGAGGGGCTGGGCCCAGCATCCTGAGACTTTCTGGTACAAATTCCTAAAGCAGGAGCCAAGTAAAAGATTCTCCTGGGAAGGTACGGCCCCTCAACCTTGGGCTCCACTCCCCTTCTCCCACCCCAAGGCAGGCGTAGGTCTGGAGGGGGTGCTGGAGATGAAAGCCATCACTTTTTTCTGCTCTTATCTTTCTGCTGAATAGTTTGAACATCTACATCAACTTTTAATATGCTCTGAGCCAAAGGAACATCTCTGAGTGGAATCAGACAGATTTTTAAAATGTTCCATAATGAAGAGACTTCTATAAGAATTGCCTCCTGCCCATCATGTTTAAAATGTTCCCTCATCTGTTTCCCCACAGGTTCCCATTTTTCAATACTTAATACTCCTTCTTCTGGAAACCAAGAACATTTTATATACATTCAACAAATTTTTCAAATTGTTTTGTTGTTATTAACAAGCCTCTTTCTTTTAACTATATTCTCTAGCACTTTTAAATAATGTCCACTGTCTTTAGACTGTCCCTGTCCCAATTTAATGCTCTCTGTTTTAGACCTGATAAAAAAATGAAAAAAATATTATTTACCTTAATTACCTACTGTCTCTTTAAGAGAACTCTTTTGACCAACAGATGTCCAGACTTATCTTTCCTTTATTCCCCTCTAGGTCCACCTCCTTTTTTCCATCTGTCCATTTTTCAGTTCCTGTTCAGGCACCAAATGACACAGGTGATAACTCTGGTGTGGGTCTAGACATAAACTTACCAGAATCAGGATGAATAGAGACACATTCACACATGCAAGAATCTACTAAATTGAATTTTGGAAACTCAGAATTTTTGTAACAAAAAGTATCTCAGGAATGATTGGTTAAAGGAGACCCAGTTTCACCATTTCCTGGGTAAATTTGCAATACTTGTTCTTAGAAATCTGCATACTTCTCTATCAGAAAAGCCTTTTACAACCACCTCTGGAACCAAAGATTATCCCAGGTCAGTGTTCACTGGAGAGCCAACAAATCCATACAATGAACAAGAATACATATATATCTCTGATTGAAAAGATCACCAAAGATATGTGAAAATCACTCCCAGGAGCTGGCCCTCTACTGTATACAATCATGTCATCTACAAAGAGTGAGAGTTTTGTCTGTTTCTTCTCAATTTGTTTCTTTCAATTTCTTTTTTCTTCTCATTGCTGAAGCCACCATTTCTAATACAATATTGCATAGTAGTGGTGATAATTGGACTCCTTGTTTCACCTCGATTTTATTGGGAATGCCTCTAGCTTATCTCGATTGCATTTAATGATTATTGATGGTTTCAGATGGATATTGCTTATGATTCTGAAGAACAAACCATTTATTCCTACACTCTCTACTGTTTTTAGTATGAATTTGTGCTGTGTTTTGTCAAAAGGTTTTTTAGCTTTTTTGTATAATAAAATGGCAATTATACAAAAAGTAAACTACTTGTTTACTGCTCTACCAATCCAAATTCCAAAAAGCTACTTTATTGAATTAGAAAAAAATTGTAAGTAAATTTATATGGAGTTATAAAAAGTCAAGAACTTCTAAGGATTCAATGAAAAAACTGCAAAAGAAGGTAACTTAGCCTTACCAGATCTAAAATTATATTACAAAGCATCAGTCATCAAAACTTTCAGGTATTGGCTAAGAAATAGAATGCTTGATCAGTGGAATAGAATAGGTACAATAGCAGGAAGTTATTATAGTAATCTGCTGTTTGATAAATTCAAAGAATTCATCTGTTGGGTTAAAACTCTCTCTCCATAGAGACTGTTGAGAAAATTGGAAGTTAGTATGGCAGAAACTTAGATTAGACCAACACCTCACACCCTATACCAAGATAAGATGAAAAAGGATATGGGATTTAGACATGAAAACAATATTATTAGCAAAATAGAAGAGCAAGGCCTAGTTTAGCTGTCAGATCTATGGAAAGGGAAGCAGTTTATGATGAAGAAGGAGATGGAGAACATCATTAAAAACAAACTACATAATTTTGATTACATTAAATCAAATGGCTTTTGCACAGACAAAACCACTGTAACCAAGATCAAAAGAAATGTAGTAAGATGGGAAACAATTTTTACAACTACTATTTCTGACAAATGACTCATTTCTAAAATATACAGAGAACTGAATCAAATATTCCTAAAAACAAGCCATTACCCAATTGACAAATGGTCAAAGTATATTCAAAGGCAATTTAGAGCTAAGGAAATCAAATAAATCCATAGTCATGTGAAAAATTGTTCAAAATCATTACTTATTAGAGAAATGCAAATTAAAGCATCTCTGAGATACCACTTCACACCTCTCAGACTGGACAATATGACCAGAAAGGACAAGGATAAATGTTGGAAGGGATGTGGTAAATATGGGGCACTAATGCATTGTTAGTGCAGTTATGAACTCAACCCACCTTTCCGGAGAGCAATTTGGAATTATGCCCAAAGGGGAACAAAAATGTGCATACCCTTTGATTCAGCAATACCACTACTGGGTATATACCCTGGAGAGATTATGGAAAAGGGTCAAAAAACATCACTTGTACAAAAATATCCATAGCAATCCTGTTTGTGATGACAAAGAATTGGAAATTAAGTGAATGTCCTTCAATTGGAGAATGGTTTAATAAACTGTGGTATATGTATGTCATCGAACACTATTGTTCTATTAGAAACCAGGAGGGATGGACAATCAGGGAAGCTGTGAAGGATTTGCATGAATTGATGCTGAGCAAGATGAGTAGAACCAGAAACACATTTTACAGCCTAACAGTAACATGGGGCTAATGATCAAACTTGATGGACTTGCTCATTCCATCAATGCAGCAACTATGGACAATTTTGGGCTATCTGCAATGGAGAATACCATCTCTATCCAGATAAAGAATTGTGGAGTTTGAACAAAGACCAAAGACTATTATCTTCAATTTAGAAAAAAAAGTTATCTTATATAATTTTGCTATCTATTATACTTTATTTTTCTTCCTTAAGGATATGATTTCTCTCGCATCACATTCAACTGAGATCAATGGAAACAATGGAAACAATGTAAAGTCTAACAGAAAGCCTTCTGGGGTGATGGGGGTAAGCAAGAATGGGGGAACAATTGTAAAATTCAAATTAAAAAGTTTCTTAAATATTGATCCAGTCTATTTTTTAAACCTCAATATGTTCAGGAAGCCCAGTGATTCTTAGGTTTTCTCTACTGGAGCTATTGTCTAAGTCAATAGTTTTTGTCAGTAAAGTAATTTATGTTTTCTTCTATTTTTTTCACTTTTTCAGTTAGGTTAATAAATTCTTGTTTTCTCATGAATTAGTGTCTTCAGATTACATTCTTTTTTTAGAAAAGAATATTCATCATTTATCTTTTGCAACTCTTTTTCCAACTTGTCATTTCTATTTTTGAACAAATTTGCCATTTGCCTAATTGTGGTTTTGATATAATTATTTTCTTTTTGTCCTTCTCCATCTGCATTTTCCAAGGATTTTTTTCTTCTTGCAAGGTGTAAATTTGTCTTGAATTCCTTTTCCTAGTTTTTCCAATTCATTTTTAAACTCCTTGATCTCTTATAAGATGACTTTCTGAGATGGTGGCCAATTCAAATTCTTCTTAGAAGTTATACCTCTCTCTCAGTTAGGGTATTTGTGTTCAAGGTAGCTTTTAAGGAATTTGCTTTTCCATTGCCTTTCTTCATTTTCCAAGGATCTGTGTTGGGGGAGGGGCTAGTTTACAGACCTTTGGTGATGAAATCCCTAAAGGCTTTGCACACTGGGTTAGTAACTCCAAATGAGCCAACCAATAGGGGGTGCTAGAGGCTTTCTCTGGTGTGCCTGTGACCTTGATTTGTGGCTCCCTCCCTAGTCGTGAGGAGTTGGAGGGGGGGGCTGCATTGTCTGAATTTTTCTTGAAAAATGTGTGTTGGGCCCTTGGACTATATAGTTAATCTCATTATTCTCTCAGTACTTAGAGAGTTCAGTTGGCCACACCTTAACCTGAGCCTAGGGTGTGTGTGGAGGAGTTTTTACTGTGTTTGTTCTGGAAGGAGGCCCTATCTCTCATAAAAATGGGGAGGATTCAACTGGAAACATGGGGACAACACAGAAAATATGGGGCAAATTGCCCTGTTTGTCCAGACCAGCAAAGCTAACTGTTTTGATGTCTAGCCACTGTGGTGGAGCTCTCTTGCCTGCCTACAAAACCACAAACATTCACAGTTGTTCTGTGGGTAGTCCAGGATCTCACCTCACTGCCCCTGCACTGATTCTCTGCTCTCTACCCTTGGATCATCCACATTACCCTCAGACAGACCTTGTTGGCAGATATTCTTCTCCTTTTCATTGTCTGGATTTTTTGGATTTGAATTCTGTTAAGAGTCTTGATTCACATTATTTCTGAGGGAAAGTCAGGAGTCCTTAGGATAGTGCCTGACTGCTCTCCACCCTCTTGGCTGGAAGTCTCCATAAAATCTCCTCTTAATTTTAGTAATGAGTTTTAGATTTGTTGCTTTCAATTTTATTAAATTCACCTTCAATTTTCAAAATTATAATTTGGTTTTTAATCAGGAATGATTAATTGGGTTTTTTTATCTAGCTTTTATTTTTGTTTTAGTTCATTGATCTACTCTTTATTTTATTATGGTGAGAATTGAGAGATACAATATTACCCTAAATAACTGTTTTTTTTTTGTATAAAACACATGTTGGTATGTTTTTTCCTTTTGTCATTGTCTTGGATGAAACTGTTAATTATTTCTGTGAGTTTTAGCTTGATGTACTCAATCTGCCTCCTCCTTCTGTCAGTCTTCTTCCTCTTTCTTCACTATTTCTCTTTACCACTTCTTTTTTCCCTCCTTTCTATCAGACCTTTCTTCCCTCTACCACTTTTATACTCCTAATCCTTGAAAGATTAAATAAATTCACAAGCCTAACTGAATGATTTTTATTATTCCCTTCTTGCACCAAATCTTATGAGAGAATGATTTAAGCAATCTCACTCACTGACTACTTTCCCTCTGCTGCAATAGATCCTTACTGCCTCCTCATGCAATCAATTTAACCTATACTGTCTTCCCCTTCCACCAATCTTGAGTTTTCAATATTTTCTTCCAAAAAAGGAATTCAACCAGATTAATCTTATTGAATAACATTCTTTATTTTTTGCACATATATCTTTCCATGTATCTCTTAAGTCTCCTGTATGAATGTCATATTTTCTGTCCAACATTGTTTTTTCATCAGAAAAAATGGAAAGTTATTTACTTAATTCAATATCCATCTTTTCCCCTGAAAGAGTGTACTCAATTTTGGTGGGAAGTTGATTCATGCTTGTAGTCCAAGCTTCCTTTCTCTTTGGAATATTATATTTGAGGTCTTTCTATACTTTAATATTGACACATTCTTGTATTCTGTAATCCTGACTGAAGGATTTACTATTTGATTTCATGATTATGAAGTTTGGCTACAATATTCATTGTTTTTAGTATTTTAAGAAGTTGATTATTTGATTATTTCAATGACTAGTTTTAGTATGTCTAGGTGTTCTTCTGGATAATTTCCTAAAGAATGGAATCCAGGTCATTCTTTTGATCATGGCTTTCAGGTTGTTGAATTATTCTTAAATTATCTATCCTGTATCTATTTTCCAGGTCAATTGTTTTATAATTGGGAATTTTATATTTTATTCTATTTTTTTATTTTGTTTAAATTGTTCTTGTTTCCTCATGAAATCATTAGCTCTCATTAATTGCATTCTATTTATCAGGGAGGTACTGTCTTCATTTAGCTTTTTGTATCTCATTTTCTATTTTATTTAACATTTCCAAATTTCCCCAATATTATTTTTATAGGATTTTTGTTAATCTGTCACATTTTGTTGCAACATTTTAATTTTTGCTATCATTTCTTTTCCCAGTTTTTTTTCCATTTGCTTTACAAAATTATTTATCAACTCTTCTAAGAAATCTTTCTGGGCTAGAGACCAACTAATATTCTCCTCCATAGTAACATGTAGCACCCCTTCTTCTCTCCTTTTTTGAGCTTGTATTTTGTCAATTCTTATCTCCAAGGTAACCTTCAGTGGATCCTGACTTTCTCTGTCCTTTCTTTTTTCTAGGACTCTTTTACCTATTCCAAGGTTCTTGTGGTAGGGGAAAAGCTTATTCACATACCTTTTGAGTAGAAACCCTTAGAGCTTTGCTAGCTGCTTTGGACTGTTGCTGTATGGAACTCCTATGTGTTATTCAGTGGACTAACTTGTAAGGGATTTCAAAGGCTGATGACTTCTGGGATGGAGCCAAGATGGCAGCATGAAGCTAACATGCTTCTGGAGCTTTTCTCAACCAAATAAAAATGAAAGCTTTACACTGACATTCACACTACAGATCTCACCAAGCAAAAGAGAAGATTCAAAGAAGTTTTCAACTGTAGACATCATGGATGATCTTCAGTGAAGATCTGTGTCTTTGGGGGGAAAGGGTAAGTAAAGTCCAGGATGCAGGAGAGCAGGGAAAGTCAGCAGGATGCTTTTAGCCACAGTTCAATCTATTTCCTGACAGTTTAATAATAACAGAGGTCCTGGTAACTAGATAGTAAGCAGCAGGGAGGATCCCAAACCCAAACAAAGTCTGAACCCTGAGAGCACTAGGGTAAAAGACAGGACTTTGCTGGGAACAATTCTTTAAATCAGAACCTGTACATAAAGGATGATACAAACCTCTGTAAAGGCAAGGCCTGGACTGAATAGGCAATATCTTGGTCAATGACAAGCCTCAACCCTGGCAAAAAAATAGAAAAAATAAAGCATAGATCTATATTCCCTGTCCCTCGGGAACAGAGCTAAAACAACAAAGATGAGCAAAAAGCTAGAAGAGTGACCATTGTAGAAAACTATTTTACAGACAAAGGTGATAATATCTGAGGTTCTCAATCTCTGGGATGACTTTGCTAGGAATATCAGTTATTCACTCCCTACTGTGCAAACACCTGGGCCTTTCTTCCATAGACAGTCAAGTCACTGGGTAAGATGTCCAGCCTGAAAATGCTAGAGGCTCTCTCATGGTTGGTAACTTAGTTGGCTTCTCCCTATTAAGGGGAATTGGGAACATTTGGGGATATGTTTGAACTGTTTATTCAGGAATGCTAGGGTCTCTCTCTTTGGAGGTATTGTCAGCACTTGTAATTGTCAGATGCTTCCTACTGGTGGGAAAGGTTGGAACACCTGGGACCCTCTTGGGACTGTTTACAGCAGAACACAAGGAACTCCTCTCAGCTGGGAATGCCAGAGGCTCACCATGAGGGGTAGTTGTCAAGATTAGTGATATGCTAGGTGAATGTGGGTAATGGGCTCCTCCACTAGAACTTTGTTCAAGAACTGGATGTAGGCACCAAGAAGCCAAGTCCTAACTCCAAAGCCTCCACTCCCAAAGTCGAGCATCTAAGTTTTACCCTCCCTCATGTGCATTGGATTTCTGTTACCTTCCTTATATTTACCCATGGTCTCTCCCTGCCTCCCCCACACAACAGAACTTAAAACGATCTTTCAATCTGATTGTTGATGTAGTCTGTTTCTCCAGAATCTGTTAAGAGGCTGATTAATGTTGGTTCTGAGGAAAACTCAGTAGAGTTTAACAGAAATGTTGGTTTCTCTTGGCGATCTTGACCAGAATCTCCTAAATGAGTCCATTCTTATAAACTAGCTGTGAAAGTTATTTCTGAGCATTATTACTTCTAACCTTGGCTACAATGGTTTTATTATTGGAAAACCCTTTTTGATTTAATAAAGTCAACATCTTCTGTTTTGCAATTTATAATATTCGTTATTTCTTGTATGATCATAAAATTTGCCCCTCTCCATAGAATCAACATATAGAGTATTTCTTGTTGTATTAATTAGTTTATGACATTCCCCCTTATCCCTAAATTCCATAACCATTTTGAAATTATTATGGCATAAGATTGATATTTTGTTTTTTTTATTAAATTTTGACTATTATTTTCTAGTTTTCCCAGCAATTTTTATCAAATAGTGAGTTCTTATCCCAGTATCTAGGATTTTTGAGTTTGTATAACAGTAGTTTAACCATTTACTACTATATGTTTTATATTTAATGTAATCTAGTGATCTATCACTATCTTTCTAAAACAGTATGAGGCAGTTTTTCTGACTTACTTTATAACATAGTTTTAGCTCTAGAATGGCTAGGGCACCTTCTTTGGAAAATTTTTTCTATCATTTCCTTTGAGATTCTTGATCCTTTGTTGTTCCAGATGAATTTTGTTATTTTATTTTTCTAGCTCTGTAAAATAGTTTGTTGGTAATATTACTGGTACAATACTGAACAAGTAATGAAATTATTTATATTTATGTGACCTACTATGAATAATTTATATTTTCCCAATTATTTAAATCTGACTTTATTAGTGTGAAAAATATTTTGTAGCTATGTTTATAAGAGTTACACAGTGTTAATCTTAGGATTCATATTTTCAAGTATTGTATATTGTCTATAATTATATTAATGGAATTTCTCTATACCGAATTTTATTCTTCTTATAGAGAACTGTCATTGACTTGTGCAAGTTTATTTTATATCCTGCTATTCTGCTGAAGTTGTTAATTGTTTCATGTAATTTTTTTAGATTATTTTCTAAGATTCTCTAAGTATACTATGTAAGGAAAGAGGGTAAGTTTTGACTTCTCATTGCCAATTTTAACTTTGTCGATTTCTTTTTCTCCTTTTGTTGCTACAGCTTAAATTTCTTTTACAATATTGAATAGTGGTGACATTGGGCATACATGACTCACCCCTGATCTTTCTGGAAATGCTCCTACATTATCCACTATTCTCCCTAGTGTATTTAATAGCAATTGAAGGTTGTATTTTGACAAAGTCTTTTTCTACATAATGGTATGTCCACTTATAAAAAGCAAATATTTCATTATGAAGAGGTGATTTTAAAGAGGTTCTATATCTTTTCAGGACAACAAATAATCTAAATTATTTTCACCATACTTTAAGGCTATGAAAAATGTAAATATTTCACTTTTTTGTGCTTTAAATTTCAATTTTTGTGAATATTGTTATACAACTATATAGAAGTAATTTGAAATGATCCTTTTAAATCATTACAAGTGCTTACATTTTAAAATGGTGAAGAAAAAGACAGTTCATAATTAGGCATCTTAAGTCCCACTGCTTCGAGTTCTGTTCAAGTTCCTATAGATATGATTTTTTGTCTTACCCCAAAGAGATATTTATTTTAATAAAAAAAATCCACACAATTTCCTTCTTTTTTCCTCTCTATATCCTATATTGAAATAAAATATTTAGACTTAAAAACAAACAGATAAAAAGGAGAACTTCTGACGATCAATTACAAAATATGTTCATTCCTGCTATTGGTTTTCTATCTCATCCAAAAAAAGGGATTATTAAACCTAATGAGAATTATGCAAGTCACAAACATGAAGAAATAGTCTATCTCCAATTTTTTTTATTTGTACATGAAAATTAATTATTTTGAAACAGAAAAAAAATAAGTACTGAGGATTCTTTATCTTCTGATGTATTATTTAAATATCCCCTTCTTGGCTTGACTCTTCACATTAATTATGTGCAAAAACTCATAATCCACCAGATAAAACCTATAAGATAATCAGCCCATCAGATGGGAAAATTATAAATCAACATGATAATTGTATTTCTAAAGACATGTAATATATTTGTGTAAATTCAAAAGATAATTGAAACTCATTATATTAATATAACATTAATCTATTTATTTCCTTAATGCCTTATTCATTTTTCTAACTATATTATTCATTATTAAAGATTATAATAGTTTTGTGATATAACCATAATTTAAATTTCATAAGTAACAATTTTTATTAGAAATATTTTTGTATATGGAATATTTGCAATTTTTGACATTCAAATGATAGTTCTTGTCCTCAAGAGATATAACAATTTTGTCACGAGATAAAAGAAAAAGAAAAAAATTTGCACATGGAACAGAGGCCAGTATGATACGTGCTTAAATACTTATTTTAATATAGTCAAAAAGCAACATGTGAGATTTAAATCTGTTTGACAGTACCAGAAAAGTTTTACATGAAGGAACATATGGAAATGAACCATAGCCAACTGATAGTTTTTGAATGGAAAGGGGAAATGCACATGAGTAGAAATGCATGCTCAAAGGTAGAAAGATGGGAATTTTGGTGATGATAAATAATAAGGAAGATGCATTTAATTGGACAGAAACAGCAATGAGATGTGAGTTGTCATCTTGAATATAGAAATGAAGAATCTCAATCTGATTTAGTAATAAGAATGATATAGAAAAAATAATCTTGAAATAGCTCAAAATTCTTGATTTAATCACCATAGATATTTATTCTACTTCTGATGCAAATCATAGCCTTTCCAAACCCTTCCAAGAATTATTGGACAGATTTTTAAAATTATTTCTATGGGGTTATAGCATACGTGCATTAGAGAATTGAATTTGAAGTCAAAGATTTGGATTCAAATTCTATCTTTGACATGTAGAATTAGGCAAATTATTTTACCTGTCCATACTTTAGCTTTAAAAAAAAAGAAGTAATAAGGGACAGCTACATGGTGCAGTGGATAGAGGAGAACCTGAGTTTAAATCCAGCCTCAGACAATTAACACGTACCCAGTTGTGTGACCTTGTGCAAGTAATTTAATCTCATTGCCTTGAAAAAACCAAAAATCATAACAAAACAAAACAAAACAAAAGAAGTAAGTATAAAAACTATTTCACAGGATCGTTGGAAGAAAAATGTTTCATAAAGTTGATACTACAATGTCAAAAAAATAATCATTACTACCACAAATACCATAATTCCTCCTTTTCCTTCTTCCTCCTCCTTTTCTTTTTCATCTTCCTCATCTAAATCAAATTTATAGGTAGTGATTTAGAGATTTAGATAGATAGATGTTTCTATCTATCTGTATGTCTATCTATATCTGTATTATTTTGCGGCAAAGCATCTGGTGAAAAATTTTCTCCTAATTTATTAGATCATTAGATGGTAAACATAAAACCAAAGTCACTCAAACTAGATAGGACATAAATAAAACACTTGACTTTTGGTTTGTGAAATTTGTTTTGTCCTTTTTAATAGTCATTTCTGATTCACAATGTGATCTTTGAGGGATCTTTCAGATAAATAAAAATAATTATATGACCTAAAATTTTCATAATATATTTATGTTACAGCACTTTAATATTCATGATCTCATTTGTCCATCCCAAGTCATGTGAGACAGATTATGAACATAGCAATATTGAAGAGAAAAGAAAGCAATAACTATTGTCTCTGAAAGCATAAGCAATTTGTCCAAGCAAACTCAGTTATTCCAAACACATAATCTCATTTGAAATCCCTAATTTTTGTTTAACCCAAATTAATCTATCTTCATGAAATAATAGAAAGCTATTATATACAATTTAAAATTGAATTTGACATATCCATCTGCCCTTTCATTCATACATTTAACACTACATTACAGAAAATCTATGAATTTTAAAACAAGAATACAAAGTGAAGTATAGATATTGTCCATGGCACATTCAAATGGAATATCATCAGGAAAATTATGGATTTTTAATGGAAATAACATTAAACTCAATGCAATGTATAATCATTGTGTTAAACACTAAGTAGCTAAGTAGAAAATTGAGTCAATTTCTGAATTCAAGAAACTCAGATTGTTGTAGGAGCGACTAAATATACACCTAGTTTCAAAAACAAATCAGAAGGATCATATGTGCACATACAAAGACATATTCTTACTTACAAAAGAGGGTTCACATTACTGTTGTTAATACATCATCAGTAGCTAAGAGTAAATTTCAAGATAAGAACGTTGCTGTTTTGTAGTACAGATTGTTTGGCATTTTAAGACTTCTGTGTAAAGTCTTAAGTAGATGTGAATTGCTTCCCTATTAAAATAGAACAGTGAATTAAATATTTAAAAGTTACATTAAAAGGATGGTAAGGAAAGAATTACTTTTATCAGTCTCATGAATTCCACTAATAGGGTAATTCTAAGGTTGACATTCTATCTTTGTTAGTTCATAATGACAATGCATTTTGATATTTATGAACATATAGATAAAGAAAATTTTAGGGGACAGAGCCAGGATGGTGAACTGAAGGCAGGAAATCACAGATGCTCTCTCCCAGACCATTCAAAATGCCTTCAAATGCTTTTAAATAATGAATCTAACCAAATTTTAGAATGGTGGAAGCTACAGAAAGACTGAGTAAAACAATTTTCTATCCCAAGACAACTAGGAAGATCAGCCACAAAGGTCTGTTACATCAGGTTTAGAAAGGGGCCTTAGTGTAGTCTGGGACACACCTGCAGCTCTGGAGCACGTAGGCTCCAGTTGTTCAGGAACAGCTTGCAGGGAGCTTGGGTACTTGGATCTATGGCAGTAAAGTGATTTCCAGACCTCTCATTCCAGGAATTGCTCAAGGACAATTTGGAAGGTCAGCAGGAAATCTTTTCTGCACAAGAATGAATGTGGAGTCCAGCCTCAGTACAGCTTTGGCTATGGGAACCAGAAGCCGGCCAGCTGAGTCACCCAGCAGCTGTTTCCAGAGTGTTTACAGTTGGGAGACTGAGGTCTCTGGTAACTCTGAGGCAGTAATCTGTTGCTCTGTCAATATTCAGATCCAAATCTCACATAGGGGAACTTTGTCATAGAAGAACAGGGACCCTCCTCACAATGGGGAGTGCTTCTGGCCATTCATAAAGTAGAACAAAAGCCAGGAGTGTGGTCAGACCCTCAGATAATGTATGAGTGTGAGTGTGAGTGTGTGTATGTGTGGTGGTGAGGTTGTTCCTGAAAATAGCTGCCAAAGCACTCAAAAGTTTGGGACAGTGTGGTGTCCACTCTGGAAGAAGTGTCTTATCAAAGAGTTAAAATCAAGTCATAAACTGGGGAAATGAACAAATAATAGAAAAACCAAAGAATTTGATCATACAAAATTACTTTGGTCCCATGAAAGACCAAAATACACATTCAGAAGATGAAAAAATCAAAGCTTCTTTATCCAGAATCTCCAAGAACAATATGAATTTGGCTCTTGTTTTAGAAGGACTCAAAAAAGTGATTTTGAAAATCAAGTAAGGGATGTAGAGGGAAATAAATTGGGAAGGGAAATGAGAGCATTGCAAGAAATTCATGAAGATCAAGTCAGAAGCTTGGAGAAGGAGACACAAAAATAAGAAGAAAATACTGAAGAAAATAACAACTTAAAAATGAAATTAGGTGAAATGGATAAAGGAGTCCAAAAGGTCAATGAGAAGAAGAGTGTCTTAAAAAGCAGAACTGGCCAGCTGGAAAAGGAGATAAAAATTTTCTCTGAAGAAAATAATTTATTCAAATTTAGAATGGAGTTCAGTAAAACTAATGACTTTGTGAGAAATTAAAAAAAATCCAATAAAACTAAAGCAAAGGAATGGAAAACTAGAAGAAAATGTGACATCTCACTGGAAAAAAACAACTGACCTGGAAAACAAATTCAGGACAGATTATTTAAAAATTGTTGGGCTAACTGATAGTTATGATCAGGAAAAGAGCTTAGACTTCATTTTTAGGGAAATTCTCTAGGGAAATTGCCTGATATCCTTGAAGCAGATGGTTAAATAGAAATTGAGGGAATCCAGATTACCTTCTGAAAAATCCCCCCAATAAACGTCCCAAACTGCCAGCAATAATATAGCCAAATCCCGGAACTAAAAAGTCAAGCAGAAAATATTCCATGAAGCCAGAAAGAAACAATTCAAATATTATGGAGTTATAAACACACTATTTCACAGCATCTACATTCAGAGCTTGGTGAAACAAGAAAGGAATAATCATGAGAGAAGGTAATCAGATAAAACACAGCTTTGATGAATGTAAGGGTGAAAGAAGAGAGAGAACAGAATAAATGGGTGTGGGGAGGAATAGGATGGAGGGAAATAGTGCTGGCAATTACAACTGTGGGAAAACTATAGAAACCATTTCCCTAATGGGCTTATAATAAAGAATGTGAGCCATTCCAAATACAGAGCTGATGGTATCTGAACCACAGTTTTTTTCCCCCTTTCTCTTTCTATTTCTTGAGGTCTCTTTTATCTTTGTGAGGGAAGGGGGGTGATTACATTTATAACAAGACTATTGCACAAAGAAAAAAAGCAAACACATTTCCAAAAATTTAAGAGAATAAACAACCCTAGATATCTTATATTTTGAAATAAAAAGGAAAACAATATATTTCTATAGAGGATCACAATCATAGCTATTGAGAATTCTAGAGGACCATCACTTGAGATATTTGATCAGGCCATATTCTAAACTAAGGTGAAAGCTTAGTACTCAAGAAGGCATTTGAACAATGACTGACTGAGACAGGAAGGTTTCAATTCTGTTTTGTACTAAATTAACATTATTAGATTATAGATTTAGAACTAGAAGAAATTTGAGAGATCATTTATTGTAATTGCCTCATTTAATAAGGTAATAGAAAAATCAAACTAAGCTATAAACAAAACTGTCTGATGGTCAGTAGCTTGTGCCTAATCATACAGTTATGATCTGAATCATTAAAGTTAACAAATCCAGATTACAAGTAAAATGCTTGCTAATATTGTCAGTGGATTCCCTCAATTTCTATTGTGAAGCAAAAATTTTACTCATAAAAAATTAATGTTTAATATTCAACTAATAGGTATTATATTTGGGAACTATTGTCAAACCGCATATTTTGTAATAATAATTTTGAAATGAAAGATCTAACTATGTTCAAATCTGAACTATACAACTTATAAGTAGGGTGATATATACAACCAGTCAGCGAAAAGAAAGTTAAAAAAAATAGAGCCTTAGTTTCTTATTCATAAAATGACAGAGGATGAAATAACTATATTTTTACTTCTTACATCACAGAGTTACTGGGAAGTTATGTGATAGAATTCATTAAAATTTTGTGACAAAAATTGCTCTCTCCATATATTCATATATATGCGCATGTGTGTATCATATATATTTTCCATATATATTTATTTCATCTGTATTTAAACGATCATTTTTATGATTCTCCTTTGTCTTATAATATATTCCTTATTCCCTTTCCTCTTGATTTAGTAATGTCAGATATATGGAAGTAATGATATCAGTGGTTTCATATTTTAGTGTTAGAACAATGTAAATGCAGTCTTCTTATGCTACTTTTGAACTTAGTAAATGTTGAGTTTATTATTGTGGCTTAGATATATTCCAATAGAATTATCTTAAGTGATATAGATTATCTTCTAATGTTTCTTTTTTGGGGGTGTTGCAAGGCAGTGGGGTTAAGTGACTTGCACAAGGTCACAAAGATAGGTAATTAATAAGTGTCTGAGGCTGGATTTGAACTCAGGTGCTCCTGATTCCAGGACCCATGCTCTATTCACTGAGCCACTTAGCTGCCTCTTTAATCTTTCTTTCTTTTTTTTAAGGGTTTTTCTTTTCAATACAGTGTGGTTAAGTGGCTTGACCAAGGCCACAGAGATAAGTAATTATTAATTGTCTGAGGCTGAATTTGAACTCAGGTACTCCTGACTCCAGGGCCAGTGCTCTATATACTGTGCCACCTAGCCACCCCTTTAATGTTTCTTTTAAAAGATAACAATTTAACTTTTTAAGCAGATAAATTAGAAGGAAACCTGAGATTCAACTTTTCAATCCATCATGCTTCTATATTCAGAAGTTAAAGTGAGACCAATATTTCAATATATACATTCAAACTTTGCATTTCAACATTTAAAAGATCTTAATTCTAATGAACACAATTTCTATGCATTTAATTTCTCTATTTAGTAGGTCGAATTTGCCTTGCTTCATGAACTAGAAATTCCAAATGATTAATAACCTCATGGAGATTTTTTTTGGTAGAACTATTTAATAATTCTATCATTGTGAATATTGACTGTAATATAATGGAACTCTCTACCTCTTCCTGTCATAAACCTCCCAATATTCTGCAAGTTGCTAAGTGAAGGGGAAATAAAGCCTTATCTTTTTTTTCCCTCCAAGCATCAAAGCTATATGACTTTGAAAAAGGAAGATAAAGACCTATTTTGAAGCCTATAATTTTTTGCATGGTAATAGGGGTTAAGTGAGTTGCCCAGGAAAACAAACTAGTAAGTCTCTAAAATCTGAGGCCAGATTTGATATGACTGCATTTTCTGTCCATTCTATTTGCTATAATTTTATAATCATAATAAATATCATAATTAATGTTTTGAAACATAAGAAACTTCAGAGAGACTTAGAATGCCATTATTGTATTAGATATTTATTTTAGCAACGCATAAAGTGAAAAGTATTTCTTCGTTGAATTTCATACTGACATAACTATCTGTATGATTATGCTAAAAAAATGGCAATTCTTTGGACAAAAAATAGCTTTGTCTTTAATCCATAATTCTAAATCTAGTGGTTTGTTTTTTACCTGAGGTAATTTACACATCTAATTCTATTATTGTTATATGTAGTATGTGGATAATGATAATTAAATTAGGAGCATTTTAATTTTTTTAAAGTTTTTGTTACAAGGTAACAGGGTTAAGTGACTTGCCTAATGTCACATAGTTAAGTAAGTATAAATTTTCGGAGGCCAGATTTGAACAAAGGTCTTATTTTCCCTAGGAGCATGTTTTTATATGCAATAGTGGTTGCAATATTTTTTTTTTATTTCTGAGATTCATATAAGATTCTGATAAATCTCATTAGAACAAGAATTTTGCTGCACATTGACACTTTGTTATACCTATTTTATTTAGAAATAGTATAATAAGATAACTAAATTAAGTGGAAGCATTTCATTTTCTTAAATTCTTGGTATATAAAGTGAAGATTTACAGCCAGTTTAACTTGATTCACTGAGCTGATAATTCTTAAATTTACCTATCTTGTTTTAACCATACCAATAATCTTCCATTTCTCACCTCCATCTATCTTTTAGATGAATGTCCAATAGAGATCTTATAATAACATGTTAAAAATGGAATTAATTTATTTCATCTCCCTCAACCTCACCCCACTCTGAGTCTTTCCACTGACTCCCATGTGCATATAGTAAAAGCACTATCCCATTCTCTATACTAACAGTCTATGAATTGACTTACCTTCTCACTACATCTCATGTAGCATCTCTAATAAATTACCAATAACCTTTGCAAAATCTCTCAAATAATGGGAATAATGACTGGAAAAAATCTTTTAGTTTCATAGATTCAGGTAATATTGTGAATTACCATTGAGAGGTACTCAATATCTTAGAAAACGTAGTTTATTTTACACTAAGTATTGTACCTTATTATTTTTAGGAACATTCTAATAAAATAATTAACTAAGTTGAAACATTTCATTTTCTTAAGTTCTTGGTATGTTAATTTAATATGTAGCTCCAATGCTACTGAATTTATAGTCTGATAAGCTCATTATTCATCAATCTACTAATGCTTCTCTAAACAAACTACCTATCCCCATTTTCTCACTTCCATTTTTTTTTTTGTCTGTTATTGATTCTGGTACAGCTTCAAACCAGATAATATATCTTGACTGCTGTAATAATCTGCTGGAGTAGCTTCTTACCTCAAAACACTACACATTCTGGTCCAACCTCTATTCATAAACTAAAGTGATTTTGTAAAATATACCCTGGGATGTGATAGATGTGCTCAATGGAAACAAACCAACAAAATCAACAATAAAATATCGAGATTCCTTATCATCACCAGGATCAAATCCAATTGCTCTTTGGTATTCAGAACCTTCTTATAACCAAATCCATTTCTCAGTTTTCTGCCTTATAATTTAGTCTCTTCCATTTAGTACTAACACTAATCTCTTTCTTATACCATGAAGAAGAAAATCAATCTCTTGTCTCAGTCCTATTGATATTTCATTCATGGAATGCACTTTCCTATTAACTCCCAGTTAAATTCCTACTTCTTATAAAAGGCTTTCCTGTCTCTTCTTAAATCGAATGTTTTCATTTTGCTAATTTCATATTCTATCTTGTAGAAAAATTAGTTGAGTTATACTTGTTAGTTTTCTTGTCTGCTACATTAGACTATGAGCTCCTTAATACTAGAGAATTTCCAGTGTCTATCCCACAGTAAGTACCTAATAAATGTTTATTGATTGAACAAGTTGATAGAGTTGTGTTCCATCTTCACTCTTTTATTTGCAAATTTAAAAATAGGATTTTGATTTCTGAATCTTTAAGGGTGCTCATTTCTTGGCTTGAATTGTTTTTATAAAATGTTTTATAACTTTCATGAATAAATTCATAATTATATTCATTCTCATTTCTATCCTGTTATATTACCTAAGAAGAGTGTTTAATTGCTTTCCCAAATCAAAATCAAAGTGGTTTGTAACCTAAAGTTTATTTTTATTTATTTATATACCATATTTCTCCCAAAATAAGCCTTAGCATAATTATTTTCACTATGCTAATAAATCCAATCCCAAATATAAATCTCAGTTAAAATCTTCATTCAGATACATGCATTTAGTACATCCATTGCAACATATGATATATTGGATTATAAAATAATAAAAAATTAAATATAAATAAATATTACTGACATTAATACTTATAATAAATGATAATATAAATTATAGTTAAATACTTTCAAATACCCAACCAGACTCCTTTGTACAAGAGTTAAATAAAGGCCTATGTAAAGAAATGGACTGGAAACTTATTGTCAAATGACCAACCAAAATACAGAAATAAAGCACTAATAATTTGTGTACTTGATAACATCTGGATGGAAAGAAAGCCCCACCTTTAATGATAGCTATGGGCAAGAAAGGTAACAATTAATGTGCTTCAGGAATTAATGTTCTTGAAACTGAAAAAGCCTGGTACACACAACTAGCTATAAGCAAATGGATCAATTTAATGTAGCCACTTATTTTAAGGTGACCAAAGAGGTCTGCTAGGCTGGGATTCAGCCAGTACTCAATGAGCTAAAGACATAAAGAACTTCCTTGCAGAGAACAGAATAGATCAAATAATGATTCCCCCAGGAATGACTGACTATCTCTAGATTCTTTAAATTGCAATAAACAAACCATTTGCACATGAAAATCAATGACAACATAGAAAATTGAAAGGAGAGAAATCAACCTGAAAACTTTCCAAAGTCTAACCAGTAAGAGCTTGAGACTTGGATTAAAATTTCATGGGTTAGAATCACTCATAACAGTTTTACTGGTGCTCTAGGAGCAAGCTACATGGACAAGAAGTACTCATTTAAGCAGACCTCTGTGGCTACACATGCCAGATTGTGGCAAATGATTCTACAGGAAATCTACAGAAAATTCAAGAAATTCATGACAGACTTCAGGATTGGGAAAGTTATTATGATGTTCCAGATGAAGAAGAAATGACTGTATTTTAATAAATATAGATTTTTTGTACATGATTGAAGTTAAATTTTTGCATATGAATAAAAAATTGCTGTACATGAAAAAAAGATATACTCTGAAAATAAGCCCAAAAGTGTTTTTTGGAGCAAAAATTAATATGACAGGATATTATTTTCTGGAAAGTATGGTAAATATTGCCTGAATGAGAATATATCTTAATACTTTCTTGAATTCATATTATTAGTTACTTTTGCCCAATTCATTAGTTTTGAAATCTTAGAATGCAATAAATATATTTTTGTTTCAATAAATACGAAACCCTTAACATTTTTCTGACTACATATTTGTATTATATCTATATATGCATGTTCTTTTCTTTTCTTTTTTCCAATATGTTGCAAAGGTAGTCTTCAATATTCATTCATTTGCAAGCTTTTGAATTCCATGTTTTTCTCCCACCCTCCCTTCTCTTTCCCCTACCCATAGAAGAGAACAATCTGTTATAAGTTGTACAATTACAATTGTATTTAGCATATTGCCATATTTGTCATGAAAGTGGAATTAGAAGTAAGGGGAAGATATGAGAAAAAAAAATAAATTTTTAAAAAGTGAACATCGTATTCTTTGCTCTGCATTCAGACTTCATGGTATATTTGTTCTTAGTTACTTTTTCCTAGGTATGGATGTAATTTCCTATAACAGGTCTCTCAGGATTGTTCTTGATCACTGAACTGTTGAAAGGGGTTGTGGCCATAAGAGCTGATAATCTCACAATGTTGCTGTTAATGGTTTTTTAGAATTTTTAAAAATTTTTTTTACAAGACAATGGGGTTAAGTGGCTTGCCCAAGGCCACACAGCTAGGTAATTATTAAGTGTCTGAGACTGGATTTGATTTGAACTCAGGTACTCCTGACTCCAGGGCCAGTGTTCTATCCACTGTGCCACCTAGTCGCCCCTGCTGTTAATGTTTAAAAGGTTTCTTAGTTTCTGCTCACTTCACTCAGTATCAGTTCATGCAAGTCTTTCCAGGCTTTTCTAAATTCCAGCCACCCATGATTTCTTAGAGAATTATCATTCTCCAAAACATTCATATGCCACAATTTTTTCAAGCATTCTCCAATTTATGGGCCTTCCTTCAGTTCCAAATTCTTGACCACTTCAAAAAGCTGCTACATTTTTTTTCAATGTGGATTTTCTCTCTTTTTTGTGATCCATTTGGGATATAAACATAGAAGTAGCATTGCTGGAAGAAAGGATCAACAGCTTTATGACTCTTTCCACATAGATGCAAATTTTGTGCTTATATCTTCACAACATGTACAAATTGGAAGATGAATTATATATTGATATATTTGACTCAGTTCTTTATGTAATTAAGAAGTTAATCTGTTGTTATAAATACAAGCTGTGAAAACGGTTTCCCAAATTTTTGCATTCCTTCTAATCTTGGCTGCATTACTTTTGAGTGTGCAAAAATCCTTTAATTTAATGCAATTGACCAAATCTATTTTACATTTTATAATGTTTTCTATTATTAGTTAATAATCTCCCAATTCCACAGATCTAGCAGATAGATTAATCTTTAATCTCCTAATTGGTATACAATAATATATGTCTAAATTCTGTATTTCTTTTTATCTAATCTTGTGAGATATGGATCTATACTTAGTTTTTGTCAGGCTATTTTCCAGTTATAATAGCAGTTTTTCTCAAATAGTGAGTTTTTATCCTAGAAGCTCATCTTTGTGTTTATCAAGATGTAGATAATTATAGTCATTTACTATTGTTTCTTTTCTACCTAGTCTTTCACTTTGATCTACTTCTTCATTTCTTAGCCAATACGAGGCAAATTTGAGGCCAGTCATTTTAAAATAAAAATTTTAGATTGAATATAGGTAAACTATTTTCTCTGTACCTTTATATTATAGGTTGAGAACTTTATTCACTCTAAATTTTTTGTGAGTTCTCTCACTTTTGAATCTGCCTAGACCAATTTCATTTGAAATTGCTTCAGGAAAAGCTCTGGTAGAATTCTAGCTTTGCACTACCTTCTTGATTCTCCCTCAAAAATCTCCCTTACATATAATTTTGATGAAGTCATTTTTGAAAGTTATATGTTACCATTTGCAATTTACTTCAGTCCTTCTAAATGTATTTTTCCATTAGATTTATGTTGAAAACTCATCATGCCTATCATGTAACTCTTTGTTATACTTTGAGTAATGCTCAACTTCAATTGTTAAAAGATTGTAGCATTCTATTATTTATATCTACAAAGAATTTCTGGAATAACATTTACAAAATGCCCTTGTTCAAGGCAGATATTTGGACATATGATAACTTCAAGTATGGAAAGGAAATTCATTACTTGCTTTCTTCTTTAATTTTGGAATTTGTCAATTGTCCATCTGAATTGTCTACCAAGTCAAAGATATGAATTACTGGATGAAGTTTACCTCAAAGATTTTATTTCTCTGTGGGGGGATTAGTCTCATAATTTTTATAGAAATTGGAGAGTAAACATGCATTGTTATTCATATTTTTCAATATTTTTTGAAACTCAATGATTTCCCCTCCATCTTCAAGAAATTCAGTTATCCTGACAAATCCAAAAACGTTATGCTGAAACTAACATACTTACCCTCTCATATAGTTTGTTGAATTTAATTATTCTTCTCTTATATATTTTTTACTTTTTATGCCATAAAAATTTGATGGCTCCATTGTCATTAACAGAGGCAAGTATCATCTTTATGGATTTATTTTGAAAACCTTATAGTTTTTGTGTACAGCATTTTTTCTCTTTTTGATTTTCTCCATCCATCCATATTCCTAACTTGGTAATGGTAAATTATGATTATTTAAATTCAATTAAGATGATGTGAATTTAATTCACATACAATCTGAGATCAACAGAGTATTGTATCATATACCCGTGACCATTATTTCTGCCCAATTTATAGCCTTTTTAGTCCTCCATAATCTTTCTTTCATATTCAGTAACCTGATAAAAGTTAACTATTAATTGAAAGTGATTTTAGTTCAGAAGTGTATAAGAACAAGTAGTGTTGTAACAAATTGAAAATTTGAATTTAAGAGTGAGCTGCTCAGAGCACAAATTCTTTTTACTTGATTTTTTTAACTTGCCTTTTTAATCACCTCCTTGATTTTTTTAATTCCTGTTTCTGATTTTCCTAATGTGTGTAATGAGACCAAAATCACCTATAAATTATGATCTAGGATGTGGCTTAAGTTCTACGGAAGTAGGGGTGGGTAGGTGGCATAGTGGATAAAGCATCAGCCTTGGAGTCAGGAGTACCTGGGTTCAAATCCTGTATCAGACACTTAATAATTATGTAGCTGTGTGGCCTTGGCCAAGCCACTTAACCCCATTTGCCTTGAAAAAAAAAACAAACCTAAAAAAAGTTATATGGAAGTAAAGGACCTTTTCAAGGTAAATTGGCAAAATAGACAAATTAAAGCAAGGGTTCATATTTCCCTTATAATTTTCAATTAAGAAAATAATGGATTTTACCAAAGTTTATAAAATTTTAGCTAATTTTATATAATACTGTTATTTGAATTTAAGAAAAAAGGAAGCAAATGTAATCTTAACTTTGAATTTACTAGTTTTTAATGAATTATTTTCACTTTTTCAATGATTTAATGAAGCATTTTCAGAGGCAATTTTTTTTAAAAAGCAAAACATTTTGAAAATTAAAAGTGAGTTTTTGGTTATTCTTATTTCTCAGATTCTTTCCCTTTCTGCCCTTAATACTGCTTTTACAAAATGCATAACAAAATCCATTATTCTGAAATATGCTTGAAATTTATATATTACAGAGTAGAAAATATAGAAAAATATAGAAAAAATTCCTTAATTTCATAGAAAAATGATCAAATTATTCAGCTTACTTAGTTGATGAATATATTGAAATTTAGATTAAGATCATTAAAAAAGGTTTTTTCATGCATTTGTACTTTTAATGTAAGGTACAAATATCATTTCAGTTTTTTTCTTTCTTCATTGGCTGGACTGTTTAATTGAAAACAGAAAAATTAAACCATAAATTATGAAAACTTTATTAAAAACAAAGAAAGTTAGCTATTTAAATGTATAAATCTAACACATCTGGCATCTGCAATGTCATTTTATTTGTGACATCAGGCAGGTCTGCTTGGAATTTCATATTCCTAAACAGAGAGGAATGTAATAGTTCTAATTCAAAGCATCAATCAACAGGAATGAATATAACCTAATGTCAGTGCTGAATCAGGCCATCAATTTATTGCTTTGCAGAAGCAATCAGCAAGCTATCAAGCAATAAAGTATATGAGTTAAGTGCATCTTTTGAGACAGCCCTTCAACTGACAATGATAAACCGATGGAGAATAGCAACTATTTTCCAGCATTGTGTGCCTATTACTTGTTAAAAGCCTATACTGTGCAACAGATGTGAAATATGCTTCTTATTATTATGGACCAATCTCATTTGTTTAATAGCTATGTAAGCTACTTAGAGTTGCTGTCTTATTTATTGAGATTATAACTACACCCTTTTGCTTTCTTATCCAGTAAATTACAGACCCAAACTGTTTTTCACTCATTTTTTAATAGAAAGTGTCCAAACTGGGCCTGGTTGTGATTTGTCTAATTACAAAAATATTTATTTATTTTCTCAAATTGTGGAGCCATTAAAATATGTCATTTCTTAGGGAAAAAAAGTGAATATTATTCATTAGATTAACAAGATATAAAGTCATTTAATAGGAACCTATGAAACTGTGGGCTTATCCTTCTCTACCTAGATCTGTTTATATTTGGGGAAAAGGAGATAAGAAAGAACACAGTAGAGTAATGCTTATTCAGTTGAAGTGATCTGCACATATGAATTGGATTAAGATTGTTTGCACAACATAAAACCCTGATATGCACATTTCAGAGGGTCTAAAACTATCAACATTTTCAAATTGTTTAATCCATGAAAGTAGAAGTGACCTTAGGGAATGGTAAGATGATAATGATATATTTTAATATAAAGTTTTGACTTTCTTAGTAAAAGCAAGAATATTTTTAAGGAATTGAGGGATACAACAACCCCCCACAAGGTATTGAGTACATGGTCCAAAATTTTAAAGAAAACAAAAAATAAACTCAAAACAGAAGAAAACTGTGATGCAGTTGAGATCATTTTCTTTACAATTAAAATAAGAAGCAATCTATTTAAAATTTGTGTGAAGCTTTTCTTTACATTTCAAACTTTTCTTTGAAAAAAAGTGTTTTTATTGATATACATTTTAATTGATATCTTATTTTATTTATATCATGATATGATATATATATGATAAGATAATATGATATTTTATTTTATTTATATTATGAAAGTTTTTGAGCATTCATTAACATGCATGTGACTATTTTAAGTTATCTATTTTCTTTCCACATTCCCTTCCCAATATCTTTCCATCAGTAACAAGCAGTCTAGTTAACATTGAACATACACATTTCTGTTGAACATGTTTATAGTTAAGTCATTTTCTATATGAGGAATTAGGATTAAGGAAAAAGACTGAAAACCATACAAAAATTTTAAACAGTTCATGCAGTGTTAATTAAGATTTTGTAGGGGATTTTTGTTTAGGTTTTCTTTGGGTTTTTTGTTTTGTTTAGTTTTGATTTCCTTTGCTTTTCTTCCTCTGGAAGTGGATAGCATTGTCCATAGTTGGTTGCCTTAGAAAAGCTTGTATCCATCAAGGGTGAACAATTCACAATGATGTTGTTAAGTTGTGGAATATTCTCCTGATTTTCTTACCATTGCTCAGAATCAGCTCCTGTAGTTCTTCCCATAATTTCTACAGTCCAACCAATCATGGTTTCTAATCAGTACCATAACATTCATATACTATAAGTTGTGCAACTATTTCCGAATTGAAGGTCATATCCTCAATTACCAATTCTTGGACACTGTAAAAAGAGTTATTACTAATATGGAAAATGTGGAACTTTATTTCCATTTTTTGTGATTTCTTCTGAACATATTCATAATACTGGTATTGTTAGATCAAAACATATGATAAGTTTTATTCATCTTTGGGTATGGTTTCATAGAATGGTTACATTATCAATCTTTATGTGGAAATCCTGTACCGATTATATGTATGTTTATTTTAAAGTTACAAAATTTACTTTTACTCACCCTTTCCACTCCCCTCCTCTTAGTGGTGAACAGTCAGATTAGCATTGTACATACATATTTTTGATAAACATGTTTACAAATTATCCATTTTCAGTATGAGGAATTAGAATTAAGAGAAAGAAATACAAAGAGATAATTTTTATAAAGGTTTCATCAGATTCTAAAGGGTTGTTTATTTATTTTTATTTTCTTTTGTTTTTCTTCCTCTGGATGGGCATAACAGTGTCCATAGTTGGAGTAATACAGCTGTCCTAGGTCTCTGAACCGCTGAGAGGAGCTGCTTCCATCAAGGATGATCTTCTTATAATGTTGTTGTTAATGTATACATTGTTTTCTTGGTTCTTCTCCTTTCTCTCAGCATCATATCCTGTAACTCACCCCATACTTCTCTAGAGTCAGGCAACTCATGGTTTCTTATGGAACAATAATATTCCATAGTATTTATGTACTATAATTTGTTTAGCCATTCCTCAAAGGATGTGAATCCCCTCAGTTTCCAATTCTTTGCCACTACAAAAAGAGCAGTTATGAATATTTTGGAAACTTTAGGACTTTTCACATTTTTTATAATTTCTTCTGGATATAGACCTAGAATTGGCATTTCTGGGTCAAAGGGTATCAATAGTTTTGTTGCTCTTTGGGGATAGTTCCATATTGCTCTCCAGAATGGTTGGATCCATTCACAACTCCACCAGCAAAGTATCAATGTCCCAATCCTCCCAAAATCTCTCCAGTGTTGTTCATTTTTTCCATTTACTTATCTTGACCAATCTGATAGTTGTGATGTGATATCTCATTGTTGTTTTAATTTGCATTTCTCTAATCAATATGAGTTTGAGCATGTTATCATTTGATTATATAATAGCTTTAATTTCTTCATTTGAATACTATTCATATCCTTAGACCATTTATCATGGTTTCAATTTCATATAGATTGAGATATGGTTTTATGCCTAGTTTTTGTCATAGTATTTTCCAATTTTCCCAAAATTTTTTCTCAAGTAGTGAGTTCTTACCCAAGAAACTAATGTCTTTGAGTTTGACAAACCATAGATTACTGTAGTCATTTTCTATTTTTCTTTGTGAACCTATCCCAATCCACTGATTTATTACTCTGTTTCTTTACCAGTTTGAGTCAGTTTTGATAACTGCCACTTTATGGTTTAGTTTTAGATATGGTAGGGCTAGGCTATCTTCCTTTACATTTTTTCATCAGTTCCCATGCTATTTTTGACCTTTTGTTGCTACAGATAAATTTTGTTACTATTTTTTTCTAATTCAGGAAGAAAGTTATTTGATAGTTTGATTGATATGACCCTGAATAAGTAATTTAATTTGAGTAGAGTTATCATTTTTAATATATTAATTTGATTTTATAGTGAACAATTGTCATTTTTCCAGTTGTTTAGATCTCACTTCATTTGACTAAGAAGTGCTTTGTAATTGTGTTCATAAAATTCTTGAATTCATTTTGGGAGGTAGATTTCCAAGTAATTAATGTTCTCTACAGTTACTTTAAATGTCATTTCACTTTTAATCTTTTACACCTGGGTTTTGTTGCTTTTAGATACAAATGATAATGCTTTATATGGGTTTATTTTATATCCTGCCACTTTTCTTGTTTATGATTCGCTTTATCTAGATCTGATACCGGGAGGTTGAGGTCTCCCACTAGTAGAATTTTGCTGTCTATGTCTTCCTGTAGTTCTTTCAGCTTCTCCTCTAAGAATTTGGGTGCTGTCCAACTGGGTGCATATATATTCAATATTGAAATGACTTTATTGTCTATTGTACCTTTTAGAAGGATAAAGTTTCCTTCCTTATCTCTTTTAACACTATCTATTTTTGCTGCTGCTTTGTCTGAGATAAGGAATACTACCACTTCTTTTTTTACTTCAGCTGAAGTAAAATATATTTTGCTCCAACCTTTTACCTTTACTCTATATGTATCTCTCTGCTTCAAATGAACTTCTTGTAAGCAGCATATTGTCTGATTCTGGTTTTTAATTCACTCTATTTGCTTACATTTTAAGGGAGAGTTCATCCCATTCACATTCAAGGTTATGATTACTAATTTTTTATTGCCCTCTGTGCTATCTTCCCTCCATTTGTATTTTCCCCCTTTCTCCTGTCTTTATCCATATTCCCTAGTATTTTGTTTCTGAATACCACCCCCTTCAATGTGTTTGCCCTCCTATATCACACCCTCCCCTTTCTTTCCCTTTTCCCCTTTCCCTTCCCTTCCTTTTGTTATTTCACCCTTTTCCCCCCACTCCCCTTCCCTTTCTCTGCCCCCCTCCCCTTTTCCCCTTTTAATACTTGAAAGGTTAGATATGGGTATGTGTAGGTTGACTTTAAGACAAGTATGATGAGAAGAAGATTCAGGTGTTTCTCATCTTCTCCCTTCTTCCCCTCTATTACTGTATGTTTTTCTGTACCTCTCAGTGTAATGAGGTTTTCTCCATTCACTCCCCTCCCTCCTCCAGTCTCTTTCCTGTCGCCCTTTTTAAGGAGTTAGTGTTTTTAAGATCATTCTATCTAAGTCATAGAAAATTCTGAGTGTCTGTCCCTTCTAATTCAGTATATTGTATCAAATAGAGTGAAAATTCCTGAGAGTTTTTAGGGGCTTTCTCCCAAGTGGGGTTGATGCCAGTTAAATCTCTTTAGATAGCAGTCTCATGGATAGGTCATGAATGTCCATCATTTCTGGCTAGGTATATTCTCTCTGTTAGAGTTACGATTCTCAAGATTTATGAGAATCTTCCCCCCCCCCCCATTCTAGGATACAGCCAATTTCAACTTACTGGATGGCATTTCTTTTTCTTTTTGCTGCCACCATTTTTTTTACCTTTTCATATGTCTCTTGAACCTCCTGTTTGATGTCCAAAATTTCTGTTTAGCTCTGGTCTTTTCATCATAAGTTTTTGGAATTTTTCCATTTCATGAAATATCCATCTTTTTCCCTGGAAGAGAAGGCTCAGCTTTGCAGGAAAGTAGATT
This sequence comes from Macrotis lagotis, assembly GCF_037893015.1. Taxonomy (NCBI): domain Eukaryota; kingdom Metazoa; phylum Chordata; class Mammalia; order Peramelemorphia; family Peramelidae; genus Macrotis; species Macrotis lagotis. The sequence continues at coordinate 488,716,997 of NC_133666.1, forward strand.
CTTGGCTACATTCCAAGGTCCCTTGCTCTTCGAAATATCTCATTCCAGGCCCTTTGGTCCCTTAATTTTGATGCACCCAGGTCCTGCATGTTCCTTACTGTGGCTCCTTGATATTTAAATTGTTTCTTTCTGGCTGCTTGCAGGTTTTTCTCTTTTGTCTTTTAGTTCTGGAGTTTGGCCACAACATTCCTTGGTGTTTTCATTTTAGGATCTTTTTTCTGTTGTGGATCGATGTACTCTTTCAATAACTACTTTGCCCTCCGATTCCATGATATCAGGGCAGTTTTCCATAACTAAATCCTGTAATATTAATTCCAGGCTTTTTTTTCTCTTCAGTGTTTTCAGGAATTCCTATAATTTTCAGGTTGCCCTCCTTGATCTATTCTCATGGTCAGTGTTTTGTTGATGAGGTATTTTACATTTGCTTATATTTTTTCGATTTTTTGATTTTGTTTAACTGACTCTTGCTGTCTCATGGAGTCATTAGTTTCTGTAGACTCCATTCTTTTTTGGGGGGGAGGAATTTTCTTCATTAACCTTTTGCAACTCCTTTTCCAATTGGTCAATTCTGCTTTTGAAAGAGCTTTCCATTTGACCAATTGAGGTTTTGAGAGAATTAATTTCTTTTGGCATTTGCCCATTTGAAGAACTGAGAGATTTATTCTCATTTTGTATTTGTCCAATTGTACTTTCTAAGGTTTTGTTTTCTTGTTGCAAGGTATTAATTGTCTCTCCTAAATTTGTAAACTCTTTTCGTATTTCTTCAAGGAATTCTTTCTGTGCTGAAGACTAGATTGCATTCTCCTCAGAGGTTCCAGGTCTCTCTGAGTTAGGGTCTTTGCCTTCCAAGAATTTTTCTATAGATCCACCTTTCTGCTGACCCTTCTTCATTTTGCTAAGACTTGAGTTGGGGAGGGGCTGGTTCACAGGGGCTTGGGATTGCTAAAGGTTTTACTCATTGAGTGCAGTTTCTCTGGCTGGCCAGTAGGAGGTGCTGGTTGCTTTCTCTAGAATGTCTGTGACCTTGGTAGAGGCCTTCTCCCTTTCCTTGAAGGCAGAAGTTGGAGCTATTGAATTCTTTTGCCTTCAATCAATGGTGGGCTTTACCCTGGCCTGAGGTCATTCCTCAGCTGGGCTGGTTCTTCTGCTCACACACCTGGGCCTGAGGCAGAAGTAGTTTGCATTTATTTGTTAGGGAAGAAGTCTGAGTTGTAATGGGACTCAGAACAGAGGAGCCCAGGGATTGTGTCCAAATCTTCCTGCTCCAGAACTCTCCCCCCAGCCCCGTCTGGGATCTCCCGTGGGACAGCTCCAATACCAGTGCCTCTGCTCCCCCACAAACTCACGCCTCAGTGGTCCAGCCCCACCTCTGATCCAGCAGGTCTGGCTCTTGGGCCCTCAGACACCAGGTTCCAATTTAGCTGTTATTTTGGTTGATCCGGGGCTGATCCTCCCTCTGAGCCTAAACTCACCAACCTGAATTCTGCCAAAGCTGCTGCCAAAGACAAATCCTGAGGTAGATGTTCTTTCTTCTGGCTTTTATTTCTGTGTTTTGTGGGTCGGATTTCTTTTAAGAGATTTGTTTCATGTGATTGATGGGGAAGAGATCAGGAGACTTTAGAACTGTTCCTGTCTTCTCTCCGCCATCTTGACCAAAAGTCCCAAAAGAAAATAGTAATAAAAAAAATTAACCAATACATATTTTATATTAGGTAGTCAGAGCTAAATGCAATTTGTAAGATGCAGTCAGAAACAACCAGAGTAGAAAATTATCTAATTCTGTTATTTTGAGCATTTTATTTTTTAATGAGATTTAATTCACAATAACCTATTCTGGCATTTACATGACAATATTAGTATGTATAGGTACTCTTCTACCTGAGTTTAAATCTGATTTCTGGGCCTGGAGATTTGACTTGGGGAAAGTTATGTAACTTTGATTGAGTCAGTTCCCTCATTTTCAAAATGAGTTGCAGAAGGTAATGTCAAGCCTCTTTAGTATCTTTGCCTCAAAAACTCTAAATGAAGTCATGAGGAGTGAAATATTACGGACATGCTTAAATATCAGCCATGTACATCAGTGGATTCAATTCCTTTTCTTTCCATCTCACCAAATTCCCCTCATCTCCTATGGTAAAGGAAGCAAAAATATTAGAGTTTTCCCATCACTTTTACATTCTATATTATGTATCTTCTGAGTTTCCATATTTTTGTAGTCCCCATCCCTTTGTTCTTGCTCTCTCAATATAAGAAGAGGGGATGGAAATTATGGAAGAATAATGGAAAACATTAAAATTTAATGGAAAGACATTTGGGAAAAGGAAGAAGGAAGAGTGATATCACAAAATACATCAATCTCACTATTTTTATTAGCAGCACTATAGTATCTATGAAACAGAGTTGTCATCATTCTGTTTTATGTGTGTTTGTGTGTGTGTGTGTATATATATATATGAATATATTTATGTACTTATTATTATTTGTATCTACCTAACTCTTTATACAATTGATTATCATGTGTGTTTATATATGCATTTGTATGAACATGTGCATGTATGCACAAAAATGGATTTATGTATTGAGATTTATCTATTGATATCAATATTGATAGATATCTAGATTAGATAGATATCTCTAGACAAATAAATAAGCACTTATGCAAAACCAGTTATATGCCAAGCCCAAGATTTCTGCATACAAATGTATACATATCCAAATATATACACATATGTACACCAATATATAAATGAATCCATTCATATACACATATATGTAAAACTCTTTGAATAATTTAAGCCTTTAATAACATTATTTAAGGTAAAAATGTCTACAATGATATAATATTCATATATAATAAATAATCTTATAATTTTATATTCTTTAATATAACTGATTCATTTTCGTCTATGTTTTATATTTACTAAAGGGAATCTTTGTCCACTCCAGTGATAATCATCATTCATGAGCAAGTATTTGATACTGAAAAAGATTTATTGGCAGGAATTATATGATTCTCAATACATGCTTGATACATATACTGAATTCTTATTTCCTTAAATAATACTGGGATTTGAACTTAATTCTTCAAATTCCAAGACTACATCATTACTATTTTTTTTAGGTTTTCTTGCAAAGCAATGGGGCTAAGTGGCTTCCCCAAGGCTACAAGGCTAGGTAATTATTAAGTGTCTGAGGCCGGATTTGAACTCAGTTACTCCCAACTCCAGGGCCAGTACTCTATCCACTGTTCAACTTAGCTGCCCTACATCATTGCTATCACTCTGGCCCATAGCATCACTTAAAATGATACCATAAATTAAAAGTGCATCTGTAAGATGATTTCACTGATGATGGTTAAGTACCTAGTCCCCGGTAATACATTGCAAGTATGTATGACTAATTGGGATTGATCCTTACCAATATTCTTGTCTTGATAATAAAATTTTTAATAAACTACAATTTATCAGGTCCTAATTAGTGGAATTATATTTATTGCATAATATAGATCCAAATACTTTTACTGAAATTTTAACAGTTAACTCTCCCCTTGACATTAATATGTACATAATAAATAAGTGATTAATCTTTCTTTTTTGATTTTGCTGATTTCAATATTCATCTCTTTATAAATTTGCAATTTACCCTCCCACCAAGTTTTTCATCTGATTTACTAATAAAGAACTTCAACATCTCTAATGCTCAAGACAGTTTTGTTACTTAATCACCTTGATATTTTAGATTATTTCTGAATTCTTTCTTCAAAAGCAAATAAACTAAATATTCTGCAAGCTCTATGGAGTTGTGTTTCACAATTATTTCCCTTCTTTTTTTAATAAATATATTTCTTATTCCCAAAGCATATAACTATAACTTTTAACATTCAATTTTTGTAAGACTTTGAGTTATACATTGTTCTCCCTCCCTCCCCTCCTTGTTCCCTCCCCTTTCTTGATATTGAATAAGTAAACAATCTGGTGATGTTAAATAGGTATGAATATGTTAACTATATCTCATTTTGTGCCATCTTGTGAAATAAAAATCAGAATATAAGGGAACAAAAATACATGAGATTTTTTTTCATCAATTCCCTTGATATTTTTGATTGTTTTTTGTTCCAGATGAATATTGTTACTCTTTTTTCTAGCCCTGTAAATATTTTTGGTACCTTGAATGTTATGGCAGTGAGTAATTTAATTTGAATAGAATTGACACATTTATTGTACTTACTCAATCTAACCATGAACACTTGACATTTGTCCAGTTATTTGTATCTGATTTTATTTATGTGAAAAAGTGTTTTGCAGTTGTTGGAAGGTTTCTGAATGTACCTTGACAAGTAGACTCCCAAGAATGTTATATTGTCTGAAGTTATTTAAAGTGGAATTTCTCTTTATATCTCTTGCTTTTCTAGATTATTAGTTATGTATAGAAATGACAAGGATTTATGTGGTTTTATTTTAGATCTTTCAAAGAGTTTTAGTTGATTTTCTAGTGTTCTCTAAGAATACCATCAAATGCTCTATAAGAGTGAAAATTTTGTTTCCTCATTGTCTATTCTACTTACTTCAAATATTTATTGATAAATCTAATATTCTATACACAATATTGAATTGTTATGATGATAATAATTTTCCTTATTTTACCACATGATCTCTACCTGTACCTTTTTTCTTAATTTCAACTGGATTTATATATTTTGTTCTAGTCTTTTATCTTTACACTTTCTTTAACTTTCTACTTCAAATATGTTTTTTGTAAACAATGTTTTAAGCTCCTGATTTTTATTCCATTCTGCTATATTCTTCCTTTTATGAGAACAATTCACATTCACTGTTGTCATTAAAAATGTTGCATTTCCTACATTCTATTTTTCTGCATTTATATTTTGTCTTATCCTTTCTTTATATCGCTCCTCACCAGTATTTGGTTTTATGGTGTGAGAAGTATGCATTTATTATTTCTGCCTTTCTGTATTTGATTATAAGGTTTTTTATTCCCTAGTACATGGTCAGTTGTGGTATAGGTGCAATGTTCTGCTAACAAAAAAAAAAAAAGGTATATTCTTTTCTATCCCCATTATCATTTTTTTTCCAGAATTCAAGCATGTCAAAGTTTTCTCAGATTTCATTTATCGTAACTTCTTTCTTATTTATTTTGTGGTTATATTTATTTGCTTCTGAGGGAGGGCAGTTGAGGTGCCCAATATTAAAGTTTTGTTGTCTGTTCCTCCTTGTAATTTATTAACAGGTACAAACAAATTTAGTAATGATATAGTTTCATTTCCAATGGTGCCTTCTAGGAAGATGTAGTTTCATTCCTTGTCACTTTTATTTTTAATATCTATCTATCTATCTATCTATCTATCTATCTATCTATCTATCTATATCTATCTATCTCTATCTCTATCTCTATCTCTATCTCTATCTCTTTCTCTATATCTATATCTATATAAAATTTAGTTAAGGCAATGGTGCTAAGCAACTTGCCTAAGCTAGGTAAATTTTAAGTGTCTGAGGCTATATTTGAATTCTGGTCCTCCTGTCTCCAGGGCCAGTGCTCTATCCACTAAGCCACCTAGCTGTCCCTCCTTATCCCATTTAATAAGTTCAATTTTTGATTTTACTTTATCTAAGATCCAGATTGATACCCTTGATTTTCTTTATGCTTCAGCTCAAACATAATATATTTTCTTCCATCCTTCATATTTTACCCTGTGTGTAGGCAATTCTGCTTCAGAATTGCTTCTTGTAAACAACATATTATAAGATTCTGACTTTAATACATTCTGCTATCCACTTGCATTTTATGAGACAATTCATCCCATTCACATTTTCTGTTAAAATTACTAATTTTGTTTTTCCTTCCATGCTTTCTTCCTCCATTTATATTTTTCTCTTTCCTTTCTTTTTATTTCACCTCAGCAATATTTTATTTCCTTTCCTCTTTGACTTTTATTTTAAAATTTAACTTTGAGTTTATATTAAATTATTCCTTAAACTTCCCTTTTATCAGAGCCCAGTCCCAGAAAAAAAAAATCTTGCATCTATATTCCCTATACCAAAGGAGTAGAACTAAACCAACAAAGAAGAACAAAAAAGATAAAAGAGCACTCACTAATGAAAACTACTTTACAGATGAAGATGATACCAATGCCATGTCTGAAGGAAAAAGCAGTGAAAAATTTGCAGGGGAAGTATCATAAAAGTCTATAAATTAGAATCAAATACAAAAGCTCATTGAAGAGCATAAAAATAATTAAAAAAACAAAGAACAGAGGAAGAAGAAAAATGGAGAAAAAAGAAATCAAAGTAATGTAGAAAATTAAGAATAATTGACCAAAGAAATCAACTCTATTAAAAGTAAAAATAATCAACTGTGAAAGAAAACAGAGAAGCTAATTGAAGAAAATAAAACCCTAAAAATTGGAATTGACCAAATAGAAACCAATGAGTCTACATAACTACAAGATTTCAGCAAACAAAATGAAAATGTTGAAAAAAATTGAAGAAAATATAAAGTACCTTCTAGGGAAAATGCATGATCTGGAAAATAGATCCAGGAGAGACAATCTGAATCATCAGACTAACAGAAAGGCTGGATTAAGAAAAGAACCTGGAAAACATCATACAGGAAATTATGAGGGAAAGCTGTCTAAATCTACTAGAACAAGATATCAATATAACTATTGAAAGAATCCACAGAAGGGGCGGCTAGGTGGCTCAGTGGATAGAGCACTGGCCCTGGAGTCAGGAGTACCTGAGTTCAAATGTGACCTCAGACACTTAATAATTACCTAGCTTTGTGGCCTTGGGCAAGCCACTTAACCCCATTTGCCTTGCAAAAACCTAAAAAAGAAATAAGGAAAGAAAAACCATGGCAATGCTTTAAACTAATCCTTTGTTTAAAGACAAATTGAGGGAATATAACCAGTAATGGAAGATTTAGAGAAAAAAAGGAGTTATAAAAAAGGAAGTTCCATTGTAATAGAATCCACAGAACTCCTCTGGAAAGAGCCCTCAGGAAAAAAAAAAAAACTCAGAGGGCTTTAATAGTCAAATTCTATATCTCTCAGTTAAAGGAGAGAAAATTGCAAGCAGAAAACAGAAAGAAATTCAAATATAAAGAAAACATAATCAGACTCACATAGGACCTATCACCCTCAACATTCACTGATAAGAAGACTTGAAATAACATACTTCAGTGAGCAAAGGACCTGGGATTACAGCCCAGAATCTACTACCCTGCAAAATTCAGCATATACTGTCAGATGAAAAGATGGATATTCAGTGAAACAGAGAGTTTCCAGAACTTCCTGACACAAAGACCAGAACTAAACAGAGAATTCAATCTCCCAATACTCAACTCAAGAATTACATAAAGAAAGAAAGACATAGGAAAATAAACAACAGAAAAAAGAAACCAACTTGGTAAAGACCTTCAAATTATATACAACCATAAAAGGCAAGATATAATACTTCTAATTCTTTAGAACTTTACTTGTTTTAGGAAAATCAAAGGTTACAATATAATTGAAGGGAAAGAACCTAAAGGATAGGGCTATAAATTGGATCTTATCTCTCAAGTGAAGAGGTCCAAGATGACATCACTACATTTGAGAGAAAAATCCCCTGAAGAAATGCAGGTGATTTAACTTTAAATTTAACTGTCTCATTATTCTTTGAGTCACTTTAATTCCACTGTGCTTATCACCTTGTCTAATAAGGGCATCATAAACTGTGAAGACCTGAGTCAGTGTCTGTGCAACTTACAATCATAAGTAAAGTTTTCAGGTGAAACCTCCAGCAGCTCCATTACTTAGAGATCTTTAAGATTGTTTCAGTTAATTCCAACAATGTCTGACTTAACCTCTGCTTCACTTAACAAGGGGTTAAATGCCCAGGGTGGAGGATGCAAAGTGTGAGATAAAATAGACTTTGCTTTACATAACAAGATATTAATTAAACTGGGTGGGGAGGGGAGGGGTAAAGTATGAAAGAAAATCCATGATGCTTCATTTAAGGTGTAAAGAACACTGATATTGGGTGAGTGGGGACAAATAAAATGTAAGAGAAAATAGACCTGGGGAGAGGGTCACAAATAGTTCAAGAAGTGATATGGCTTTGCATGGTACTTTGACTCACAGAGGAGGACTGTGTTTACCTGAAAGATACTTGAAAAGGGAATAAGGTAAAAAAAAATTATAATTAAAATTTAATGCAATTTGAATCAATGCTATTCATCAAGCAATCAAATAAATGATCTCTAATCATATCTTGATAATAATATCAACTTTTCAAAGAATCAAATAATGAAACTGTGAGTGATGATACCTGATTAATTGTATTAGAGTGATAAATAACCCCAAGGAAAAATACACAAAGATTTTTAATTTTGGAGGGAAAGAAGGGAGTATGTGAATGCTGACCAAATTCTATTTAATAGATTTAGCCCATAGAGGGAATAAGACACCTTCCCATTTGCTTTAAAAATCTAACTTATACTATAGGGGAAAAGGGAAACTGGGAAAGGGAAATATAAGGGCAGAATAGACTAATAAAAGGGAAGGGAAGGGAAGGTGTAAGTGAAAATAAATTGAAATGTAAATTTTTAAAAGAAAAGTCAAAGGGGAAAGGTAGTAAAATTTTGGTGAGGAAGAATAAGAGAAAAGGAAAGAGGTAAATATAAGTGGAAAATACTAGCATGGAGGGAAACACAGAATTTATAATCCTAACTTTAAATGTGAACGGGGTGAACTGTCCCATAAAATGGAAGCAGACAGCAGAATGGATTAAAAACCAGAACTCTAAAGTATGTTGCTTACAAGAAAAACAATTGAAGCATTGAGATATCCACAGGGTAAAAGTACAAGATTGGAGCAAAATATATTATGCCTCAGTTGAAGTAAAAAAAAAAAATCTGTGGTAGTGATCATAATCTTAGATAAATAAAAGCAAAAATCAATCACACAAAAAAGGATAAAGGAGGAACCAAAATCTTCTTAAAAATACCATTGGTAATGTAACTATATTGCTACTAAACATTTAAACACCTAGTGGCAAGCATCTAAATTCTGAGAGAAAAAGCTGAAGGATTTACAAATAGAATTAGACAGCAAAACTTCAATAATGGGAAACCTCAATCTCCCTCTCTCAGAAATAGATAACTCTAAGAACAAAATAAACAAGAAGGCAATTAAGAAAGTGAATAAAATCTTAGAAAACTTAGATATGATAGATCTCTGGAGAAAAATTAATGGACATAGAAAAGATTATACCTTTTCCTCAGCAGGACATGGCACCTATACCAAAATTGATCATGTGCTAGGGCACAAACACTTATAATTAAATACAGAAAGGCAGAAATAATAACTACACACTTCTCATGAAGCAAGAAAAATTACATGTAATAAAGGGTCAAGGAAAGATAATCCAAGAACTGATTGGAAATTAAATAACTTTATCTTAGATAATGTGTTGATCAAACAGCAAATAATAAAATAATAATTATATCCAAGAAAATAATAATAAGTCATATCATACCAAAATTTATAGGATGCAGACAAGGCAGTTTTGAGGGGAAAGATAGAGAAGATATATCAAAAAAAGAGAAGATAGATCAATGAATTGGGTATTCAGTTAAAAAGCTACAAGAGAACAAATTAAAGATCCCCAATTAAATACCAAATTTAAAATTCTGAAAATCAAGGGATAGGTTAATAAAATTGAAAGGACGAAAAACATTGACTTCAAAAATAAAACCAAGTTGTACTTTTGAAAATATGTACAAAACATTAGTTAATCTGATTTAAAAAAAAAGAAAGGAGGTAACCACATACCATGTATCAAAAATGAAAAGGGTGACCTAACCAACAATGATGAGAAAATTGAAGCGATAATTTGGAGCTACTTTGCCAAAATGTGTGCCAATCAACTGAATGAATTGAATGAAATAGATGAATATTTACCAAAAATACAAACATCCAAGATTAACAGAAGAGGAAACAAATAACTTAAATCATCCAATTTCAGGAAAAAAAATTGAAGTAGCAATAAACCCCCTAAGAAAAAGTCTCCAGGTCCAAATGGATTTACAAGTGAATTCTACCAAATATTTAAGGCAAAAGGAAAGAGACAAATATTAATGGAGAATGATAGCATGGAGGGGAATTTTCTACCTAAATTATTTAAAAATAGGAGAGAAAGTTCTGACAAAATTCTTTAAGGACACCAACATGGTGCTGATCTCTAAACCATGAAGAGTCAAATCAGAGAAAGAAAATTATAGATGAAACTCCAAAATGAAGATTAATACAAAAATCTTGAATAAAATTTTAGCAATGAGACTAAGGAAAGTTATTAGTAGGATAATACACTATGATCAGGTAAGATTTATACCAGCAAGGCAAGAATTGTTCAACATTAAGAAAACACTCAACCTTATTAAACACATCAATAGCAAAATTAACAGAAATCATATGATTATTTTAAGAGATGTTGAAAAAGTCTTTAATAAAATAAAATATCCATTACTATCAAAAACATTAGAAGGTTTAGAAATAACTGTATTTTCCTTAAAATAATAAATAGCATCTATCTAAAACCCTCAACAAACATTTTCTGTAATGGGAATAAAATTGGAGTATTTCCAATAAATTCAGGGGTGAAACAAGGATGCCAATTATTACATTACTATTCAATATACTTCTGGAAACACTACCAATATCAATAAGAGAAAAAAAAAGAAATTGAAGGAATCAGAAATGACAGCAAGAAAGCAAAACTTTCAATCTTTGCAGATTATATGATGATATCCCTAGAGAACCCAATAAAATCATCTTAAAAACTCCTTGAAACAATTAACAACTTCAGCAAAGTAGCAGGATGTAAAATATATCATCAGCATTTCTATATATGTACAAGAAAACACATGAGCAAGAGATAGAGAGAGAGAGAGAGAAATTCCATTTAAAATAACTATAGATAATATTAAATACTTGGGAATCTACCTCCCAAGACAAACCTAGAAACTGTATGAGCACAATTATAAAGCACTACTCACACAAATAGGGTCTGATCTAAATAATTGGGAAAATGTGAAATATTCATGGATAGGTCGAGCTAATATAATAAAAATGGCAATTCTACCCAAATTAAATTACTTATTCAGTGTGGTATCAATAAAACTACCAAATAACTACTTTACCAAGCTAGAAAAAAAATAGTAACAAAATTCATCTGCTACAACAAAAGGATAAAAATAGCAAGGGAACTGATGAAAAAAATGTAAAGGAAGGAGGTCTAGCTCTAGGAGATCTAAAAAAGCAGTCATCAAAACTGCCTGATTCTGGTTAAAAATAGAATAATTAATCAGTGGATTAGGATATGTTCAAAAGAAACTTCAGTAAATGCCTACAGCAATCTACTGTATTTAAAAACGAAAGATATCAGCTTGTGCGATAAAAACTCACTTTTTGACAAAAATTTGTAGGAAAATTGGACACTTGTATGGCAAAAATTAGGCATAGATCCACATCTCACATCCTATATAAATATATGATAAAAATGGGCATAGTATTTAGACATAAAGTTTGATACTTTAAACAAATTAAAAGACCAAAAAATTCTCTGTCTGATCCGTGGAAAGGGGATTTAATTTATGATAAGGGAAGAATTAAGGCATATTATAAACTGCAAAATGAATTATTTTTTCTATTTTAAACCAAAAAGTTTTTACACTTGCAAAATCAATGCTGTCAAAATTTGAAGGAAAGCAGATAGCTGGGAAAGAACCTTCACAATTAGGAATTTTGATCACAGTCTCATTTCTAAAATATATAGAGAATTAAATGAAATTTAAAAGATCACCAGTCATTTCCCTAATTGTTAAATGGTCAAAGGATATGAAGAGAGTTTTCAAATGTAGAAATTAAAGTAATATAAAAGCTCTATACATATGAAAAATGCACCAAATAATTATTGATTAGAGAAATGCAAATTAAAACAAGAATTAGCCATAATGTCATACTTATTAACTCATTAGATTAATTAAGATGAGAAAAAGGAAAGATGATCAATGTTGGAGAGATTGTGGGTGGGTTGAGATATTACTGGTGGAGTTGTCAATGAATCCAACCTTTCTGCAGAGAATTAAGGAACTCTGCCTAAAGAACAATGAAACTTTTCAGACCATTTGACCCAGTAATTCCAAGTCTATGTCAATATCCAGAAGAAATTATAAAAATTGGGAAAAGTCCTATATGTTCCAAAATATTCATAGGAGCTCTTTTTTTCCAGTGGCAAAGAATTGGAAATTGAGGGGATGCCCATCAATTGGGGAATGGCTAAACAAGTTATGGAACATGAAGACTACAGAATACTATTGTTCTATAAAAAAAAAAAACATTAATGGTTGGACTCTAGAGAAGCATGTAATGACTTATGGGATCTGACACTGAGTGATGGAAGTAGAAATAAGAGAATGATACACATATCAATAACATTTTGAGATGGACAACTTTGAGTGAAGCAATTCCTCTTAGTAGTCCAAAGAGCTACTATAACTGTATTGGACTGGTTATCCCCATCAAGAGGAAGAAAACAAAACAAAACAAAATACATAGAAAACAAACATTCCTAATCTGATGAACTCTTTATAAAAATTATCTCTTTTGTATTTTTCTCTTATTCCTAATTCCTCATGCCAAAAATTACTAATTTGTAAGCATATTTATCAAAATATGTATATAAAATGCTAACCTCAGTGTTCCCTAATGAGGGGAGGGAGGGAGGGAAAGGACAGTTGAGGGAAATTTTGTAACTTGGAAATATGCATATACATCTAAATTAAAATAAATAACTAAGAAGTACAGTTATTAAGAATCTTGGATTATGTCAAATTGCAAACTTTTTTTTTTCTCTTACCCCCTTTTCAAGTACCCTCCAATCACACACAATCCCTTTGAGCCAAAGTGCTATCCAATTCACTTCATTTCATGATTCGTTTGTACTCCTCTCCCCAAGTCTATTTTCTTGCACATTTACCCACCCAGGATACTTAACCACTTGATAAAAATAATAAGAATTAAGTCCAACCTTGATTTAATTAAGTATAATAATCTATGTACTGGGTGGCTCTGAAGGTCTCATTTAAGTATTGTACAAATGATTTGGTATTATGGGATACATGAACTCAGGAACACACATTTTAGTAAACCCTCATCAGAGAAACTGCTAAAGCTTTGTCTGGACAGCCAAATATGGAAACATTTAAATTTAGAATTAACACCCCTAGTGGAGAGACAAGATCCAATTATAACCATCCCCTCTGAATCCAATCTTTTCAATTATATTTGACACTATAATTATCCTAAAAGAAGAAAACATCTCAAGAGTTAGAAGTTTTATATCTTCCCTTTTGATGGTCCTGACTAGCATTTATTTTGTTCTGCTTTTTTTTCTTTCCCTTTTCATTCATCTTTTTATACATCTCTTGAATCATTTATTTGGTGATTGAATTCTCTGTTCAGTTATTGTCTTCATGTTGGAAAGTTCTGGAAGTCCTCTATTTCACTGAACATCCTTCCTTTCCCCTGACAGTGTATATTAAATTTTGCAGGGTCATAAATTCTTGATTGTAATTCCTTGCCCATTGCCCTCAGTATATGGGTATTCCAGATCCTCTGCTCCTTCATTGTTGAGTGTGAGAAGTCCTCTGTTAGTCTGATTGTGCTTCCTTTGTATTTAAATTGTTTCGTTTTTGTAGCTTGCATTATTTTCTCCCTTATTTGAGCATTCTGGCATTTGGCTATAAGAGCCCTTGGATTTTTTATCCTGGGATCTGTTTCTGGAATGTTTCTCTGTATTTTTTCTTTCTTTCTTTCTTTTGGAAATAAAAAAAAATATTAAAATGTCTGCAAGACATAAGAAAGGCAAGAGAGAGAGAGAGAGAGAGAGAGAGAGAGACAGCCAAGCAGTAGCCTTGACTGGTTCATGGTCAGAGAAGACTGAATCTTCCCTGAGCTGAACTCCAACCCAGATTTTTATGTCTTGCCTCTCATCCAAAGGGCAAAAGATGAACTCCCTTTCCCTATACTGGACCCAGAATTAGGTAGAGTGTAAAGCCTAAGGAGATCAGCATACACATTTTACATGAAACAATAAATCAATGATACATTAATAATGGGGAGATGTCTCCACCCCAAGCAGCTTTTAAGATTGCAATTGTTTCATTTACAATCATAAGTCTCTACTTCAAGTCAATTTACATCTCAAGAGTCAATTTACATCTCCACTCAAATTCTTTCAATTATATTCACACTTCTCTTCATCTTTCCCCTGCATCATCCCCCCCTCACATTATTATTTATGACCAGATTCTTCTGGGCCTTTCACTGATCTTTTGGAGATGAATGTATTATAGTGAGGGCTTCCATTGAGGCAGGGTCCAGGACTGGCACAGCTGTTTGGGATCCTGCAGAGGCTGGGCTTGGAGCTATACAACTAAAAGAAACAGAACTCAAGGGAAAAATGAACAAGCAAATAACAGAGATATTGTAACAGAAAAGGATATTTAACAGAGGTTTAAAAATTTAGACAAAAAACTAGGTTTATAAGGGACAAGAATTATACTATATAATCCTAAGTCAGTATCAAAATCTCTTTCATAAGAACAAAGGTTGCAATATAACAGATTTGTTGATGGATATCACATAAGTTGAAAACGAAAGCTCAAATTACATAAACAAATGTACTGACAAAATATTTTGAAAACTGAACATGTCCTAAAAGTAATTTGCAGCAAAATTTTCTATTTTGCTTTGACCATGATTAGAATGAACAATAATTCTAGTTGAAGAATGGATCTCTCCTTTAAACCTGTTAAATATGCCAGTAGACACTGGCCCACTTTGATACCTGATTACGATGCACCTGGGAAGATAATGGCAATTTGCTATTACAGATGAGAGAGGAACATGAAGACATGTTCCCTTATGAAATCATACAGACAATATTCTTCAATGGGTCAGGTGAGGGAACTTTTAAAAGAATCCTATGCTAGTTGAGGATAGGGTTGTTCTTTCATAAGTCACTTACTCCATTTTTAGCATTTAACATCAAACCCCATAAAGTTAAATAGCTTCAATGGCATAGTTTCTTTCTATTTGATCATACCTGATATCAGGAAGATCAATATGTTGTAATATAGAAATTATTTAGAACCAGAGATTCAAGTGGCTTTAGCACTAAGGAGAAGCAAGTGTGTGCCAGGTTGTATTTTGGTATAAGATATCTAGGGAAAAAAATCATAATTCAATTGTTGCTCATGTAGCTGAGGACAGTGCTGTAAATGAAATACAATAAACAGATTTAAAGACATAAAAACAATAATCCTAATTCATATATGTATATATAAATATAAAATAAAATCAACTTTTTGCAATGTATGCATTTATATTTAAAAGAACTAAACATCTCCTTCAGTTTAGGAGGTTGCCCATCATCTCCATACTTCTCACATAACAAATGACTCAAGATTGTCACAGAGAAAATCTCAAATCATTATCATTATTTTATCTTCCTCATGTTACATAGGTGCTTTTCCCTCAAAGCAAATAACCACAGTTTAGTCCCTGTTTATTTAGAGAGAGAGACAGGAATAAAGAAATAAAAGAATAGCCAAGCAGTCTTGGCTGGTCCATGGTCAGAGAAGACTGAGCCAACATCTCTGTATTCTTTCAATGGTTATGTTGTCTTCTTATTCTAGCAGATTTGGACAGTTTTCCTTAATGATTTCCTGCATGATGTTTTCTAGTTTTTTTGGGTTTTTTTGAACTAGGGTTTCTGGTTATTTGATGATTCTTACATAATCTCTCCTGGTATTTTCCAGGTCATTTGCTTTTCCTAAAAGGTACTTTATTTTATCTGCAATTTTAGAATACTTTTATTTTCTTCCATGGAGTCTTGTAGATTCATAAATGCATTGATTTCTATTTGTTCAGTTCTAATTTGGGGGGTTTTATTTTCTTCAATTACTTTTTGTGTTTCCTTTTTAAAGTTGTTGAGTTCTCTGGTCAAATTTTCATAGTTTTGTTTCATGGCTCTCATTTCTTTTCTTGCATTTTTCTCCATCCTCTCTTATTTGGTTTTTAAATTTTTTTAAGCTCATCTATGAGTTTTTGGATTTGAGTCCTATTAGTAGACACTTTTGAGACTTTCCCGTGAGTGATTTTTCACTGATTTCTTCTTCTTACCTGGTGTAGTTTTTCATCTTATCTACAAAGTAGTTTTCTATAGTGAGCTTTCTTTTAGCTTTTTTGCTCCTCATTATTTTAGCTATTTGCCTGGGGTGTAGGAAATATAGATTCAAGTGTTTTATGCTTGACCTGTGGACTGCTCCCCAGCAAGTTGTCTATGCATCTAGCCCTTGCCTTTGCAGAGGTTTATTGCCTCGTTTTTTCTAGTCTCTGACTTAGTGGTGATTTGTCCCCAACCCAATTTTATCTTTTGCTCCAGTGTACCCAGTGTTCAGATTTTGTTTGTGTTTGTGTTCAGATTTTGTTTGGGGTTATGACCCTCCTTGATGCCTTACTATCGAGCTGCTGGGACCTTTGCTGTTCTCAAGCTACCAGGACCTGGACTGCACTGTGGCTAAAAGCCTTCCACTGTATTTTTTGTTCTTTTGCCTCCTGGTCTTTACTTCCAATTTTCCCCAAAAAAAGATCCTCCAGGAGGTTTACAGTTGAAAACTTCTTTGGATTTTCTGTTTTTCCTGGTGGGATCTGTGGTTTGCATGTCAGTGCAGAGGTTTCATTTAGTAGGCAAAGCTACAGGAGCATATTAGTTTCACACTTCCATCTTGGCTCTGTCCTGAAGTCTTAGTGGCTTCAATTCTATTTTTAGAGGAGCTATTATCTTCTTTTTCCCATTCACCCATTCATATTTTTGAAGGAAAGATTTTCTTTTTGCATTTGTCATATTGTAATTTTAAAAGATTTGCTTTCTTCTGTCACTTTTTTGCTGCAAAATATTAGTTTGCTCAAGCATTGCTTTTTCTATTTGATCTTTAATATACTTTTTAAGCTCTTTAAAGAGTTCTTTCTGGGCTGGAGAACAATTCATTTTCTCCTCTATGGTTTCATATCTAGCATCTCTCCTGTAGAACTAGTGTGTTTTACATACTTATTTCCAAAGTAACATTCAAAAGATACTGAATGAATAGGGGCAATGTCTTGGGTCATCTCCATGCAGTCTACCCTGGTAGTCCAGTCACTGGTCTAAACTGTTGAGGATAGGAACAGAAGGTCTCTCTCTCTCTCTCTCTCTCTCTCTCTCTCTCTCTCTCTCTCTCTCATTCTCTCTCTTGACCATCAGTGCTGAGGGGAGTCAACCAGCACCTTCCTGGAATGCCAGACTTTCCAAGCTGGGAAATCCAGGGGCTTTGACTTAGGAATATTAGGGGATAGCCCTTCGGGTCAGGTCAGTCAGAGAAGCAAACTTGACTGAATACGAGTCCTGGTTGCCTACACTGAAGCTTTCTCAATGCACTGGAGCTCTACCAGTCCACCCATTGAACATCCAAAAGAAACCTCCACTCCCACAGCTGAGTTCCTTAGTTTGGCTCTCTTCTTATCATGCCATCCTGCACTAGGTAGCTGTTCTCTGCCCTGAACTCCCCCATAATACCATAGTGACTGACCTTCACTGTTATTTTCATTGAGAAGACAACCTAATTTCCTTGCCTACCTGTGTGCAGGATTATGACAGCATCTTTCAGTAAATTCACACTTGATACTTCATACATTTCCTGTCATCAGAGGACTTGGGAATAGGTAAAAATGGTAAAATGGTATGGTTGATAACTTTTTATAAGTACACGTGTTCAATATAAGTGAGACAGATGCATGTATAACCAAGCTATAAGTCTACTTCAGCTACTTACATGGCCATTAGAATTGTTCTCATTGCCAATTTCACCAGGGAAAATCCTCACTTTTTCAAACTCAGCAGTAGATTTTTGACTCCTTGTTAACCTCAATCTGGTTCATCCCATCTGCCAAAGCAATTTTCCAGGTTTGGTCATTGTGAAATCTACAGTTTCTTGAACAGAGAACTGAGAATTAGGAGGGTCAGATGGAAATCAAAGGTAGAAAGCAACCATGAAAAGGAATTGGCATCCTTTACAGCAGAGCTATTAACTTTCCCTGAAAGAACACTAAAACCCTAGCTGATCATCTTCAATCTGTATGCATTAATTTAGCATCCAAATGGAATAAAGGACTTAAAAGTAAATACAGTTTTTCAGACAGTGAATTACAATTGAAAAGTGAGCCCAATTCAAAATAATTCCATATATATTTACTCTGTCTCATAAACATCTATTAGCATTACATGTTAGTTATCATTCGGTTATTAAATCTGTCACATAGTTGATAGATTAATTAAATTAGAAATCATGGTACAATCAAGTTTTTACAGCTGTCAGTCATTCATAAAGTGGTAAAGATTGAGTTATATGGAAATTTTTTTTATGCAATCTCCAATCAGACTTGTCATAAAACTTCTCCATATAGCCTACAGCACAAGAGAATAGAATAATATGTGCTGTTTGCTATTTTAATACATTTGAATGTGCCCAAATATAATAAAATCCTTTTCTAAGCTATAAAGAACATATATAGAAATTTACATTAATAAGTCACATTTTATAATTTGAAAATTGAGAACACTGGCAAGTTAAAATTAATTCCAATTTCATATTTTATAGGGATAAAAATCTATAGCTTAAATTTCATGTCTATTTGATTAAAAAATAAGACAATCTTCTTCATTTAAACCTTATTCTACATTCTATTCTTGAATTCACAAAATGAAAATTGTAGCTATTTTTATATTTTAACTGCCATGGAGATTATATATATATATATATATATATATATATATATATATATATATATAATATTTAGTGAAGAGATGCATATACCCATATGCAAAATGGCATAAACTACATGGGAGTGTGCTAATATGAAGTAAATCTATAATCCCCTCTTGATGACAAAAATATAAGAAGGGATATTATCCTTCTCTAGATTAAATTTGAAAAAGATAAAATTTCAAATATGAAATATAAAATAAAGACAACCAATTTTTTCCTCAGCAGTATGGACAATTTTGTTAAAAAGAGTAGTCATTTAATTTGTTATATTATTACAATATCATTACAATACCAAGGTGTTGATGCCTTGACTGATAAGCAATCAATTTTATAGTTCACAATGCATAGAAAATCAATGCATAAGATGAAAGCGATCTATGATATACTGGTTGCCAGAATGTATACATAGAAGACTTTAACAATTCCTATTGAAATTATTCCAACATTTAGGAAAAAAATTAAAGCATTAAACCAATCTCTCTAGTTTCATTTGACTTCAGTTTATTCATGTTGTGGGACATTCTAGGATAAAGGTCTCACTTCCAAATAGTTATGCATTAGCCAAAGTGACACATGAAGAAGATTAATATAAGAGAGTTAGGGTGAAGACAGATAGGCTATTATACTTTTCATGAGACTATTATTTAGTTTAGTAAATCTGGGAATAAAATTTGAAAAATGCTAAGGAAGTGACTAAAATATCTTTACTCATGTACCCAGAAATATATTATCATTTCAGACGTCATGGATAAAATAGATAAAATAAAAGGACGTATCTCCAAACACACACACACACACACACAAACACACACATAGACACACTCTCATTCACAATCACAATCACAAAGGTTTATAGCAACATTTTTATAACTACAAAATGAAAACCCTGAAAGGAAAAAAAATGTGCTAAATTATTGTGATTGTATATTACTGAATTATATATATATATATATATATATATATATATATATATATGAAAGAAATAATAATGTATTTTAATGAAAAGTTATGGAATAAAATGTATAACACTGGAATCTAATTTCTATAAGAAGTGGCAAATAAAATATTTAGATCAATTTAGAAGAAATGTATTTCACTGAAAAAAGAAATGAAGAAAGAAGGGAGAGCAGAAGGAAGATAAGAGAGAAGAGACTGAAGGAAATGGAAATGCTGATATACTATTGCATATTGAGAGTAGGATTTTTCAAAGGAAAGAAAGAAATCTTAATGAAGAATGATTAGGCTCCAGATGAGCAAAAGCAAATATAAGACAAAAATAATTACATTAAGGATAGGGAATGTTGATTATATTCATTATTGTCTTCATTTTGTCCAATATATGATATAAAAAATTTTCTAAAACATTGTAGAATATAAAATATAATTGCACAATAAAATGAAAGTCTACCACGCAAAATGTACTTTTTATTTGCAATACAACAACATTATCATTTTCACTTTTTTTCCCATCATTTCCTCTCTCCCTGGAGATGGCTATCATTTGACACAAATTACATATACATATACATACATATGTATATGTATGTATATGTATATGTATATGTATATGTAATACATATACATAATATATGTATATGTAATATATATAATATATGTATGTATATGTAATACATATATATATATATATATTTAACATTCTACACATGCTTCTAATTATGAGTTCTTTCCTGATTCTAACTCATTAACAATAGTTTGCAAAATAATATTACTGTTACTGTATATAATATTCTCTTGGTTTCGTTTAATTTGGTCATTATTATTCCTTGAAAGTCTATCCATGCTAAAAATCATTGAACTCATAATTTCTTCTATCACAGTAGTATTTCTTTCTTTTTTGTTTTAGTTCTTTTTTTTTGTGAGGCAAATGGGGTTAAGTGGCTTGCCCAAGGCCACACAGCTAGGTAATTATTAAGTGTCTAAGACCAGAGTTGAACCCAGGTACTCCTGACTCCAAGGCCAGTGCTTTACCCACTACTTCAACCAGCTGCCCCCACAGTAGTATTCCATCACAATCTATTGCACAATTTATTCAACTATTACAATTTAATGGACAACTTTGTAATTATCAGTTCTTTTCTACCAAAAGGAGAATTATAAACATCTTTAAATATATAGGTTCTTTTATTTAAACTGATATATTACTGCTTCAAAGAGTAAAGGTAGTTTAATAACTCTTTGAGCACAAATTCAGATTATTTTTCAAAATGTTGGAAAATTTCACAATTTCATTGGATTCAACATACAATGAAATAGTGAGATTTTCCCAGATCTTCCCCCACATTTATCATTGCTCTCTTCTATCATTTTTGGCAAAATAATACACATGAAAGGATATCATAAGTTTCTTGAAATGTGCAGTTTTCTAGCAATGATTTAGAACATTTTTCATATGTCTAAATATGCCTATTTATGTCATATGTAACTGTATTTCCTTCATTTCTATTTTCCATCTAATATGAATACTAATTGTTTCATTTCAACAAAAATATTAGACTGATATACTCAAAATGATCAATTTTATAACTAATAATGTTCCATTTCTCTTGTTTATTAATAATTTAGACTTATCCTTAAGTCTTATAAGTAATATATTTATGTTCTATTTTTCTCAGAAAAATCTCCTTTAATCCTGGCCAC
Source organism: Macrotis lagotis (assembly GCF_037893015.1). Classification (NCBI taxonomy): domain Eukaryota; kingdom Metazoa; phylum Chordata; class Mammalia; order Peramelemorphia; family Peramelidae; genus Macrotis; species Macrotis lagotis. Next base: position 488,738,585 of record NC_133666.1, read on the forward strand.
ATATACATTTTAGTTTATCTTGATAAATTGTATGACATTTTGGGCCATGCTCAGTTACTGCTATACCAGTTTTAAATTTTCCTATCAATGTTTGTAGGATTATGCAGGATTATTGCAGGATTATTATGTTTACATGCTACTGTAATTTTTTATCTATTTGATTCCATTGATCTCTTTTCTTATCTAGTAACCTAATTTTGATAATTATTTCCTGATAAAAGAATTAATATTTGTTACTACTAAACATCCATCCATTATACCTTTTAATTATTTTATTTGTTGATTTTGCAGCTTTTTAAAATTTTTTGTTCTATTTAAGTAAAATAATTTTTGGTAATTTAATTAGGATTACATTGAATATAGGAAAACTACTTTTAGTAGAATTGTCATTTTTGTTATATTGGTCCTGCCTGTCTGAGAACAATTAATATCTTTCAATTTATTTAAATTGAATTCTATTAGCATAAAAAGTTTTATATAGATAGACAGATACATAATCACAAATAATTGCTAATAATTTATGTGATTGTACTTAAAACCTTCCAATTTGCTAAGATTATTTTTCAACTAACTTTGGAGTTGAGTCTTTGGGGTTTACAAAGAATATCATGTTATCATCAGAAAATAATAGAATATAGTTTTATCATCTCATTCTTTCAATTAATGTTTTTTTCTTATGACTATTGCTAAGATTTCCAGTTCAATATCATTTGCACCCATCCCTTCACAGAAAGTAATTTCTTGCAATTGTACATAATGATAATTGAAAGTTTTAGAAAAAATTTTTTTGTTTTATTCAATTTAACAAAATCCATTTATACAAGCATTTTCATGTGCATTTATTGGATATGAGAGCTTAAATTCTTTAATTTTTTTCTGCAACATTTGCAGTAATCATGATTTTTAAAAATTTTAGCATTAATAAAATAAATTATATGGATAACTTTCTTTAGATTAAATTATAACTATATTCATGGTATAAATCTCATTTGATCATAATTCATTCTCTTTTTAATGTACTGCAATCTTTAAGCTATTAGTTTACTTATTTTCCATGCATGAACTTGATCTATAATTTCTTTTCTTTTTTTTTATTTTTCCTAGTTTAGGGATTGTTATTAAATTTATTGCACCAAAAAGGATTTTGGGAGAAATCCTTCCTTACCTCTTATTCCAAATAATGTATTAAATATATTAATTATTTGATCTTTAAATGTTTGATAGAATTCACTTCAAAATCCATCTGATTTTCAGGCTTTTCTCTTAAGAAACTCATTTATGGCATCAGATTCAAGATGGTGGAATGAAGTTGAGGACTCACCAGAGCTCTCCCTAAACCACTAAAATCATTAAACAATGAGTCTAGGGACTTCTAACAAAGATGTTGGAGAGAATCTAGGCATGGTCTTAAGGTCTCTTGGATTTCTTTGAAAACTAATATGAATGAAACCACTTAACAGAATTTGGATCTACAGAAGTTAGAGAAGAACCTAGGAGAACATCATTCAGCAAATTCTTTCCAGGGGAGCAGGGACAAGCTGGTAGAGAGGGTGCAGAGAGTCAGCATAGCAACACACATTGAGATCCAAGAACTACCCTGAGAACAGCAGTGAAAGAGCTGTCTGTGTGTGTGTGTGGTAACAGAGACAGCTACAGCATGGTGGCTAGTCATCAATCCAGTTGATTTGTCTGGTCTGGAAGACCAGAGCCCTTCATGTTTTCAGCAAAGCCCTCTTATTTCCAGTTGAGTCCCCTCCCCCAGAGTCCTGTGGGAGAAAGTGACTCTTCCCAGAACACAGTAATAGTTCCCTCAGAACCCAACCTCAGGTAGGGCAGCAGATTTTCTCCAGCACTGACTGAGGATTAAGTAAATTAGCTTTACAGCCCAAAGGCCAAGCTCACATTGTTTGAGGATAACCTGCCTCCCCCACCAGGTCTACAGAGTGGGCCACAAATCAAAGTCACTGACATGCCAGAGAATGTATCTATCATGCCCTACTGGCTAACACATTTAAAGTTATTAAACCCAGTGAGTAAAACCCCTAGGGATGTCATAACCAAAAGACTGTGAATCAGCTCCTCCCCCAACACAAGATCCTAGGAAATTGAAGGAAGGTCAGGAGAAAGCAGGATCCATTGAATGTTAACTTTAAGTCAAGGATCCTACCTCAGAGAGAACTAGAACTTCAGTGGAGAAAATGAATTGTTTTTATAACAGATCAGCAAAGAGTTTAAGCATCAATTGGAAAAATTGTGAGAAGAAATGAACAAGAGAAAATTAGGATTTTGCAAGAGAAAATATTCATCTTGCAACAAGAAAAAATACATTTGGTGTTGTGCAAAAAGAAAATAATGCTCTCAAAGTCACAATTTATCAAATGGAAAAATCCTTCAAAAATAGAATTGGCCAAGTGGAAGAGGAGTTGCAAAAGTTAAATGAAGAAAATTCTCTAAAATAAAAGAAACAACTTAAGAATCCTTCTGCATCCTGAAAACAATGAGGAGAACAAAAGCCTGGATTCATACTAGAGGATTTAGTGAAGGAGAATTGCCCTGATGTCATGGAACCAAAGGGAAAAATAATTACTGATCACCTCCTTAAAGGGATCCCAAAATGAACAGCAAGGAATATTGTGGCTAAATTCCAGAACTATCAGATAAAAGGAAAACAACCAAGCAGCCATAGTAAGACTTATACAGCACCTGGCCACATCAACATTAAGGGACTGAGAGACTTGGAATATGATATTCTGAAGAGCAAGAGAGATTGGATGCAGCCAAGATTTCACTATCTAGCATAACAGAGCCTTCTCTTTTAGGGGAAAAAGACTGGTATTTAACAAATAGAAGACTTTTAACTTTTCTTTACAAAAAAGATGAGAGTTAAATAGCAAATTTGGACTTCAAAAAGAAAACTCAAAAAAAAATACATGAAACTCTTAAAAAGGAAAAAAAAATACTGTTATCCAATAAGATGAAACTGGCTATATCCCAAAATGGGAGAATGATTCTCATAACTCTTAAGAATATTACTGTATTAAAGACAATATATTTAGGTATAAGAAATGGACACTCAAGACTTCTCTGTACCTCTGATAGAATGAATTAAAATAATATCTCCTTAAAAAGGGGGGAATGAAAGAGATGGAAGGATGAAGATATTGAATGGGACAAATTATGTTACATGAAGAGATACAAAGACTCTATTGCAATAGATACAAAGAAAGGAGGAAGTGAGAACTACCTGAATCTTACTCTCAGCAGATTTGGCTCAAAGAAGGGGCTAATATGCACACACACATACACACACACACACACAGATGCTGTTAATTTTACAAACTTATCTTCCCTTTCTTGTCTTAAAATGAAAAAGAGGATTGTGGAAAGAGAAAATGAGAGAAGGAAGGGAAGGAAGAAGGGGGAAAAGGGAAAGGGGAAAGAAAAAGAAAGGGGATTTGAAAATAAGGGCTTAAACATGGAGACAGAAGTGGTATTCAGAAGTAAAATCCTGGGAAATAGGGATAAGGTAAAATATGGGAAATACAAACAGATGGAAGATGGCATGGAGGGCAATAAAAAGTAAGTAATTTTAAATTTGAATGTGAATGGGATGAACTCTCCCTTAAAAAGTGAGCAGAGAAAATTAAAAAACAGAGTCTTTCAATAGGCTTAAAAGAAACATTTGTAGCTGGGAGATAAATATGGAGTAGAGGTAAAAGGTTGAAGCTGAATATATTATTCTTCACTTGAAGTGAAAAAGGCAGGAGTAGCAATCCTTATCCCAAACAATACAACTGAAAAAAATAAATCTCATTAAAAGGGATAAGGAAGGAAACTATGCTCCTGAAAAGTGACATAGACAATGAAGCAATTTCAATTCTAAATATAAGTAATAAGAGGTAAAGCAATGAAATTCTTAGAGGAAAGCTGAACAAGTTACAGGAAAATATAGGAAGCAAAGTTCTACCAGTGGGAGACCTTAACCTATCTCTCTCTGAATTAGATAAATCTAACCATAAAACAAACAAGAAGGGAGTTGAGGTGGTAAACAGAATGGTAGAAAACCTAGACATGATAGATTGTTGGAGAAACGTGGACTGGATAAAAAAGTTTATATCTTTTATCTCTAATACATGGCAGCTACACAAAAATTCACCTTGTATTAGGCTATAAAACCCTGATAATTAAATACAGAAAAGCAGAAATAGTGAATACTGCCTTTTCAAACCATAGTGTTATAAAAATAATGTTCAATAATGGACTATGAAGAGATAGACCTAAAATTAATTGGAAAACAAATAACCTTTTTTTAAAATGATTTTTGGTTGAAACAACAAATTATAGAAAGAAATAATGATTTCATCCTAGATGATGACAATAACAAGAAAACATAGCAAAACTTATGGGTACAGCCAAAACATATTTTAGTGGATATATTATATCTCTAAATGCTTACATGAATAAGATAAAGGAGGAGGATATCAATGAACTAAGCATGCAACTAAAAAGATTAAAGAACAAATTAACCCCCCAAGTAAATAAAAAATAGAAATTCTAAAAACTAAATAAGAAATTAATAAAATTGAAAGCAAGAAAATTATTGACCTAATAAAGACAAGAGTTGGTTTTATGAAAAAAATACATAGAAATTTTGTAATTTGATTTAAAAAATGAAAGAAAAAATGAGATTTCTAAGATCAAAAAGGAAAAAAGGAAAACACCACCAATGAGGATGAAATTAAAGTAATAATGTGGAGCTATTTTGCCCTACTCAATGGCAGTAAATTTGGTAATCTAAGTGACATAAATGATTGTTTACAAAAGTATAAGTTGTACAACTTTAATGGAGAAGAAATTAAATACATAAATAAATCTATCACAGAAAAAAAAGAAATTCAACAAGCCATCAGTGAATCCTAAGGAAAAAAAAATCTCGAGGCTTAAATGTATTCACAAGTGAATTCTGCCAAACATTTAAAGAACAATTGGTTTCAGTTTGATGTAAACATTTGAAAAAAATAGGTGCAGATGGAACTCTGCCTAATTCCTTCTATGATACCATTATGGTGCTGATACTAAATCAGGAAGAGTCAAAACAGAGAAAGAAAATTAGAGACCAATTTCCTTTATGAATTTGGATGAAAAAATCTTAAATAAAATCTTAGTAAAGCTAAGTGATCACTAGCATAAAACATTATGACCAAGCAAGATTTATTCCAGGAATACAAGAATAGATTAATATTAGGGAAACTGTCAGTATAATTTACTATCAATAGGAAACCTAACAGAAAACACATGATTACCTCAATAGGTGTTGAAAAAGCTTTCCACAAAATAGAGCACCCATTTCTACAAGATAACCCTAGATAGAGTAGGAATAAATGGATTGTTCTTTTGAATGAAAAGCAGCATCTATCTTAAACAATCAAAAAGCTTTATATGTAATGGGGTTAAGCTAGAGTTAATCCTATTATGATTGGAGAAGAAATAAGAATGCTAATTATCATCACTGCTTTTCAAAATCGTTTTGGAAATATCAGCTCAGCAATAAAAGAAGAAAAAGAAATCTAAGGAATTAGAATTAAGAAGTAAGAAATAACTCTCACTCTTTGCAGATGACATGATGGTATACCTAGAGAACCCTAAAAAAATCATATAAGAACTACTGGAATCAATTAGAAACTTTAGCAAAGTCACAAGATATAAAATAAACCCACATAATGGTTCACCATTTCTAAATATTAGTAGCAAGATACAGCCGAAAGAGCTAGAAAGAGAAATCCCATTTTAAATAAATTAGAAATAAAAAATCCTTGGGAAGTCTACCTTCCAAGGCAGTCTCAGAAATTCTATGAAAAGAACTATAAAACACTTGTCACACATAGATCTAATTAACAGGGCAACATAAAGAGCAAAATCATAGATGACTTAATATACCAAGAAATACTCTATTTACGCAATCTATGGACAGTGATAAATTTATGACCAAACCAGGACTAGAGAACATTTTTAACTGCAGAATGGAAGATTTTGGCTATGCCAAGAAAAGGGAGGAGAACCAAAAGAACAATTTACAAATAAATAATAACATTGTGAGATAAACAACCTCTATGGATGCAACTCCTCTCAGCTGTTCAGAGAACTAGCACAATTATATTAGTGGTTAGGGACTATGAACAAGGAAAAGATAGAGAATATCATACAAAACATAATGGATAATTTTGATTACATTAAGTTAATATGTTTTGTGCACAAATAAAACCACTGTAACTAAAATAAAAAGAAATGTAGTAAACTGGGAAGGAATTTTCACAACTAGTTTTTTTTCCTGATGAAGTACTCATTTCTAAAATATATAGAGGATTAGGTCAAATTTATAAAAAAAAAACCAAGGCATTCCCCATTTGACAAATGGTCGAAGGATATGCAAAAGCAATTTGCAGCTAAGGAAATCAAAACTATCTATAATCATATGATAAATTGCTCTAATTCATTACTGTTCAGAGAAATGAAAATTAAAACATCTCTGAAGTACCACGTGACATCTCTCAGACTGGCCAATATGACCAGGATAATATGAAAGCACAATGATCAATGTTGGATGGGATGTGGGGCATCTGGGACACTAATTAATTGTTGGTTGAGCTGGGAACTGATCCAAACTTTCTGGAGAACAATTTGGAATTATGCTCAAAGGTCAATAAAAATGTACACATTTTCAGCCAGCAATCATACTACTGAATCTAAACACTGAAGCGATTATGACAAAGGGTAAAAACATCACTTGTACAAAAAGATTTATAGGAGCTCTCCTTATGGTGCCAAAGAATTAAAAATTGGGGGGATGGGATTTCAGAGAATCAAGGAAAAACTTGCATGAATTGATGTTGAATGAGATGAGCAAAATATTATGCACCCTAATAGCAACGTAATGGTGATGATTAAACTTAATGGACTTGCCTATTCCATCAGTGGAATAATCCTGAACAATTTTGGGGGATCTGTGTTGGAGAATATAATCTGTATCCAGGGAAAGAACTATAAAGTCTCAACAAAGACCTAAGATTATAATCTTTATTTTTTTTAAAAAAGGTGTCTTATCTACAATAAAATTTTGCTATGTCTAATATTTTATTTCCTCATTAATTATATGGTTTTTATCTCAACACATTTAATTTTGAGTGATGCAAGGCATGGAAGCAATGTAAATGCTAACAGATTGCCTTTTGTAGTTGGGAGAAGGGAGGGAACGGTGGCTATGGGAAAAAATTGTAATATTTCAAACCTGACAAAAATAATAGGTAGAGGGCAGCTAGGTTGCACAGTGGATAGAACACCGGCCTTCCAGTCAGGAGTACCTGGGTTCAAATCCGGTCTCAGACACTTAATAATTGCCTAGCTGTGTGGCCTTGGGCAAGCCACTTAACCCCAATTGCCTTGCAAAAACCTAAAAAAGTAATAGGTAGAAACTTTTGTAGTATATAATTGGTAAACAAATAAATTTTTCATATAACAAACACATATTTTCTTACCAAATTTGGTGGCAGAATCCACAAAAACACTGAGTGAAACAATTTTGCATGCCCAAGAAAACTTGTAAGATCTAACGTTATATTCTGTTAAAGAGGGGAAAGAAAAAGTCTGCAGCCCAGTCCAAGTGTCAGGAGCAAATTGGCTCCATCCATCTAGGAACAGGGCAGCTGGATTTTTGTTAGCAGTGATGGTTTCCAGGCATTGTCAAGGATAAATGGGAAGGTCAACAGGAAAACTCCACTGCACCAGAGTGAGAGTGGAGCCTAGATCAGGGCAGGCTTCAGTTCAGGCCCATTCCCAGATGAGCAGAGGCAGGCCTGGGGAGTCACTGAATAGGGAGCTACCCAGAAACTTCTTCCACACTGTTTAGCCCACAGATGGTAAGTGGGTCAGGGGAGATGACTGAGATCTGTTTGCTATCCCCAAGACAGGAAACTGTTGCTTTGCCCATACTCAGACTTGATTGCTTTCAGGGACTCCAGTCTCAGAAAATCTTTCAGAAACATAACAGAGATTGTCACTTTCAGAAGATTAGTCTCTGATTGTTTCCAGGGATGAAATGAATGCTTGTGATTGCCCTAGTCTTACGAAGAGGAGCAGACACAAAATAGAATTTTCAGCCAGCAACAGAGCAAAAACTATTCTCATGATTCCAGGGCAGAAAGCATTGCTTGTGATGATCCACAGAACAGAGGTAAGACCAGAAGAACAGTCAAGACCACTTACTATAATTTAGAGGAAGTGAAAACTTGCAAGTTCCTTGGTAGTGTTTCTGAAAACAGCACAAAAACCCACAAAAGCTTGGGACACTGTGTACTCCAACCTGGAAGCTGAACTCCACCTTAACAAATAATATCTAAAATCAAGCCATAGTGTGGGAAAATGAGCAAATAAAAGAAGAAGTCCAACCATAGACAATTATTTTAGTCATGTGTTGGTTCAAAATATACACTCGGGAGATAACAAATCAAAACTCCTTTATTCAAAATTTCCAAGAAAAATATTATTTGGTTTCAGGCTATGGAAGAGCTCAAAAAAGATTTTGAAGGTCAAGTAAGGGAAGTTGATGAAAAAGTGGGAATAGAAATGAGAGTGATGCAGAAAAATTTTTAAAAAGCAGTCAATAGATTGGTGAAGGAGATACAGCAATATTCTGAAGATAATAGCATCTTAAAAACCAATTTGTGTCAAATGGAAAAAGCGGTCCAAAAGGCCAATGAGGAGAAGATAACCTAAAAAGCAGAACTGGCCAGATGAATAAAAGGATTTACCAGTGCTCTTTGAAGAAAATAATTCTTCCCAATGTAGAATGAAAGTCATAGGGGAAGCATATGACTCTTTGTGAAATCAAGAAACAATAAAAACAATACCCCAAGAATGAAAAAAAAAACTTGCAGAAAATGTAAAACATCTTAGAGGGAAAATAATTGCTCTGAAATTAGATCCAGGAGAAAGAATTTAAAACTTATTGAAAGACCTGAATTTTATAAAATAAAAACAGCCTATTGTTCTGATCTATGCAAACTGTGACCATTTATGACCAATGAAGAGATAGAGAACAATATAAAAGACAAACTGAATAATTTTGATTCCATTGAATTAGAGAGCAAAAGGTCTGCAGTTATTTGGTTACTGGAATGTAGTAGGTTGGGAAACAGTTTTTACAGAAAGCTTTTCTGACAATAGACTCATTTCTAAAATATTTATAGATCTGATTCAAATTTTTAAAAAATTATCAATTCAACTAATTGTTTTTTTAAATGAAGAAAATTTAGCATGTTATATAAAATGAAAGACTGAAAAAAATGTTAATAACTTGGATTAACAGAATAGAAAATAGTTATCTAAATAGATCTTCATTAGAAAAAAAGGATTAAAATCTCCATAAATGAGTTTCATTTTTTAATATTAAAATTTCTACTTTATTTTTAAATTTTCACCCAGTTACCTGCAAAAAGAAGTTTTGACAATTAGTTCCAAAACCTGGAGCTCCAAATTCTCTCTCTTAATCCCATCTCACTCTCATCAATTGAGAAAGCAAGTTACTAGTTATAGGTTAAGTATTTGTAGCCATGATAAATATTGCTACAATAGTCAGTTCATAAAAGTAAACATAACTCTCTCCCCCCTCACACAAAGAAAGAGAAATATGAAGAAAATAAAGTGAAATAAATAAGAATTTTGATTTTGTATTCAGGCATCATCAGCTTTTTCTTTGGTATAAATAGCATTCCTTATCATAAAATCATCATAAAATCACTTCAATATATTTTTCTCACAAAATCTATTTCTAGCTCTTTTTCCCTCATTCTTATTCCCCACATCTCCATTTATTCTATTTTCTCCCTCCTGAAAACATTTTTTCCCAATGGATATGGTCCCAGCTGAAGCAGCTGCTGTGCAGCATTTAGAGCTTGGTTAGACATCAAAATTGCTAAGGTCATCCACTGCAACTAAAGCCATTATCGGTTGTTTTGCCTCTGTCTTGCTATGCTGGATCATGATGATTTTGGAAGACAGAAGGAGGCAGTTGATTTTGTGTAGCTCTTCCTTACTTAAATCCAATTTATGCACACAACAAAAGATATCACACACAACCATTCCTCAAAGTCCACTGGCAACAGAAAAGTAAAGAAGCAGACTTTGCTGATAGACTGAGAGCTATAGTCACAACCCTGCATACAGGTAGCCCAGGCCTTTGGATCATTTCTCCACTTAATGCAGCAGTGGGATTCAGCAGTTCCTTGGGTGACTGAGAAGCCCTTTTAAGGATAGCACTGCTCAACTCCTGATGCTAGCAGGGAGCAGGGAATGGTGCCCAAAAATCTCTCTGCTTACCCAAAACTGACCTGATTACTGTGGCAGGAATGGAATCCTACAGTGTCGTTGAGACACAAAAAAGAATCTCCAATACCTTTTTTGAAAGAAGATCTGCTTAAATTTAAAAAACTCTCCCCAGGTGTTTGCATGCACTATATGTGCCCAAGGTGTGGTAGAAGATTTCAAGCTCCTACTGGTCTGATCAGTCAAAGTAGGATACATTGTAATCTGTCTCAAACATAGCTGTCATTTTGTTCTTCTTTGATAATGAAGGACAAGAAGGAAGAAACAATTGGTTTATAATATTACCTTTTATGTCTAAATTCTGGACCCATTTTAATCTTATTTTGCTATAATGTGTGAAAGTTGCTATATGTTTAGTTTCTGCCATACTATCTTTCAGATTTCCCAGCAGTTTTAAATCAAAGAGTGAGTTCTTATTCTAGGAGGTGGAATCTTTGGGTTTATCAAACAGCAGATCACTATAGCCCTTCACAACTTTCTTTTGCAACTAATATATTCCATTGATATGCCACTCAATTTCTTAGCTGGTACAAGACAGTTTTGCTGACTGATAAGAAGTTTTGGTGATTGATAAATCCTGTCATTTTTTACAAATGAAGTGAATAAAACTCAGAAAAGTGAAGTGGGTCTATATTTTGTTAAACACAAAGAATTAGCTTGTGGGCTAAGAACTCACTTGACAAAAGCTGACAGGAAATTTGGAAAATAATATGAAAAAACTAAGCATAGGCACTACATTTCACATCCTATACTCAAAATAATATCAAAATGTGTATAGGATTTAGATACAAAAGGAGGTATCATATACAATTTAATGGAACTACTTGCCAGATGTAAGGAAAGGAGAGGTATTTAGGACTGAACAAGAATAGCATACAACATAAAAAGCAAATGGATGATTTTTGCTATTTCAAATTAAAAAGGTTTTGCAGTAAAAAAAGACAATTTTTTTAAGATTAAAAGGAAAACAGAATTTTGGAAAACATTTTTAACAGCTTAGGGCTCTGATAAAAATGTCATTTCTAAAATGTGCATAGAATTGAATCAATTTCACAAGATTAATTGATAAATGGTAAAAGTATATGAACAGGCATTTGTCAAAGGAAAAAATTAAAAGATATATAGTGATGTGAAAAAATGCACCAAAACTTTACTGATTAAGGAAATACAAATTTAAAAAAAGCACAAATTACCATGACAAGCATCAGAATAACTAAGGTGATTAAAGAGAAAATGATCATTGTTTCAGTGGTTGTGGGGAACATTGGGACATTGATGTATGGTCAGTAGAGATGTGAACTAATCCAACCATTCTGAAGGAAAAATATGGAAATATGCCCAAAGAGAACATCAACCAAACAAATAAACAAAACTTATCAAACCTTTTGACTTGACATTTCCAATACTATGCCTATATAAAAATGAAACCAAAAAAATTGAGAAAAGTCTCAGATGTTCCAAAGTATTTGCAGCAGTTCTTTTGGTAGTAGTAAAGAATTGAGGGGATGCCCATCAATCGGGGATGCCCATCAATTGGGAAAAGGTAGAACAAGTCATGAAACATGAATGTTATGGAGTATTGTTTTTCCGTAAGAAAGCATGAATGGATGGACTCTAGAGAAGACTGGAAAAAAAATGCATGGAAAGAATTGCCACTAAATGGAGGTAGTAGAAAAAAGAGGCAGTTGTACACATTAGCAACAACAATTGAAGTTGATTATTTATGATGGGTGCAGGTGCTCTCATTGTTCAGAAAGATATGAGAACCCTATTATAAACAACCCATTCACATCAAGGTGAAAAACAAAATTAAAAACAAAACACAGAAGCTGAAGTGTTTACTAGTATAATAAAAGTGACAATTCTACCCAAAGTAAATGATGAAACTAGGGTGACACAATCAAACTACCAAATATTTCTTTTATTGAACTAGAAAAATAGCAACAAACTTCATTTAGAGCAGCAAAAGGTCAAGAATATCAAGGGAACTGATGAAAAAAAACCTAAAGGAAGGTGACCTTGCTCTACTAGTTCTAAAACTATGCCCTAAAGCAACAGTCATAAAAATTTTATTATTTAAGAAAAAGAATAATTATCATTGGATTATGAAAGGTTTAAAAGAAACAGAAAGAAATAACAACAGGAATCTACTGTTTGAGAAACCCAAAGTCATTAGTTTGGGGACTAATAACTTACTATTTGACAAAAATTGTTCAGACAATTGGAAAATAGTATGATAAAACTAGACATAGATCAACATCTCACAAACAGTACCAAAATAAGGTAAAAATGTGTTCAGGATTTAGATACAAAATGTGATACCAGAGATTAATTAATGACTGTCAGATCTATGGAAAACCTGAGAAATTTTTAACCAAGCAAGTAATATCACATTATAAATTGCAAAGTAGATGATTTTGACTATATTAAATAAAATTTTTCTGCACTAATAATATAAATGTCAAAATTAGAAGGAAAACCAAAAGCTGTGAAAAAATTTTCATGGCTTGTGCTTCTGATAAAGGTATCATTTCTTCAATATATAGGAAAATGAATCAAATTTATAAGATTATAAGTAATTTCCCATTTGATATATGTTGAAAGGATATGAACAGATGGTTTTCAAAGGAAGAAATTAAGGTTATAGCTAATCATATGATAAAAAGTTCCAAATCATTATTGATTAGAGAAATGCAAATTAAAACAATAATGAGATATCACTTCATATCTCTCAGGTTGGAGAGGTTGTGGGAGGATTGGACAATACTGTGTACTGAACCAACTATTCTGTAGAATATGGTACGATGCCCTAAGAGTGAGAAAACTGATCATACCCTTTGGTCCATAATTCTATATCCAAAATAAATTATTGAAAATGTGAAAAGTCTCATATTTTGCAAAATATTTATAGCAATTCCTTTTGTAGTGACAAAGAATTGGAACTATCAATTGGGGAATGGTAGGACAAGTTATGCTACATCAATATTATGAAATATTATTGTTCTAAAAGAAACCATAAATGGTCAGACTCTAGAGAAACATAGAATGAGTTATAGAACCTGATGGTGAGGAAAAGGAGCATAACAAGGAGGTGCATTCTACACATTAACCACAACATTGTGAGTTGATCAGTCTTGATGGATGCAACTCCTCCCAGAAGTCCAGAGAGTTGGGAAAACCCTATCAGATTGGCAATGAACAATGATATTCTCTTCCAAAGTATGAGAAACAAAGCAAAGCAAAACTAAAATAACAACAACTAAAACCCATTCAGAATCTGATGAATAATATATTCACTTAAAAAAACTTCTCTTATGTATCTTTCCCTTAATCCTAATTCCTCATACCAATGACTAATCTATAAATATGTTTAACACTAATGTGTCTGTGCAATGTTCACCTGACTGTTTGCCACTGAAGGGAAGAAGGTTGGAAGGGAGGGTGGAAGGAAAATATGCAACTTCAAAATATGCATATGCATATGAATGAATGTTGAAAATATATTGGAACATGTATGTGGAAAAAATAAAAATCAATAAAATAACATAAACAAAAAAATCCAAGGATTCTTGAAAACTTTGATCAAACAAAAAAGATCCTTGAATCCATTGATCAGGATACAGTTAAGGGGAACTCCCCTGATGTCCTTTCACCAAAGAGCAAAATAGCCATTGAAAGAACGCATCGGTCACCTCCTGAAAATAATTCCAAATTGAAAACACAAAGGAATATTGCGGTCAAACTTTAGAATCATCAGCGCAAATAAAAAAATCCTGCAATCAGACAGAAAGAAACAATTCAAAAACCAAGTTTCCACAGTCAGTATTATATAGGACCTGACTGCTGCAACATTAAAGTATCAGAAGTGGTGCAATATGATAATTGTGAGAGCAAAGGCTCTTGGGCTATAGCCAAAAATCTATTATTCAGCAAAGCAGAGCCTTCTCTTTTTGGGAAAAAAGATGGACATTTAGTAAAACAGGTGACTTTCAAACATTTCTAATGAAAAGCCCAGAAATGAACAGAAAGTTTGATTTTCATAAAGAAAATTCAAGAGATATATAAAAATATAGATAGAGGAAAAGCAAAAGACTGCTATCCAATAAATTTAAACTAATTACATTCCTTTCAGGGAGGAAAATTTTTTATAACTCTTGAGAATTGTAACCCTATTGAGGATATATACTTAGGCTGAAGGTAGGGACATGCATGCTAATATACATGACTTTGATGAAATGATTAAACAAACATTTAGGACTTTATAAAAGTAAAGACTGTAAAGAAATGGGAGGAAGGGGCAAGTAGAATGGGGAAAATTATATCATATGAAGATGTACAAAGAACCTATTGTAATAGAGGGAGAGAAGGGAGGAGTTGAGTTACACCTTAATCTTACTCTCATTGAATTAGTCTCAAAGAGGTATTAGCAAATGCAATCAGTTGAATTTAGAAATTTATCTTTCCTATCAAATAATAGGAGGAGATTGTGTTCATGGGATGGATGGAATAACCAACAGAAGTGAGGGAAGTAAAGAAGGGGAAAGGGGAAAGGCAAATGAAAAGGGTGAATAGTAGATAGAATAGGGGGAAACAGTGAAGGAGGTGGTATTCAGAAGTAAATAATGGGTTGGAGGGATAGGACAGAGGAATGGGAAAATAAAAAGTAGCAATAGTATTGAGGTTAATAAAGATTTAATAATTCCAACTGTGAATTTAAAGGGTAAACTCTTCCTTATGACAGAAATGAATATCAGAGTGGGCTCTAAAACTAGTATCCTACAATATACTGCTTAGAAAAAAAAACATAAAAGAAGCAAAGGGATATTCAGAGTATAAGAGGAGAAGGCTGAAGCAGAATACAGTTTGCCATTTCTGAAGTGAAAAATGCATGGGTAGCAATCCTTATCTCAGACAAATCAGTTACCAAAACAGATCTCATTAAAAGAGATAAGGAAGGAACCTGCATCCTCCAAAATGGTGCTACAGATAAAAATATTATTTCAATGATAAACATATATATATGTATATATATCAAGAGGTATAGCAACAAATTTCTCAGAGGAGAAGGTAAATAACTTACAATAAGATATAGGAATAAAAACTCTCAGAATTGGATAATTCTCACCATAAAATAAACAAGAAGTAATTTAAGGAGGTGAAAAGAATATTAGAAAATTCTTATATAATATAATTTTGGAGAAAATTTAATAGGGACAGAAAGGAATATGCTTTTTTCCTGCTTCATGGCATGGAAACAAAAATTGTCCATATATTAAGGTGTAAAATCTCACCACTAAATGTTGGTAAACAGGAATATTGAATGCATTCTTTTTCAGCTTATGATGTAATAAAAATCACAAGCAATGAAGGACCATGGAAAGATAGATCCAAAACTAATTGGAAACTACATAACCTACTTTAAAAAAAAAGAATGGATCATCAACAAATCCTAGAAAAAAATTAATATTGTCATCCATGAGAATGAAAATAAGGAAACAAAATGCCAAAATTTATGGGAAATAGTCAAAGCAATTATTAGGGCAAATATATCTCTAAATGCTTGCATTAATTAAAAAAGAAAGCAATCAATGAATAGAAAATGCAACTAAAAATGCTAGAGAAATAAGAAATTTAAATACCCATTTAAATGTCAAATTAAATTCTCTGAAAATAAAATTGAAATTAATAAAATTGAAAGCAAGAAAACTAATAACTTGATAAATAAAACCAAAATATAGTTTTATGAAAAAATATTACATAATTGAAAAACTTCTGGCTCATTTGATTAAAAATAGAAAATAGAAAATCAAATTTCCAGTAGCAAAATTGAAAAAAAGGTGAATTCCCCTCTAATGAGCAGGAAATTAATGTAATAATTTATTTTTTTTGCCCAACTGTAAGGCAAGAGATTTTATAATTTATGTCAAATGAATGAATATTTACCCAAATATAAACTACTGAGCTTCATCATGTGATTATCTCAATAATAGCCAAAAGAACCTTTGACAAAATACAGCACCCTTTCCTATTAAAAACACTAGCAAACATAAGAAGGAATGGAATGTCCGCTAAAACACTAAACATTATCTATCTAAAACCGTCAACAAGTATTATATATACTGGAGAGGAGCAAGAAGTAATCCAAGTAAGAACAGGGGAGAAACAATGATGTCCATTATGACCACTATTAGTCAGTATTGTATTAGAAATTTTAGTTTTGGCAATATGAGAAGAAAAGGAAATTGATGAAACTAAGATAGGTAATGAAGAAATAAGCTCTCCCATTCTGCAGATGATATGATGGTTTACTTAGGAAAATCTAGAAATTAATCTTAAAAAGAAACTATTGGAAACAAATAGAAAAATTAGAAAAGGCACAAGATAAAATAGAAACCCACATAAATCCTCAGCATATATATATATTACTAACAAGATACAGCATGAAAGAATTAGAAAGAAAAATCCCTTTAAAAATAAGTGCACACAACATAAAATACTTAAGAATATAGCTATGAAGGTAAACTCAGAAACCATATAAAACAACTATAAAATACTTTTCATCCTATTAAAATTAGAACTAAATAACTGGACAAATGTCTATTACTCATGGGTATGCAGAGATAATATAGTAAAAAAATGACAATTCTACCTAAATTAAAAAACTTAGTGTCATATCACTCAAACTTCCAGATTAATTTAATGAACTTTAAAACTTAGTAACTAAATTTATTTGGACTAACAAAATGTCAAGAATATCAAAGGTATTCCTGGAAAAAAATACAAAAGAAGACAGCCTAGTCATACCAGATCAAAAATAATAATGCAAAGCTTCAGTCATTTGATACTGGCTAAGAAATAGAGTGGTAGATCAGTTGAAGAGGTGCAAATGATGCAGGAGTAAATGACTATAGTAATCTACTGTTTCATAAATTCAAATGTTCTAACTTCTGTGATAGAAATGTATTATTTGACAAAATCTGCTGGAAAACTGAAAGAAAGTATGGCAGAACTAGATATAGACTAACATCTCATACCATATGACAAGATAAAGTTTAAATGGGTGCAGGATTCAGACGTAAATTTAATTATAAATCAATTAGGAGGACAAAGAATAGTTTACCTTTCAGATCTATGGAAAGAGAAAATTATGAGCAAAGAAAAGAAAGAGAATATTATAATAGCAAACTAGTTTCATTTCAATGCATTAAATTTAAAAGTTTTTAAACAAACGAAATCACTGCAACCAAGAATAAAAGGAATGTAGCAAAGTGCAAAACAATTTTTACAAATAATGTTTCTAATAAAGTACTCATTTTTAAAATATATAGAGAACTGAATTAAATATATAAAAAAGTCATTTGACAATTGGTTATTAGATATGGAAAGGCAAACCTCAGAAAAGGAAATGAAAGTTTTCTATAGTCACCAGAAAAATTGTTCTAATTATTATCAGTTAGAGAAACGAAATTAAAACATTTCTGAAGTACCACTTCATCCCTATCGGTTTGGCAAATATGATTAAAATGCAAAATGTTATTTCTTGTAGAGTGTGTGGAATACTGGGCATTAATGGAGTGCTAGTGGAGTTGTGTACTGACCAGCCTTTCTGGAGACTTTGTAATTATGTCCAAAAGACCATAAAACTGTATACCCTTTGATCCAACAATGACTGGATCTGTATCCTGAAGAGATTATGAAAAAGAATAAAAATCCCACACGTTCAAAAATATACAAGAGATCTCATTTTTGTAGAGGCAAAACATTGAAAATTGAGGGAATGCCCATCAATTGGGGAATATTTGAAAAAATGTGGTAGATGTTTGTGATGGAACACTATTGTTGTCTGAGGAAACATGAACAATGAAATTTTAGAAATGCCTGGAAAGACTTGCATTATTGATGCATAGTGAAATTAGCAGAATGAAAATAACATTATGCACACTAACCACAATATGGAGTGAAGACCAACTATGATAGAATTGTTCATTTCAGCAGTACAATAATCAGACATTTTTGAAAGACTTGGGATGGAAAATACCACCATTACCAAAGAAAGAATTGAAGAATTTAAATGAAGATCAAATTTAATTAACTTCAATTTATAATGATGTCTTATGAATTATATATTTTTCCCTCTTTAGCATTTTCCTTTTTTATATGGATTTGATGCTTCTCTCTATATATGATCAATATGGACCTAAGTTTTGTGTGGTTATAAAATGTAGAGTCTATATATCACCTTTGTTTTCCAAGGGGAGGAGGGAGAAAAGGGAGGGAGAAAAATTTTAAATTCAAAATCTTGCAAAAAATGATTGGTAAAACATCACCATTGTATGTAGTAGGAAAAAGTAAATAAAATGTTTAAAAATAAAAATATGTTCATAACTGATTTAGATACATTCAGAGATTTCAGTATTTGTAGCACATGGCCATAATCAAATGTGTAGAAGAATAAGAGAATATTATACAATTTCAATACAGAAGAAAAAGAACAAATTAACAGTATGATCAATTCAATTTAAATTATGTTGTCAAATTTAAAAAAAAATAAATCCCATTATTTTGACTACATAATATATATATACCAAATAGCATCCCAGAATTTTATCAGCAAGAACAACACTCTATGTTATTTTAAAATTTTCTTTACATTTCAGTATGAAAAACACAATAAAGGATGGACGCAAATTATTCTCTGCAATCTTATATATAAGTTTATTTCTATCTTTATTATTTTTCTCCTGGAATTTCCTGTCACTCTCTCTCTATCTTTCTGGCTCCATCTCTGGCTCTCTGGCTCTCTGTTTCTGTTTCTCTTTGTCTTTCTCTATCTCTGTCTCTGTCTCTGTCTATTTGTCTCTCTGTCTCTGTCTCCCCCCCCCCTCTCTTTCTCTCTCTGACTCCCCCCCTTCATTGTTAAACTGATGTGATAAGCTTAGATGCATTTACAAACAGAACAAGTTGGCATAATGGATCTTTTCAATGACAATACATCATCCTGAAAACTTCATAAAGATGAGACGTCAGTTTACTGGGCTCTGCAGCATAATTTTTTTCCTAGCTTAGCATGAGAGTATGTTTTCTTTTCAGAAATTTATTACAAAAATATCTTTCACTGAACTTAGACTGTTTAATTTAAAATCTTGAAACAAAACTGTTATTAAGATGAAAAGTGGAGCATGGTGAGTTGTTTCATTTTTCCAATGATTAGAATTATGCCTGAAACATTGAGAAAACTAATAAATATTTTTTTTAATTGATTCTGCTCCTTAAGTGGATTAACCTATGAAGTTTATAGAGTATCATCTGTCAGCTTCATTAAAATGTTGATAACAACATTGGCTTATTTTTCCATATTTTCATAAAGAAATCTAAGGAGTTATTTGAAAGCATGCCTCAGTATCAGGCAAGTGAATTTAGAACTTAGTTTTTGTATGGCGCACATGAAAGAACTCAACAAGCTAAATATCTATCAATCATTAAAACAACAACCCAATTACATGTGAAAGATCTAAGCTGAAGATCATTATCAGGCTATTTATTTCCAGATCCCTTGAATTATAAGAAATACAAATAAACAAAGAAAGTTGTGTAAAATGTGTGATCCCATAAATTAATTTTCGGTTGAGTACAATGATTTAAAAGGTAACCTCTATGTTTTAATAGTTTTAATAGTTTATCTTAAGTTTTGAACAAGAAAGAAAAAAAGGGTATTGTATCTGATCAAATGAATTGATAACATTTTGAAAGTATTACAGTTGAAGTGGCATAATTCATAATAAAATAGAAAAATGAAAGGAAGAGTTGTAGAAAGAGCAGAGTAAGACAAGGCTAGAAAAGAAGACTGAAACAATGAAATGAAATCCCCAGGCAGCAAGATGTATCACAATCTAGTATAATGATCTGACTTCTCTTGGAAGAAAAGGTTATAATGTCACTTCTTTCATTCCAAGTGGTATATTGTTTTCAGAAACTTACTTAGAGCAGGGTGTGCATATGCACACAAGAAGAAAATGAAAACACCTTTGATTCTCCCTGCACCCCTCTCCCCATGTTATATTCACAGACCTCCAAATAAAAGATGTCGTTCAAGAAGTCTTATATCATTTTTTTACTACTATGCAATACCTGTCTTCAAGACATCTTGTGGACAGCCAAAACAGTCTATTAATGATATGGAGAATGGAGGCCCACTTTGAGGTAATGGAAAGTTATTTGATAGAGAGCAGAAGAAACTAATTTCATTCAACATAAAATGTTCTTTTTTACATATAATTGGGGTAACAAGTACCTTAAAACAATGTATGGGAAGCAAAAAAATTGGAAAAACAATGTGGTTTTTGCAAACAGGAAGTGACAAGGGTTGTTGTTTGTTGATTAAATTTTGTTTATATTTTCCTATTTAACTATGTGAAAATACAAATGTCCATAAATGAATTTTATATTATTTTGAAAGTTTCTTTTAAATAATTTATTATTTTTCAAATTGAAAGCAAAATAATTTAAATATTAATTTTTTATTATGCTAATACATACTATTCTGTTCCCCAGTCAAGTAATAGTGTATAGCTTATATATATGCAATCATATTTCACAGGTTTCCATATTTTCATGTGGTGAAAGAAGAATCAGAGCCAAAGGAAAAAAGAATAAAACAAAACATAAAACAAAAGAAAAAAACAAGATGAAAATAGTTTCCTTTGATTTGCATTGATATTTCAAAGTACTTCCTCTGGGTTCAGATGACATTTTCAATGACAAAACTTTTAGAATTGTCAGTGATCATTCCATTGCTGAGAAGAGCTAATTCTATCATAACTGATCATAAGACAGTGTTCCTTTTTAAAGTATAAAATATTCTCCTGGTTATGCTTACCCTACTTAACATCAGTTTATGTTAGGTCTTTACAGATTTTTATTCTGAAATATGCCTGCTCAGATATAGAGTGATAAATATGTATATACATATATATGTGTATGTATATGTATATATACATTTACATATTAGCATAATTCCACATGATGACTTTTTGAAAGGGAATATGTTCATCTCAACATAATAGCATTTCATACTAGTATTTCACTGATTTAATAGAAATGTAAAGATTTTTTTAAATTATAGTCTTCCTCAAAGCAGTACAAGTATGAAATTAGTAGTTTCTCCTAATTACAAGTATCTCTTTAATTAACAATGTTTTTTGGGGAAAATTTGGTATTTTTAAAAGCAATATTCCAATATCATTGAAATATATACAGGTATGGTTTTTTAAAATATTTCTTACTTCTCAATAAATTGTAGTTTCTTCTTTGTCTTCATTTTCAGGGAAAAAAAAAGACTTTCCACTACTCATTTACCCATTTAGATGATAATTTATAAATTCTAATAATGTACTGTTTGATATTTTACAAATAAAGCTATACAATAGGAATGTTCTTAATAAATTAATTTCAATAATCAAAAAGGTCATGATAATAGATTGTGTTATCTTTATGACATAGATAAGATTTTTAGCTGCACTTGTCAATGTTTTCCAAATGGTATTTATAGCATATATTTTCAAATGCTTTGAAATTAATGCAGTAAGTTTTTTTGTAAAAGAGTCTTCTGTAATACATTATTTTATTTTAATGCCTGCAATTTAAAAATGATTGAATTAAGACTTAAAGAAGACAAAAGACTTGTACCATAGAATGAATACCAAAATTGTATTCTTTCAAAGCTATGTAGAATAGTCTATTACAAAAAAAAGTATCAATCATTATATTTAATAGGTATTAATGATTTAAGGTTATTTCAACTCCATAGGACCATTTTATCTTCAATGAATTGAATGTATAGTGAACCTATATTTGAGAATCTTGCCTGTAATTTTCACCATTAGAAGTCATATCTAATAATGTGGCTAGAATCAAGGAAGGATTTTCCAATTCTTAAAAGAAATCGAGGAAAACAATATAATTACTCTTTTAAGCAAATATCAGCATGAAAAGAGAATAATGAAAAATATTCTGCAATTGAATTCTTTTCACTTTGTTAAATTGATTTCTGATAGCAGAAATAAAACCCATAGAGATAAGATGGGAAACATCACATGCTCCATCAGATAGTACCAGAAAGATAGTTATATAACTAGAAATTCATTTATGGTTAAATCTTGGAGTTTTATTTGTGGTTGAAATATATCAGTTAAAGAGTTAGCAAAGTATATATAAAGCTGCAATTGATATAATCTTCAGTGTACATTAAATTGAATTCCTTAGGATTATATTTTATTTGCAATTTGTGAATGAGGAAAAATAGAATGAAAAAATCTAGTCTTAAGTGGTAAAACAAAAATACAGTATTTCTATTACAGCTTTAAAGCAAAGGTAAATATTGATATTAATTATGGCATATGTAAAAACAAAACAAAAATGCACATCTATTGGTCATATTTAGCACTCATTTTGTAGGCAGCATTCTGCAGTGAAAGATAGTGGGAAGATAGAACTCAAACTCCAGCTGTTACTTTTATGTATGACTTTAGTAAACTTTCTCAGCTTATAGGGCAAAATAAAAATTGAGGAAAATCATATTTTATAAAATGTTTCAATCTATATTCAGACAGAAAGAGTATTTTCTCTGGATATGGCTAACATTTTTTTTTATCAAAAACTCTTCAGAGTATTTTGGAGCTTTGCTTTGCTGAGAACATTTAAGTCATACACATTAAATCATTTTACAATACCCTTGTTTCACTGTGGAATGTTCTCCTGGTTCTTCTCATTTCACTTTGCATCATACTTTGCTTTTCCCCCTAATTTTTCTGAGACCATCTAGCTCATTATTTGTTATTGTGCAATACTGTTTCATCAAAATAATATGCAAAACTTATTCAACCTTTCCACAATTGAGAATATCTCTTCAATTTCGAATTCCTTAACACCAGAAAAGGAAAAAAAATAATTGTCACGAATATTTTTGCTCATTGATGTTCCTTTCCATATTTTTCCATCTCCTCTGTATACCTAATAATTGTTTCTAAGACAAAGGGTATACTCTTTTGTCATAATTCCAAAATTCTCTACCAAATGGTTGAATCAATTTGTAACTTAAGCACCATTTTATTAGTGTTCCGGTTTTCCAAACTTTCCTCTTTTCAGAATTATAAGTCAATATAATATGTGTGAGGTAGAATATATCAGAATTTCTCCAATCAACAGTGATTTAATATTTTTATGATAATAGTTAATTTCAATTATTTCTTCATTTTAAAACTGCATGTTCATTGTTTTTTTACCATTTGTCATTTGGGAAAGGACACCTAACTGTATAAATTTGAATCAATCCTCTATATATTTTAGGGATGTGTCTTATTAGAAACTTTTCAAAATTTTTCACTTTATGGTTGCTATTTTTGCAACTGTCATATTGCCCCCTTTTCCCCCTATTCTCTCTCATTTCTTTATTTTTCTTCTCAAAAAGTTGTTTTTTTCCTCCTCACTCCTACCCTTCCTTTTATGAGTATTACCTCTCTCTCTTCTTATACCCTTCTTCTGATAAATTCTTGTAAGGGAAGAAAAATTTATGTGCCCAATTGAATACTTACTCTATTCTCTCTTTAACCCAAATGTTTTTTTGAAATTTTCTTTTTGTTTATTTTTAATTATTTTAATTTATATTTTTTCTTTATATATTACTAAAATAGTCTTGTTGTAAGAGTAAACATAGCCCCTCCCACAAATATATAAAAAAAATCTTGAGAAATGAAGTGAACGAAAGAGAAAAAAAAAGTGCTTCAGTCTGTGTTCTGATACCATCAGCACTGTGGCTGGGGAGGGTGTCATATTCTTTAACATAAGTCCATCAATTATTTCCATATTTTTCCACACTTGCTGTTATTGATTGTAATTCCCTCAATCTATTCCTCTTCACTACCATTTATTGTATTTTCTCTCTTCTTTCATTCTGTCCCTCTTCAAAAGTATACTGTTGGACAGCTGGAATGGTGCAGGGGACAGAGCAGTTGCTTTGGGACCAAGAAACCCCAAACCTGCATTCCAACCCAGAGAGCAAGCAACCACTCATCCCCTTGGTCCTGAACATGCCACCCACTCCCACCACCTTGCAAAAAGGGGGAAAAAAAGAAAATGTGTTTATTTTAAATTAATTTTTATTAAAGATATTATTTGAGTTTTACAATTTTCCCCCGAATCCTGCTTCCCTCCCCCCACCCCATGGAAAACACTCTGTCAGTCTTTCTTTATTTCCATGTTGTACCTTGATCAAAATTGGGTGTGATGAGAGAGAAATCATATCCTTAAAGAAGAGAAGTCTAAGAGGGTAACAAGATCAGACAATATGATATCTGTTTTTTTTTTTTTATAAATTAAATGGAATACTCCTTGAACTTTGGTCAAACTCCACAGCTTCTTATCTGGATACAGCTGGCACTCTCCTTTGCAAGAAAGCCCAAAATGGTTTCTGATTGTTGCACTGATGGAATGAGTGAGTCCTTCAAGATTGAACATCACTCCCATGTTGCTGTTAGGGTTATACAGTGTTTTTCTGGTACTGCTCATTTCACTCAGCATCAGGTCATGGAATCCCTCCAGGTTTCCCTGAAATCCCATCCCTCCTCATTTCTAATAGAACAATAGTGTTCCATGGCATACATATACCACAGTTTGGGAAGCCATTCCCCAGTTGAAGGACATTTACTTGATTTCCAATTCTTTGCCACCACAAACAGGGCTGCTATAAATATATTTGTAAAAGTAATATTTTTATCCTTTTTCATCATCTCTTCAGGATATAGAGCCAGTAGTGGTATTTCTGGGACAAAGGGTGTGCACATTTTTGTTGCCCTTTGGGCATAGTTCCAAATAGCTTTCCAGAAGGGTTGGATGAGTTCACAGCTCCAACAACAGTGTAATAGTGTCCCAGATTTCCCACAATCCTTCCAACAATGATCATTATCCTTCCTGATCATATTGGGCAATCTGAAAGGTGTGAGGTGGTACCTCAGAGAAGCTTTAATTTGAATTTCTCTAATAATTAATGATTAAGAGCATTTTTTCATATGGCTATGGATTGCCTTGATCTCATCTGTAAATTGCCTTTGCATATCCTTTGATCATTTGTCAATTGGGAAATGGCTTTTTGTTTTAAAAATATGACTCAGTTCTCTGTATATTTTAGAAATGAGTTCTTTGTCAGAATCATTAGTTGTAAAGATTGTTTCACAATTTACTACATTTCTTTTGATCTTGGTTACATTGGTTTTATCTGTGCAAAAGCTTTCTAATTTAATGTAATCGAAATCATCTAATTGGTTTTTACTGATGTTCTCCAACACTTCTTTAGTCATAAACTGCTCACCTTTCCATAGATCTTACAGGTAAACTAGTCCTTGAACTTCTAATTTGCTTATAGTATTGTTTTTTATGTCTAAGTCCTGTAACCATTTGGATCTTATCTTGGTAAAGGGTGTTAGGTGTTGGTCTAAACTAAGTTTCTTCCATACTAACTTCCAATTATCCCAGCATTTTTTATCAAAGAGGGAGTTTTTTATCCCAATGGCTGGACTCTTTGGGTTTATCAAAAAGCAGATTACTATAATCATCTCCTGATTTTACACCTAGTCTATTCCACTGGTCCACCACTCTATTTCTTAGCCAATACCAAACAGCTTTGATGATTGATGCTTTATAATATTAATTTTAGATCAGGTAGGGCTAAGCCACCTTCTTTTGCACTTTTTTCATTAAGCTCCTGGAAATTCTTGACTTTTTATTTCTCCATAATAATTTACTTACAATTTTTTCTAACTCATTAAAGTAATTTTTTGGAATTTTGATTGGTAGGGCACAAAAAGAATTGTTTAGTTTTGGTAGAATTGTCATGTTTATTATATTAGCTCTACCTATCCATGAGCAGTTGATATTTATCCAGTTATTTAAATCTGATTTAATTTGTGTGAGAAGTGTTTTGTAATTGTTTTCAAAAAGATTCTGTGTCTGTCTTGGCAAATAGACTCCCAAGTATTTCATGTTGTCTGAGGTTACTTTGAATGGGATTTCTTCTTCTAGCTCTTCCTGCTGTACCTTGCTAGACATACATAGAAAATTTGAGGATTCATGAGGGTTTATTTTATAATCTGAAACTTGCTAAAATTGCTAATTGTTTCCAGTAGTATTTTTGGATGATTTCTTGGGATTCTCTAGGTAGACCATCATGTCATCTGCAAAGAGTGAGAGTTTTGTCTCTTCCTTCCCAATTTTAAATCCTTCAATTTCTTTTTCTTCTCTAATTGCTGATGCTAACATTTCTAATACATTATTGAATAGTAGTGGTGATAATGGGCACCCTTGTTTCACCCCTGATCTTATTGGGAATGCCTCTAGCCTCTCCCCATTTAATATAATGCTCGTTGATGGTTTCAGATAGATACTGCTAATTATTTTAAGGAACAGTCCATTTATTCCTACATTCTCTAGTGTTTTTAACAGGAATGGATACTGTATTTAGTCAAAAGCTTTTTCAGCATCTATTGATAGGATGATATGTTTTTCTGATGGATTTGTTTTTGATATAATTGAGTATATTAACAGTTTTCCTAATATTAAACCGAACCTGCATTCCTGGAATAAATCCTATTTGACCATAATATATTATCCTTTCCCTTTTTCCCTTTTCCCTTCCCTTCCTTTTGTTATTTTCCCCTTTTTCTGCCCACTCCCCTTCCCTTTCTCCACCCCCCTTGCCCTTTTCCCCTTTTAATACTTGAAAGGTTAGATGTTTTATAAGTTAACTGAGTATGTGTAGGTTGACTTTAAGCCAAGTCTGATTAGAAGAAGTTTCAGAAGAAGTTGTAATTATTTTGCTAAGATTTTATTTAGGATTTTTGCATCAGGGAAATAGGTCTATAATTTTCTTTCTCTGTATAACTCTTCCTTTTTTAGGTAACATCACCATATTGGTTTCATAGAAAGAGCCAGAGTTCCATCTTTCCCTATTTTTCCAAAGAGTTTATATAGAATTGGAACCAATTGTTCCTTAAAAGTTTGGTAGAATTCCCTTGTGAATCCATCAGTCCCTGGAGATTTTTTTCGGGGGGAGTTCAATAATGGATTGTTGAATTTCTTTTCTGAGATAGGGTTGTTTAGGTATTTAAACTCTTATTCATTTAACCTGGGCAACTTATATTTTTGTAAATATTCATTAATTTCACTTAGATTATCAAATTTATTGGCATAGAGTTGGGAAAATAATTTCAAATTATTACTTCAATTTCCTCCTCATTGGTGGTGAATTCACCTTTTTAATTTATGATATTAGCAATTTGGTTTTCTTCTTTCTTTTTTAAATCAAATTGACCAGAGGTTTATCATTTTTTTTAGCTTTTGCATAATACCAACTTTTGGTTTTATTTATTAATTCACTAGTTTTTTTTTTGCTTTCGATTTTGTTAATTTCTCCTTTAATTTTTAGAATTTCTAATTTAGTATTTAACTGGGGATTTTTGATTTGTTCTTTCTCTAAGGTTTTTAGTTGCATGTTTAGTTCATTGATTTCCTCTTTCTCCAATTTATTCATGTAAGCATTTAGAGCTATAATATATCCCCTGAGAGTTGCTTTGAATGAATCCCATAGGTTTTGGTATGTTGTTTCATTATTATCAATATGTAGGATAAAATGGTTAATTCTTCTATAATTTATTTTTGGTCCACTCATTTTATAAATGAGGTTATTCAGTTTCCCATCTGTTCTGGGTCTATATCTCCTTGGCCCAGTATTGCATATGACTTTTAATGCATTGTGATCTGAGAAAGATATATTCACTATTTCTGCCTTTCTGCAGTTGATCATTAGGTTTCTATGTCCTAGTAAATGGTCAATTTTTGTATAAGTTCCACTTACTGCAGAGAAAAGGTATATTCTGTCCGGGGTCTTCTTCCCCGGACCCCCGAGTGAGCTCCTCAGTGGGCACTGCTTCAGGCGTCCCTGGTTTTTCCCTCCCCCAGGGATCAGCGAGGAGGGACTCAGGCAGTCACGTCTTCAGGAGGCATATGTTTTATTAGGTGCAGAGGGATCCCCCGAATAGCTCAGGGTGATGGCTAATATAGGGAGTTAGTTCTGGGCTGCCACCCCGATCCTCCCCGAGGGCGGAACCTACCACCCGATTGGAGCAAGCAACACAGGCCAACCAGGCGAAGCCACTGCTCCCCTTAAGGAGCCGTGTCTTCTTTGGATTGGCCTGACCTCACTCTCGGGGAGGTCCTATCCACTCAGGCGGTCAGGGCCGACCCCCCAACAACTCCCCCTTTTTGTTTAACATGGGTGTTGTTTAACATGAGTATGTCTGCCTTGAGTTGTTCAAGGGCCCAATGCCCCAATTTTATAAACAGAGAAAAAAGAAGGGGAAACAGGCAACATAGTAATAAGGCCATTAAACACCAGGCACCAAGAATCAGCAAATAATGCATCCAATGATTAAGGTCTATCTTATTTATCCAATCAGGGAATAGACTGTGATTATCCTCCATATCTTTCTTGTACTGATCTGTAATATTCCTAATGGTGGTAATTATTCTGTCTAATTCATCTAGATAAGTAGGTAGGCTAGTATGGTCATTTAGGGTTTGTATAGCCCTGTCAAGTTGTTCACTAGCATTTTTGACTGCGGCTGTCATGCATGCCAGTCGGCGGAGGACATGATGGCAGGGCAGTCCTTCTAACAACATCTGTGTTCTTACCAAAGTGGATAGGGCTTGCACTGCAGAGGTTAAGGCACTCAATTCTATTTGCACCTCTCTATTGATCTGCTGTTGCACAGTCCATGCCTGAGCAGTGGCCTGCATGAATCTTTGGAGATCCTCTGCCAAGATATGCATTTGATTGGCTAATGCTGAGATTTCAAGCTGCTCTAAGACTGATACGACTAATTCAATTACGTCTAAGACTGGAAATTCAACGCTTCTTTTTTCCCTATCTAATATGGCTCGGAGGAAATCAGAGTCTGCAAAAGGCGTAGAAGTGCTCACAGGAAGGAAGGTTACGGGGGGGATCTGCAATAGGAATACCAGGGTCTCGCTAGACCTTATATAGGCAGATTTAAGGGTGTCAGTCATAGTCCCATTTTTACAAGCAAGATTGTAGCGTCCATCTGCCCAAGTGAAAGTGGTATTGGTGCAGACAAGGAACATATCTGAACCTCGAGTAGTTCTGGCCTGCGTGTCAAAGGTGTTGCAGACATAGGTGGAGTACCGCCCTTCAGTGCAAACATAAGAGCGGTCCCACAACAGTCCAGCCCAAAGGTCTTTTATGGTTGTATTTGCTTCAACAGGTACGGTATTGTCTGTGGCATGGGTCACATCTCCGAAGGAGGCTGCAGCTTTCCAAAGATGCTTTTGTACTTGGGTGTTGTTGTCCACTTCAACATGTGGTACAGGTGCAACAAAATAGGGGCCTGGGCCCCCGTCCATGAAGTACACCTGTGTGCCGTTCAGGTCAGGACCGAGTACCGGAATCCTTAGCCATTTATTTGCCATCTTCGCTCTCTGCGTCCTGTTGAGGCGCTTCTTCCTGTTTCTCTGGCGGTTTCTCTTTGTCTTCTGTACAGGTCCTGGTCCACCTGATGGGCACCCAGCGTGTCCCTTCACCTGTATGGAGACACAAGAATCCCTTTCCCCATACCATCACCCGGGCGGGACCATGCCACTGTCCTTCCTCATCTCTCCACCATACTGTCGTGGGTTTATTTTTTGTTAGGTTTTTTGTCTGTGTGTGTGTTTCTTGTGTTAGTGGAGTTTGTGGAGGTAGTATTTGTTTCATAGCAGGGGTAATGCCCTGATCATCACCGATCAAGTAATTCCTGGTGAAGACTGCAGTTGCTACCTGAGCTGCAGTGAGTCTACCACGCACTCCCCCTTTTTGTTTAATGAGAGTGCGCTTCAAGGACTGATTGGCACGCTCCACGATCGCTTGACCGGTGGGGTTGTAAGGGATACTGGTAACATGAGTGACACCGAATTGGTGGCAGAAGCGAGCAAAAGCAGAGGAGGTATAGGCCGGGCCGTTGTCGGTTTTTAACAACCGGGGTATCCCGTGGGTGGCAAAGCAGTGAAGACAATGAGCAATCACATGGCGTACAGCCTCACCAGGCTGCAGAGTGGCCATAATAAAGTTAGAAAAAGTGTCCACAGTGACATGAATCAGGCTGGCCTGAAAGTGGGTGACATCCATCTGCCAAATGTCATTAGGGGCCAGGCCCCGGGGGGTTGGTGGCATGTACAAGCGGGGCAGGGCGGAAAGGGACACAATGCCTGCATTGTCGGACAATGCGACGTGCCTCTTCCTTAGGAAGACCATAAAGCCGTGCAAGTGTTTTTGCTGGGAGATGAAATGTGTCATGGACAATAGAAGGATCTGCATACATGACTATCTCACTTTTGACATCAGGGTCAAGGAGAGCCGAGTCAGCTATGGCATTCCCTGAGTAGATTGGGCCAGAAGTGGACACATGAGATCTGACATGTAAGACATAGAGGGGGTCAGAGCGGTGTAGGAGAGACCGTTGTGCTTGGTGTAAAAGATCTATGACTGCAGAGTTGGACAAAGAAAGATCTGCTAGAGCTAGCTGTTGCAATAAGACAAAGCAGTAATAGCTATCAGTGATTAAGTTAAAGGGCTCATAAGCACACAGTTCTAAGGCTATCACAATGGCCTGCAATTAATTCTTTTGAGCTGAGGTATATGGGGTTTGTAGCACCTTCAATATCTTCCTGTCTGGAATATAAATAGATGCTCTATGGTGTTTGGTAGCATCCGTAAAAACATTGACTCCCTGTACTGGTTGAGGAACTACAGGGTTGGAGGGATACTTCAAAGGGAGTTGCAACCATCCTCGTAATGAGGGAGGTGGATGACCCTGAGAAGTGGGATAAGTAGACAATAACATGGCCCACTCCTCGGAGTTCTGTGCTAGATGAGTAAGTATTGCAGGATCCTCCTGGAGCAGTAACATAGGAATGGTACCAAAAATAGTGATTGCAGCTTCCGCTGCTTTCAAAAGGAGTTGTGCATCCACTTCAAACCTAGAGGGTATAGACTTAATGGGTTTTGATGAATGTACCCATTGTAAAGGACCTGTAACTTGGAACACTACTCTGGCCTTACCCAATGAAGGATGACACACCAAAGTTACATAAACCGGAGCGGTTGGATCTAATCAGGCAACAGTTGATGTGGATGCCAAGTCCTGTATCTGGGTAACAGCTTCCATGGCTGCAGGGGTCCATGTACGGGGCGAGTTCAAATCAGATGAGCCTTTTAAGATATCATACAATGGATACATCATATCATTAGAAATAGGAACTACATTCCTTAGCCATTGGATTGAACCAATTAATTTCTGAAAGTCATTTAATGTAGAAACTTGAGCTGTATCAATCTTAGGAGATTTCTTCACTAAATCCTTGTATACCTGATGTCCTAAATATGTGTAGGGAGGTTCTGTTTGTATCTTTTCAGGGGCAACTTGTAATCCATATGCTGCTAGGGCTGAGGTGATCTTTTGTAAAATAAGTGAGACAACAGTCCGGTGGGATGCAGAAATTAATATGTCATCCATATAATGAATAATAATGGCTCCCGAGTGTTCTCGCCTAATGGGCATCAAAATCTGTGCAACATAAACCTGACATAGAGTGGGACTGTTTGCCATGCCTTGGGGAAGGACTTTAAACTGAAAATGCTGAGCAGGTTCTTGATAATTTACAGCAGGTACACTAAAGGCGAAGCGTTGCCTATCTACAGGGTTAAGGGGTATACTATAAAAACAATCCTTTATATCTATAACAGTTATGGGCCAAGTCTTTGGAATGGCAACTGGAGAAGGCAACCCAGGCTGGGTGGTACCCATAGGTTGCAGAGTGGCATTTACCTTTCTTAGATCTACTAACATTCTCCATTTCCCACTTTTCTTTTTGATTACAAAAACTGGGGAATTCCATGGGCTGCTGGATGGCTCTACTTGTCCAGCCGATAAAAGTCCTTGTACTATGTTAGCAAGGGCCTGTAATTTCTCTTTTGTGAGGGGCCACTGATCTACCCAAACCAGTTTGTCGGATCTCCACGTCAGTGGTATGGGTTGCGGCCCTCCAGTGACCCCTAGTGGTTTAAAGCTGTATCTGTAGTTAGAGACAAGCCCAAAGTTTGCAAAACATCCCTCCCCCATAGGGACATAGGAATAGGAAGTACTAAAGGGCGGAAGATCCCTGCCACATCATCACTTCTCCATTTTAGAAATCTTAGGGATTTTTTCGCCAAAGTTCCTCCTGAAACTCCTGTGATGTCTTGGGGAGTTTTTGAAAGTTCCCAACAGTGCTGCCAATCTTTTGTGGATATGACCGAGACATCAGCACCTGTATCAATTAAACCTACAATCTCTCTCCCCTCCACTATAAGTGGTAAAGTGGGACGGTGGGCTGATATAGTCTGTGTCCAGGCCACAAATGTGTCCTCATGGGTACGTTCTCTCCAATCCTTATCTATCCAGGGGAGGGAAATGGCAAGAGCAACAGGCTCACCGCCTTTTAGTTCTATCGGGTAATGGTGGGGATTTGTAACAGTTATAGAAGTCTGGCCTGGGCTTAGGAGCTGTGTGTGGACAATGACCTGGGGAGCGAGAGCAGTTCCAATCACTAAACGGTGGAAGTCCCTAGGGGAGGCTTTAACGGTAGTCGTAGTCCATGGGCTCAATTCTGTGCTCTCTGAGAGGGGAATAGCAATCGAGGGATTTAATAGATCAGCCCTGGGGTCGGGCCCTCGGCTTCTCGACCCCTCTTCCCGTTTCCCTGCGGCCCATCATTGCTATACTTCTGGTTCTTATTTTTCTGTCCACAATGCTTTGCTATATGACCAGGTTTACCACAGACAAAGCACTTCATTGCACTCTTCTGGGAGTTACGGCACTCAGCTTGAAAGTGACCGGCCTTCCCGCAATGGAAACAGTTTCCTTTACCCTTTGATCTAGGCACTAAGCTTGTGGTTTGTAAAGTATTAGCGAGGAGGTTAATAGAGGTTTGGAGAGGGTCTGGGGGGGGGGGGTTCCTGGTCTAGGGCTTTATCAATTATCTCCTCTAAGGAGGGGTCAGCAGGCAGAGTAGCTAGCAAGCCTTTTGAGTGAGTTAGCCCTCCCTTTATCAACTGGATGATTAACGGCTGTGCTGCATTTCCTGTCCCGAATTTTCCTTCCACAGTGGTCTGCACTCTGCTGATAAAATCTACAGCAGACTCCCTAGTTCTTTGTTTCAGCTGTTGCAGGGGAGTGGCAGTTGCTCGAGCCAGTTTGTTCAGGGCATTCAGTCCTGCTATCTGTACTACCCTAACAATGGGTTCTGAAAGTTGTAATTGAGCCTCCACAGTGTTAAATTGGCCACATCCAATGAGTTGATTAGTGACTAAATCAGAATTATTTGGGTCTATGATCTCAGCCTGTAGCCTGGCCTCTCTCCGCCAGTAGGCAGCCCAGGCGGTGTAATGTGATGACTCCAACACCACTTGTAAAGTTTCATCCCAATCCATGGGGAGCCAGGCGGCAGTCTGAGTGTTAGAACTTATGAGCCGTTTTACATAGGCAGATCCTGGCCCATAATTATGGACTGCCTCTCTGAGATCTTTGATAAATTTGTACGGTATTGGGCGGCGAACTCTAACCTGTTGGCCGTTTTCTCTTTGCACAAATACTGGGTAAGCAGCTGCTGAGGAGGTAAGATAGTCTAGGTCTTCTTCCTCTACTTCCTCCCCATCCTCCAAAGCCTTATGAATGGCCTGTTGTAAATGAGTCCGGCGGGGTGTCTGGCTGGGGACGGTTGCCCCAGACCCTTCCTTTCCTGTTATCAGCGCGTGCCTCCAGCCATCTGCACCCTGTCCGCAGATCCCTTGCCATTCTGTATGTTTGCCCTTTTGTTCTAAAATCTTACTTTCACTTTGTACCGGGGCAGGCGGTCGACTCGCGGCAGCCAGTTCTTCCCAAGGGTACTTGGGGGCTGGTTCCTTGGGATCGTCAGTCCCCTCATCAGGGGGCGGGGGCCATTCAGGTTCCCCCAGTAACGAGGGTCCTGTTTGTGTTTCTCCGGACACGGCTCCTTGTGGGGGCTGCGGGTCAAGGGCCGCGGCCACCACGGAGTAGATTACAAAGTCTGTGTCCGTTAGAAAGCCAGGTTTTTCTGTGTTGTAAGAGGACATTTGAGTTCCTACCACTCTCCTCTTCTGAGGGTCAATGCCGGTGTGGGAGACCCAAGGGGAGACAACCAATATTTTTTCCACCCAATCCTTACATTCTTTTATATGGACTCTTATGCCATGAGTCTTTACTAGTGCATGTACTTGACATGCTAATACTCCTGAATCCTCTGGCTGTAAATGCTTAGACATTCCTTTGCCCATGTTTACTCCCTCTAGGTGTCCCGTGGACCTAGGGTGTCTGCCTCTTCTGTTTTTACTTAAACAGGCTTACCTCACTCGGCGGGGTCTTCGGGTGTCCCTGTTCGGGGGCCAGTTCTGTCCGGGGTCTTCTTCCCCGGACCCCCGAGTGAGCTCCTCAGTGGGCACTGCTTCAGGCGTCCCTGGTTTTTCCCTCCCCCGGGGATCAGCGAGGAGGGACTCAGGCAGACACATCTTCAGGAGGCATATGTTTTATTAGGTGCAGAGGGATCCCCCGAATAGCTCAGGGTGATGGCTAATATAGGGAGTTAGTTCTGGGCTGCCACCCCGATCCTCCCCGAGGGCGGAACCTACCACCCGATTGGAGCAAGCGACACAGGCCAACCAGGCGAAGCCACTGCTCCCCTTAAGGAGCCATGTCTTCTTTGGATTGGCCTGACCTCACTCTCGGGGAGGTCCTATCCACTCAGGCGGTCAGGGCCGACCCCCCAACAATATTCCTTTCTATCCCTTTAGTTTCCTCCATAAGTCTATCATATATAATTTTTCTAACAATCTATTTACCTCCCTAATTACTTTCTTGTTTGTTTTATGATTTGATTTATCTAGATCTGAGAGCAGGAGGCTGAAGTCTCCCAATACTAGAGTTTTGCGCTCTATATCTTCCTGTAGTTCTTTCAGCTTTTCCTCTAAGAATTTGGTTGCCATCCCACTGGGTACATATATATTCAATATTGAAATGAATTTATTGTCTATGGTACCTTTTAGGAGGGTAAAGTTTCCTTCCTTATCTCTTTTAACACTATCTATTTTTGCTGCTGCTTTGCCTGAGATAAGGATTGCTACCCCTGCTTTTTTTTCTTCAGCTGAAAGAAAATATATTTTTGCTCCAACCTTTTACCTTTACTCTATATGTATCTCTCTGCTTCAAATGAGTTTCTTGTAAGCAACATATTGTTGGATTCTGGTTTTTAATCCACTCTGCTATTATCTTACATTTTAAAGGAGAGCTCATCCCATTCACATTCAAGGTTATGATTACTAAGTCTTTATTGCCCTCCATGCTATCTCACACTCTTTGTATTTTCCCCCTTCTCCCCCCTTTATCAGTATTCCCCAGTATTTTGTTTCTGAATACCACCCCCTTCAGTGTGTTTGCCCTCCTATATCACACCCTCCCCTTTCTTTCCCCTTTCCCTTTTTCCCTTTTCCCTTCCCTTCCTTTTGTTATTTCCCCCTTTTTCCCCCCAGTCCCCTTAACTTTCTCCATTCCCCCCTCCCCTTTTACCCTTTAAATACTTGAAAGGTTAGATGTTTTATAAGTTAACTGAGTATGTGTAGGTTGACTTTAAGCCAAGTCTGATTAGAAGAAGTTTCATGTGTTTCTCATTGGCTCATTTCTTCCCTTCTATTACCATAGGTTTTTTTGTACCTCTTAGTGTAATGAGATTTACCCCATTCAATCCCCTCCCTCCTCCAGCCTCTTTCATATCTTCCTTTTTAAGGAGGTAGTGTTTTTAGATCATTCTATCTAAGTCATAGAAAATTCTGAGTGTCTGTCCCTTCTAGTTCAGTATAGTCTACTGAATAGAGTTATTAGGGTCTTTCTCCCAAGTGGGGTTAAAGCCAGTTAAATCTCTACAGATATCAGTCTTATGCATAGGTAATGAATGTCCATCATTTCAGGCTAGGTATATTCTCTCTTTTAGAGTTAGAATTCTCTAGATTTATGAGTATCTTTTCCCCATGCTGGGATATAGCCAGTGTAAACTTACTGGATTTCATTTTTTTCCTTTTACCATCACGCTTTTTTTTTTTTAACCTTTTCATGTGTTTCTTGAACCTCCTGTTTGATGTCCAAATTTTCTTTTTAGCTCTGGTCTTTTCATCAGAAATTTTTGGAATTCTTCTATTTCATTTAATATCCATCTTTTTCCCTGGAAGAGAAGGCTCAGCTTTGCAGGAAAGTAGATTCTTGGTTGCATTCCAAGGTCCCTTGCTCTTCTAAATATCTCATTCCAGACCCTTCGATCCCTTAATGTTCATGCAGCCAGGTCCTGCATGATCCTTACTGTGTCTCCTTGATTGTTTCTTTTTATCTACTTGCAGGATTTTCTCTTTTATCTGATAGTTCTGGAGTTTGGCCACAACATTTTCAGGTTGCCACTTCTCGATCTATTCTTGAGGTCAGTGGCTTTGGTGATGAGTTATTTTACAATGGCTTATATTTTTTCTATTTTTTGATTTTGTTTAACTGACTCTTGCTGTCTCATGGAGTCATTAGTTTCTGTAGACTCCATTCTTTTTTGGAGGGAGGAGTTTTCTTCATTAACCTTTTGCAACTCCTTTTCCAATTGGTCAATTCTACTTTTGAAAGAGCTTTTCATTTGACCAATTGAGGTTTTGAGAGAATTAATTTCTTTTGGCATTTGCCCATTTGAAGATCTAGGAAATTTATTCTCATTTTGTATTTGTCCAATTGTGTTTTCTAAGGTTTTGTTTTCTTGTTGCAAGGTATTAATTGTCTCTCCCAAATTTTTAAGCTCCTTCCTTCTTTCTTCAAGGAAGTCTTTCTGTGCTGTAGACCAGATTGTATTCTCCTCAGAGGTTCCAGGTCTCTCTGTGTTAGGGTCTTTCCCTTCCAAGAATTTTTCTATGGATCCACCTTTCCGCTGACACTTCTTCATTTTGTGAAGACCTGAGTTGGGGAGGGGCTGGTTCACAGGGACTTGGGATATCTAAAGGCTTTACTCACTGAGTGCAGCTTCTCTGGCTGGCCAGTAGAAGGTGTTGGCTGCTTTCTCTGGAGTGTCTGTGACCTTGGTAGAGGCCTTCTCCCTTTGCTTGAAGGGAGGAGTTGGAGCTATTGAATTCTTTCGCCTTCAATCAATGGTGGGCTTTACTGTGGCCTGAGGTCATTCCTCAGCTGGGTTGCTTCTTCTGCTCATACACCTGGGCCTGCCCGAATTTGCCCAAAGCTGCTGCCGGAGACAAATCCCAAAGTAGATGCTCTTTCTCCATTTTGTGGGTTAGATTTCTTTTAAGAATTTTGTTTCATGTGATAGATG
Source organism: Macrotis lagotis (assembly GCF_037893015.1). Classification (NCBI taxonomy): domain Eukaryota; kingdom Metazoa; phylum Chordata; class Mammalia; order Peramelemorphia; family Peramelidae; genus Macrotis; species Macrotis lagotis. The sequence goes on from NC_133666.1 coordinate 488,776,460, forward strand.
GGGAAGAGATCAGGAGATTTTAGAACGGTGCCTGTCTTCTCTCTGCCATCTTGGCCAGAAGAAGAAAATGTGTTTTATCTGATTACCCTCTACTTTGATTTACCTGCTCTTCTATCACCTCCATCCCCCCTCCCCTCCACCTGTTTCCTTTCTCCCATCCCCTTACTCTCCTTTGTCCTCTAAATTTTTGTGCTCTATTAAGTATGTAAGGTATTTTCTTTCTGAATCATTACTGATGAGAATGAAGGATCCCTTACTCCCCCTCACGTTCCGTCCTTCTATTCATTGCAAAAAGCTAGTCCTTGACTATTTCGCATAAAGTATCTTAGTCTATTCTACTTCTCCTTTCCTTTTTTTCCAAATACATTTCCTTTTCACCCAGTGGCTCCATTCTAAAAATACATTATGTTTTCAAATTTGGCTTCCTCCTGTGCCTTGTCTATAAAAGCTCCTTCTAACTGCTCTATTAAATGAGAAGGTTCATATGAATATTATCTTTATCTTCTTCCTATGCAGGAATACATGCAGTTCATCACCATTAAGTCCCTCATAATATATCATTCTGCTCTACCCTCTCTAGGCTTCATCTGAGTTAAAACGTTCTGTTCAGAAATTCCCCTGTACCATTGAAAGTCCATCTTTTCCCCTAGAAGATGATGTTCAGTTTTGCTGGATGGTTGATTCTTAATTGTATTTCAAGTTTTTTTGCCTTCCAGAATATCATATTTTAAGCCCTATGACCCTTTAATGTAGAAACTGCTAAGTCTTGTATTATCCTGATTGTAGTTCCATGATGTGTGAATTGCTTCATTCTGGCTCTTCGTAATATTTTCTCTTTGTCTTGTGAGTTCTGGACCTTGGCTACAATATACCTGAAGGTGATATTTTTAGATCTCTTTCAGGAGGAGTCCTGTGGATTCTCTCAATTTATCTTTTGTCCTCTGCTTCTAGAATAAAAGGGCAATTTTCCTGTAGAACTTCTTTAAAAATGAAATCAAGCTTCTTTGCCAGGTCATGTCTCTCCTATTTTAAGATCAGTTTTTTTTCAAAGAGATAGTTCACATTTTCATATGGTTTTTTCATTATTTTGATATTGTTTTATTGGTTCTTGATTCCTCACAAAGTTATCCGCTTCCTTTAGCTCCATTCCACGTTTGAAGGAGTTATTTCCTTCAGAGACCTTTAGTATCTCCTTTTCCATATGACCAATTCTGCTTTTTAATGCATTCTTCCCCCTCATTAACTTTTGGGACTGCTTTTTCCATTTGACCTAAACTGGTTTTTGACTTGTTATATTCTTCAATTTTTTTTGCATCACTTTGATTGAGCTGCTGACTTATTTGTCATGTTTTTCCTGCATCACTCTCATTTCTCTTCACAATTTTTCCTCTGCTTCCTATACTTGATTTTCTAAATCTTTTTTGCTCTCTGTCATAGCCTGAGCCCAACTCTTATGTTTCTTGGAGGATTTAGATACAAAAGCTTGGCCTTTGTAATCTTGTGAATGTGTTTTGACCCTCCTGGGGTAAAATTAATTATCTTTGATCACATTTCTTTTTATTCTGTTTAATCAATTCCCCAGCCTTTACCCTGCTTTTAGGGTGCTTCCCAAGCTTTTGAGTATTATTGGGACATGCCTTCAAGGACATGACTACCCTCCTAGTTGGGGCTTTGGACTGTGGATGACTTTTAGCACTCCCCTCTACCCTGGAGCTCTGAGGATGGTCCCTATTCTATGGCAATTGGGGGAGGCATATTGTGACCATTGTCTGAAGGTGGACTAAGCACCAGAATCCTCTCCCAGGGACAGAGGAGAGACCTCGACAGTCTCTCTCCCCACCCTGTTACCCTTCTTGGACTGAACACTCTGGAAGCAGCTGCCAGGTGGCATCCTGCTGTGTGACTCCATGCACCTTCTTCCATTTCCTAGGTACTGGGCTGTGCCAATGGCCATGGCTGTGCAGAAGGCCACACTGGCTCTCACTGACTCTGGTAGAGGTTTCCCCACTGATATCCCAAGTTGTACTTGGTCTTCCCTGGGTAAGTAGGTCAGGAAACTAATTCTGCTGCCAGGGCTAATGCTCCCAGGGACCCAGGAGACCCATGGATTGTTCCAAAAGCTTGGGGCTCCTTTGCTCTGGCATGATGTTCCAGGCTGCACCACCACCCCTTCCAGTCCCTTGGAACAGAGCCTGCCCACAATCTTCCTGGTTGCCTTTGGCTGGAGAACTTCCTTACTGGATTTTTCTGTTGGTTTTTTCTCTCTAAAATTTAGTTAGAGTCATAATTTTTTTTGATATATTTTGGAGAGACCTCCCAGCAAAGATAGATCTCATGCTGCCATCTTGGCTCTTCTCCCCTCTTTGAGTCAGTTTTAAAGAGAATAAATTTCAAGCATTCCTCACCTCCTCCACCAAGCTCTCTTCCACTTTAAAAAACTTTTTCTTGCCTGTTTTTTTCAGGTAATTTGTCCCTTTTTACCTCCTCATTTCCCTGTTTTCCTTGCTATTTCTTTCTTATTCCTTATTTTTAATCATCCCACCATATTCAAATCACACCTGTTACTCCTTATCTATATATCTATATATATTTATATATGTAAGTATGTATAAGGTACCTGAATAAATAAAGAATGTTTTATGAGTAACAACTATCATCTTCCTATGCAGGAATTTAAACAGTTGAAACTTGTTAAATATTTTATGATTTCCCTTTCCCATTCATCTTTTTTAAGTTTTTTTCCACAATCTTGATTTTGAAAGTCAAATATTCTTTTCAGCTCTTATGTTTTATCAGGAATGGATGAAAGTTCCTTATTTCATTGATTATCTACCTTTTACTAATAATTATTATTGTAAAGTTTGGGGGAAGGTGATCCTTGGTTGAAATCCTAGCAACTTTTGTACCTGATCTCAGTAGTGCTTCATGACTTGTTTTTCATCAAATCTGAAGCTCTGGAGCTTCCTTTGGATATAAAACTAGCACAATAACTGTTTAAAAAATAAGAAAATTATTGAAAATATGTGATGAGAAGATCAGTAAAGACACTCATGTCATGACTAGACTCATCCTACATGGTTTCAGTTATGAAGAATTGTTAAAATATGAAAAAAATCCTACTGTATGTTCGTGCAAGACAAATCTCTTCTAGAGGAGGAATTATCTTGTAATTTAGAATAATGAAATTTAGAAGCTGTCTTTAGACTTATTCTTAAATCTTGAATTGTAAATAGATTAGAATAGTCACAATATTGCTTCATTAAGTTCTATTTATTAATGTGTGTGAATATGAACTCATCCTTTGAGTTATTAAAAAGATTGGGATGGGAGAAAAGTAAGCTGGAACTATTTCCAGATAACTTAATGAAAGACATTTTATAATTATTCAAGAAAATTATAGTCCCAGTTTATTGACAAATATTTGGAAGAACTCACTAAAGAAGGAGAAGAGTGGTAGCAGATCAATGTTGAAGTTAATTGCTCCATTCTGCAAAAATTACATCTAGGACAAAGGTATTTTCATCATTCAGATGTGTCTGAAGCAAGATTCTTTTCCCACTGAAACATGATAGTGGGGAATTAAGGCGAAGAAAGAGAACATTGGACATTTAGAAGTTGAATAAGATTATATGTCATAGAAAAAATAACCTAAGAATAAAAAGGAAGGAAAGAAATGTAAGGGTGCCCCCTTATGTGAAGTTAAAGTGAAAGTGCAAAAAGAAGATTGAAGATAATGGACACAAATGACTTGTCCTTCATTTTTATTATGAAGCAATTGCTGGTAGACTTTTTGACATGACCAGCAGGCAAAGTTCTATTTCCTTGAATAAGAGACATTTATACAAATTGGTCATAAAGTTCTAAAGACCTATTGAAGGCATAATATTCTCTCCAGATGACCTATGTCAGCATAAAAAGAGAAAATGAACAGGAATAAATTCCAGAAAAAGAAAAGAAAAAAAAGACTCTTTAGTCAAAATCTAAATTGCAAAAAGATAATAGGAAAATAAATGCAAAGAAGAATAGCAATGCAACTTTAAACAAAATCTCTACACAGACTCTAAAGTGAAAGAACACTTACAAAAGAGATTTAAAAAATCTTTTCAGCTCAAAATATCTTGGAGGAACTTAATCTTAGAAGAAGTTGGGTCAGGGAGTTAAGAAACCATCAAGAGGCTCATAGGTAAAAATGCAGTGCAGGTCCCAGTTTAGCAGGCCTGCAGAAGAGCAGTTCAAAAGGGACTGTCTTAAACCCAACTCAGAAGGCAAAGTTCGAATCTAGGAATGTTGGTTCAGCAGATGGGACCAGGTTGCATTATCCTAAAACAGGAAACAAAATGACAGAATGTGAGATACCAAAATAGAAAGTTCGGCAAAATATCTCTAGTCCCCAGTACAATAAGCTTGGGACTATAATCTCTGTGGTAGAGGAGTATAGCTGAACTATTGAAATGAGCATAAATCAAAAATATAAGTAACTACAGAAAGCTACTATTCTGATAGAAATGATTAAAGGTCCATCTCAAAAGAAAGAAGATATGATAATATGCCTACTTGTGACACATCAAAGGGCTTTATGAATTGGTCCCAAATCCAAAGATGTCTTGGAAGGCATTAAAAAGAATTTTCAAATGCAAAGATGAAGGAAGAAAGCAATTGAGAACAGAAATGAGAGAAAAGCAGAATAATTATGAAAACTTGACTAGAGAAGGCAAAATCATTAAAAGAAAAATTGGCCTAATGGAAAAAGAAAATATTTCTTTAGAAGTAAAATTGACTAATAAGAAAGGAATATAACTGGTCAAAAAAGTAAATTTAAACATTTGATAAAGAAAACATGAAAGGCTAATTGAAGAAAATAAAGACTTTGAAATTAAACTTAGACAAAAAGTAATTGAAAACCAGTAAGATACAAAGATTCCATCAAACAAAACCAAAAGAATGAAAAAAGGAGAATATATAAAGTGCCACTTAGGAAAAATGATCAAGTTGGAATATAGATCCAGGTGAGAAAATTTAAGAATTTGGCATACCAGAAAGCATTGAGCAAAAAAGAGCCAGGGAAATATCTTGGAGGAAATTATCATGGGTAACTGTCCAATGTACCTAGAACAAAAAAAAATATCCTTGAAATAATGCATCAATGATTCTTATACAGATAACTCAAAATAACTTACAAGGAATATTATAGGCAAATATCAGAATTTTCGGGTAAACAGGAAAACACTGTAAGTAGCCAAAAAAGAAGCAATTTCAATACCACAGTCAGGATTATGGTGGATTTCATCTTCTATATTAAATGATTAGAAGGCCTGGAAAATAAGGGTAAAGGTCCTTAGAATACAACCAAGAATTAGCTACATTGAAAAATTCAGCATATTCTTTCTGGGGAAAAAGATGGATTTTCAGTGAAATGGAGGACTTTCACACTTATCTGACAAAAGACCAGATGTGAACAGAAAATTTGATCTTCAAATACAAGAGGGAAGAGTTATGTAAAAAGGTCAATAGAAAGAAAAACAATGTTAGTCAATAAGACTAAATTGTTTCCATCCCTAAGCAGGAAGACTATTCTTGTAAGTCTTGAAAATTGAACTTTTCTTAGTAAAGTTGTACAGAGCACAAATGGACAGAGGTATGGGTTTAAGGTAATTATGATGCTATGATACCTTAGTTCCTGAGATTTTATTTTCTACTGGAAAAGTTGGAGGGACTGTGGTTCATAAAGGGTGTGGGTATAAATTTATTATGATGTGATGATATGTACGACTTTGAATATTGTATTTCAAATGAGGGGATATTATTTGAAGAGAGGGTGTTGGTATGAAGTGATTATTATTTGCTAACACTTATAAATAAATCATTCCACAATAATTGTACTTCTATCAGGGCAGGTTGGTACATCTGTACAGTGGATATGGGCACAATATAGTTATAAACCTATTAATATTTGAAAAATGATTATGCTGTGAGAAGAGAATGGAGACATTATAGAGTAAATAATATTACATGAAGAGACATAAAGAAGCTTTTATAATAGTGAGAAAGATGGCAGGGTGTGAATATGAAGTAAATCTTACTGTTAACAGATTTGGTTCAAAGAGGGAATAGCATACCTTTCCAATTGAGCTTAGAATTGTATTCTACCTTTCAGGAAATTATTCTACCTTTCAGGGGTAGGGAAAGGTAGGGGAAGAAAGTACTTATAAAAATGTAGGAGAAAAATCAATGTAAAAATAAATTAAAAAGTGAGAAAACAGACAGAAAAAGAGATCAATAAAAGGGAGGGGGAATGTAAAGATAAAGTAAAAGCTCAATTAAAAGTAATACAATAAAAGGGGAAAGGGAGAATAAAATAAATGAGCACTGAAAAAAGAGAGGGCAGATTGAGGGAGGAAGATGTCAAAATCTAAACCTTATGAGGAAGGATGAGGGAATAGGAGAGAGAAAACTAAAAATAAGGAGAAGATGGGATGTAGGGATCTATAGAAGGGATATAGGGAACTGGACTTAATAATTATTATAAATGTGAATGAGGTGAACTCTCACATAAAAAGGAAATGAATATCAGAGCCAATTAAAAACTAATATCCTAAAATATGCAGGTTGCAAGTAAAGCATGTGAAGCAGGGAGATATACAGAGGGTAAATTAAAGGTTGGAGACAAAAATATTATAATTCAGTCAAAATTAAAAAAAAAAAAACAAAGAAAAAGAAGCCGGTTTAGCAGTCCTGATTTCAGACAAAGCTAAAGAAAAAATTAATCTAATTAAAAGGGATTAGTAATAATACTACATGGCAGAGAATTAGAAACTGGGGGAATGCCCATCAATTGGGGAATGGTTTATTAAGTTCTGTTATATACTTTTTATATAGTACTATTGTTCTATTAGAAACCAGGTGCGGTCTGACTTTAGAGAAACATGCAAACAATTACAAGAAGTGATTCTGGTTGAAGGAGGCAGCACCAAGATATCACTGTATAATTACCAAAAATACTGAGTTGGTCAACTAAGATGAATGCTGCTCCTCTCAGCAGTTAAGAGCAACAACCTTAGGAGACGTATTATAGACAATGCCATCCACATCCAGAGTGGTAAAAAGTAAAAAACAAGCAAACAAACAATGAAATAGAATTTGAATGTACACTATATTCACTTTTTAAAAGCTTCTCTTATATTTTTCTTTATTGCCTCAAGATTTTCTTTCTTTTCTTTTAGTCATAATTCTATTACACAAAAATGTTTTGTGAAAATATGTTAAATAGAAATGCACATGCACAACTTATACCAGCTTGCTCACTACTAAGAAGAGGGGAGAGGGAAGCAAGAGAGATAAAAAATGTATAACTCATAAATATGTAAATGGATGATTGTTGAAGAACTACCAAGATAAGTAAATAGAAAATATAAAATGAAGTATATTTTAAAAATATAAGGCAACATAAGCAATGAAGCAATATCAATATTAAACATTTATAAAACAAATTGCATAACATCCTCATCCTTAATGGAAAAGTTAAATAAGATGCAGGTAGACGTAGAGCACAAAATTATGCTAGCTGCTGACCTTAACCATCTCTAAGAATTAGATATATCAGACTCCAAAATAAGCAAGAAGGGGCTTAAGAAAATTAATAGGATTTTATAAAAGTTAGGTAAAATCTATACCTGAGGAAAATTGATAGGAATAAAAATGAATATACATTATTTTCTCTATTATATGACATCTATATAAAATTCTGACAATCAAATGCAGAAAAAAGAGAAATTTTAAATGCATTGTTTCAAATCATAAAGCATCAAAACTTCCATGTAATAAAGGGACTTAGAAAGATAAAATAAAAATTAATTAGAAATTACAGAAACTAATTTGAAAAGATGAGTGGATCAAATCACAAATCACATAAATATTTAACAATTTCATCCATGACAATGACAATGAGAAGACATCATACTAATACTTGTAGGGTGCAGTCCTGCAATTGGAAATTCACTATCTCTTAATGCTTACTTGAAAACAACAGAGAAAGAAGAGATCAGTGAATTGGGTTTACAACTTAGAAGATAAAAAAAGAACAAATTAATTTTCTCCAATTAAATATCAAATCAGAAATTCTAAAAATCAAAGAAGACATTAATAAAATTGAGGGCAAGAAAGGTATTAAATGTATAAATAGGACTAAGAGTTGTTTTTATGGAAAAACACAATTAAAATTGATAACACTTTGCTTTTGAATTTTATTAAATAAAAAGAATGGAAACCAAATTACCAGGATCAACAATGAAAATGGTATATGTAACAACAATAGGGAGGCACGACATTATGTCAACACATCTGGCAATGTAAATGAAATAGAAAAATATTTACAAAAATATAAGCAACACAGATTAACAGAGAAGGAAGTAAAATACTTTTAAAAATCCATTTCAGAAAAAAAGAAATTCAATTGCCATTAATAAATTCCCCAAGGGAAAAAATATCCATTGCCAGATAGAATTGCAAGTGATTTTTATCAAACATTTAAAGAATAATTAATTCTTATTCTATATAATCTAATTCACAAAAAGTTGAAGGAGTCATTCTGCCAAATTATATTTAAGATCCCAACATTTTGTTCTTGTCTAAACCATGAGGAAACAAAACAGACATAGAAAACTATAGAGCTATCTCCTCAATGATATATAGATGGAAACATTTTAACAAAAAAATTAGGTAACATATTACAGCAAAATAATACTGATAAAATATAATATGATCAAGTACATTTATACAAGCTGTGCAGTGAGCGGAATTGGTTGGAGGGAAATTCAGTTAGCTTGAGTAACTGAGACAGAAATCGTAAATTAAGTTTCTCTGAGAAAGATGCCATCTCAAGCACATAGAAAACTGGGACAAATTGATGAAAAAAAGTCGCTGATATTTTAATATAGAGAAAGGTTATATATATATATGTATATATATATATATATATATACATATATATATATATATATATATATATATATATATATAATATATGCTTCTATGCTTCAAGACAAGGTGAAAAGAGAGAGAAAATAGAAAAATGGGGTAGAGTATTCCAACTGATATTATTTGACATTTCAGTTCAACGGGTAAAGTGACCATAGATCATGTTCTAGTAAACAGGGACTGTAGGAAGTATTAAATGATTGGACATAGACAGAGTAAGTCAAAGGTCTTTTTACCTTATTAGATCGACAAATTCCAAACTATAGTGTTACCACATTATATTGAGTGAAGTAAAACTTGAGCAAGATTCTTAATTGGATTTCAGACTCAACTTCCCAAAATGCAAGAATATTCTTTTTTTTAAATAAAGGATTGTTGCAATTATTGCTAAACAGTGATTACAAAAACTGATGCAAAACAAGTGATGTGTGGGTAGCTTTTTTAATTTGTTTGTTAATACAACTTGATCCTGATTGAGGAGTGATGTTTAATGTGATGCAAATTCATACTAGTTTAAATACCTGGAAAAACATTGAATTTGGGAAAGATAATTGTGTATATTAATCATTTTATTCTGAAAATCGTGTATCAAAATAAAATTTGTTAAACTGACATATTTAATAGAAAGCATAAAAGGATCTGCTTGCAAGTAAATGTTTAAGTATCTAGTTTGTTTGGAAATTAAAATAAATAAGTTGGATTGGAGAGGGGAGGAACTGAAAGAGTACATAAAAAACTGTTATATATCTACACTTACTAAAATTTACTCAAAATATGCCCAAATAGTTTCATTTCATTTTAACCAAGGCTTTGTTCATGAAGGTAATCTTTGAAACCGTCTATTTCATAATCTTTACTAGGGCAGATCATTAACTTAGCAGTATTTAGAAGATAGGCTTTAGACTTTAGACAGTCCTTTGTTAAAAAAAAAAAAACAATCATTTGGTGTTAAATCCTTTTTTTTTTGGTTTATTTAATTTATATTTTTACAGAAATCTAGTTGTAAGTGTAAACATAACCCCTCCCCCCAAAGATGAGAAGCCCCAAGAGTAATAAGAAGAAAAAAAATGTACTTTAATCTGTCTTCAGATTCCAATGAAGAGGAAATTATAACCTAATTAACCTTCAGAAAAAGAAATTCAACAAGCCATTACTGAACTCCCTAAAAAAATCTCTAGGGCCAGATGAATTTGCAAGTGAATTCTATAAAACATTTAAGGAACAATTGGTTGCAATTCTATATAAACTTTTTGGAAAAATAGCTGAAGATGGAACTCTGCCTAGCTCCTTCTGTGACAACAATATGGTGCTGTTACCTAAACCAGGAAGAGTTAAAATAGAGAAAGAAAATTATACACCTATCACCCTGATGAATATAGATGCAAAAATCTTAAATAAAATCTTAGCAAAATGGTTACAACAAGTTGTCACTCGGACAATACATTATGATCAAGTAGCATTCATCTCAAGAATGCAAGGTTGGTTCAATATTAGGATAACTGTTAGTATAATTAATTATATCACTAACATACATATCAGAAATCAATCATATGATGATATCAATAGATAATGAAGAAGCTTTTAACAAAATGCTTTACCCATTCCTAATAAAAACACTAGCGAGTGTAGGAATAAATGAACTGTTCCTTAGAATAATAAGCAGTACCTATCTGAAACCATCAACAAGCATTATATTCAATGGGGAGAGTCTAGAGCCACTCTCAATAAAATCAGGTGTGAAACAAGGATGCTCATTATAGCCACTTCTACTGAATGTCGTATTAGAAATTTTAGCTTCAGCAGTTAGAGAATAAAAAGAAATGGAAGGAAATAGAATTGGGAAGGAAGAGACAAAACTCTCACTCTTTGTATATGACATGATGGTATACCTAGAGAATCCCAAGAAATCATCCAACAAACTACAGGAAACAATTAACAATTTTAGCAAAGTAGCATGATATGAAAGAATCCTTCATAAATCCTCAAATGTTCTTTATATGACTAGCAAGAAAGAGCTAGAAAGAGAAATCCCAATCAAAGTAACCTGAGACAAAATAAAATACCTGAGTGTCTATGTGAGAGGGCAGACTTAAAACCTTTTGGAAAACAATTAACAAATACTTCTCAAACAATTAAAATCAGATTTAAATACATGGGCAAACATCAAATGTTCATGGATAGGTTGAACTAATGTAATAAAAATAATAATTCTACCAAAACTAAACTACTTGTTTAGTGCCCTACCAATCAAAATTCCAAAAAATTACTTCAATGAGTTAGACAAAGTTGAAAGTAAATGTATATGGAGAAGAAAAAAGTCAAGAATTTCCATGGATTCAATGAAAAGTAATGCAAAAGAAGGTGGTTTAGCCTTACCAGATCTAGAATTATATTATAAAGCATCAGTCAGCAAAACTATCTGTATTGGCTAAGACATAGAGTAATGGATCAGTGGAATAGACTACATGCAATAGCAGGAAATGATCATGATAATCTGCTGTTTGATAAACCCAAAAGAGTCCAGCTATTTGGACAGAAACTCTCTCTTTGTTAAAAAAAAACTGTTGGGAAAATTGGAAGTTAGTAGGGAAGAAACTCAGATTAGACCAACACCTCACACCCTATACCAAGGTAATATCCAAATGGATACAGGATCTAGACATAAAAAAACATTATAAGCACACTAGAAGATCAAGGATTCATTTCCCTCTCAGATCCATGGAAAGGGAAGCAGTTTATGATGAAAGAAGAGATGGAGAACATCATTAGAAACAAAATAGATAATTTTGATTATATTAAATTAAAAAAGCTTTTGCATAGATAAAACCACTGTAACCAAGATGAAAAGAATTGTAGTAAATTTGGAAACAATTATTCCAACTAGGATTCCTGACAAAGGACCATTTTAAAAATATACAGAGAACTGAATCAAATTTTCAAAAAACCAAGCCATTCCCCAATTGACAAATGGTCAAAGAATATGCAAAGACAATTTACAGGTGATGAAATCAAAATGATTTGTAGTCATATGAAAAGTTGCTCCAAAATATTACTTATTAGAGAAATGTGAATTAAAGCATCTCTGAGATACCACCCCACAACTCCCAGACTGGCAAATATGACTACAAAAGACTATGATCAATGTTGGAAGGGGTGTGGGAAATCTGGGACACTAATACATTGTTGGTGGAGCTGTGAGTTCATCCAACCTTTCTGGAGAGCAATTTGGAATTATACCCAAAGGACAACAAACAGGTGCATTCCCTTTGATCCAGCAATAACACTACTGGGTATATACCCTGAAGAGATGATAAAAAGGGTAAATACATCACTTGTACAAACATATTTTTAGCAGCCCTGTTTGTGGTGGCAAAGAATTGGAAATCAAGAAAATTTCTTTAATTGGGGAATGGCTTAACAAAGTGTGGTATGTGCATAGCATGGAATAATGTTGCTCTGTTAGAAACCAGGAAGATTGTGAATTCAGGGAAGCCTGGAAGGATTTGAATGAACTGATGTTGAACAAAAGGAGCAGAACCAGAAAAACACTGTACACCCTAACAGCAACATGGGGACAATGATCAACCTTGATGGACTCACTCATTAATTAAGTGCAACAATCAGAGACAATTTGGGGCTGTCTGCGATGTAGAATAACATCTGTATCCATAGAAACAACTGTGGAGTTTGAACAAAGACCAAGGACTATTGCATTTAATTTAGAAAAAAAAAAACCTGATATCGTATTGTCTGATCTTGCTATCTCTTAGACTTTATGTTTCTTCCTTCAGGATACGATTTCTCCCTCATGACATTCCATTTGGATCAATGTATACCATAGAAACCATGTATGTAAAGATTGACAAATTTCCTTCTGTGGAGGGTGTGGGGAGGGAAGTAAGTTTAGGGAAAAAATTGTACAACTCAAAATAAATAAAATCTTAAAAAAAGAGAAAGATTCTAACCCAGAGATATCTGCTGAGGACAAAATGATTTGTTCTCCAGCCCAGAAAGACTTCCTTGAACAAATCAGGAAAGAGTTTAAAAAAAGCAATTGGAAAAATTGGGAAAAGAAACTCAAGATAAATTAACACATTGCAAGAGAAAAATAAAATCTTGCAACAAGAAAACAAATCCTTGGAAAATACATTTGGGCAAATACAAAATGAGAATAACTCTCTCAGATCTTCAATTGTGCAAATGCAAAAAGAAAATGTTTCTCTCAAAACTACACTTGGGCAACTGGAAAACCCCTTCAAAAATAGAATTGACCTACTGGAAAAGGAGCTGCAAAAGATAAATAAAGAAAAATCTTCTCTTAAAAAAAAGAATGGAAAATGCAGAAACTAATGACTTCATTAGACAACAAGATTGTATTAAACAAATACAAATGATCAAAAAAAATAAAAGAAAATTTAAAATACCTCATCAGCAAAACCACTGACCTGAAGAACAGATTGAGAAGAAACAAACTAAGAACCATTGGCTTTCCTGAAAACATTGATAGAAAAAAAGGCTGGAATTTAAATTATAGGATTTGGTGATGGAAAAACTACCCTGATATCATGGAACCAGAGCACAAAATAGTTTGTGAAAGAAAACATTGATTTCCTCTGGAAAGAGATGCTAAAATGAAAACACCAAGGAATGTTGTGACAAAATTCCAGAACTATCAGATAAAAGAAAAAATCCTACAAGCAGCCAGGAAGAAAAAAATTAAATATCAAGGAGCCACAGTAAGTATTATCTGTATCCAGAGAAAGATTTATGGACTTTGAAAAAAAGTCCAAATTCTATTACCTTCAAGTGAGAAAAAAAATCTTATTATGCAATTTTACTATCTCACACTTTATTTTTCTTCCTTAAGGATATTATTTCTCTGTCATCACATTCAACTTAGATCAATGTATCTCATGGAAACAATATAGACTCGCAGAAGGCCTTCACTGGGGAGTGGGTGGAAGGCAGCAAGAATGGGGGAAAATTATAAAACTCAACATAAATAAAATCTTTCTAAAAGAAATTGCAAAAATAAATCTCATTACAAGGGATAAGTAGGGAAACTATATCCTTCTAAAGGAAGCATGGACACTTAAGTAATTTAAGTCCTTCCCATGTATGTGCTAAGCAGTATAGCATTCAAATTATTAGAGAAGAAGCTAAATGAGTTACAGGAGGAAAGAAACATCAAGATCATAATGGTGAGAGGCCGTGACCTCTCTCAGAATTTCTTAAGTTAAAACTTGAAATAAGCAAGAAGTAAATTAAGGAGTTGAATAATATATTAGAAAAGCTAGATGTTAAATACCTCTGGCGAAAATTTAATGGGTAGAGAAAAAAATATAGATTTCTTTCTCTTTGTTACATTTTACATATTCAAAATATTGACCACATATTAGGACAACAAAATCACATAATTACATGCTGAAAAGCAGAGAAATTAAATGCATTCTTTTCAGATCATCATGCAATAAATATCATGTGCAAAAAAGGGGCCATGATGAGATAGAAGTAAAATTTGATTGGAAATTAAACAATCAAATTTTAAAGAATTAGTGTATCAAACCACAAATATTAGGTACAATTAATTTCACTGAAGATTATGAAAATAATAAGGCTATATATGAAAACTCATCAAAACAGTAATTAGGGGAAATCCTATATTTCTAAATGTATGAAAGAATAAAATATAGGAAGAGATCAATGCAACTAAAAAAGTTAGAGAAAGAACAAATTAAAAATGTCCAAATTAAATACCAAATTAAAAACTCTGAAAAGCAATGGAGAAATCATTACAGTTAAATGCAAGAAAAAAGCAATGAAGAAAAAATTAAAACTGGGAGTTGGTTTTATGAAAAAAAACAAAACAGGTGTGGCTAGGTGGTGCAGTGGATGAAGCACCGACCCTGGAGTCAGGAGTAACTGAGTTCAAATCTGGCATCAGACACATAATAATTCCCTATCTGTGTGATCTTGGGCAAGCAACTTAACCCCATTTTCCTTGCAAAAACCTAAAAAAATAGACATTTTGCTTATTTGTTTAAAAGAAAGGAGAAAAAAATTTGCCAGGATCAAAAATGAAAAAAGTAAATTCTACCAATGAAATCTACTTTTCCCAATTTCGTGACAATAAATTTGACAATCTGGGTGATTTGGATGAATATTTACAAAAAGATAAACTGTCCATATAAAAACCTAGAAATTAAATACTTAAACCCATTTCAAAAAATAAAATGAACATGTATATTCATATAAACATTTATTAGCAAAGCAATTTCTTTTTTTCAATGCCATACCAAGCTACCAACAATTATTTTGTTGCACTTGAATAAGTAATATGTAAATCCATATAGAGGAGGGGAAAGATAAAGAATATCAAGAAAATTAATGAAAAAATGCAAATGAACAAGACCTAGTCATTCCAGATATAAGATTATATTAAAAGCATCAATAATCATCAAAACTAGAACTAGCTAAAAAAGTGTAACATTCCTTGAATAGACTAGGTTCAAAATAAATTATAGCAAATATTTATAGTAATTTGCTATTTGATAAACCCAGTGATACCAACTTCCACAATAAGAGCTCACTTTTCAATAAAAACTCCAGCAAACTAGAAGATACTATGGCATAATCTAGACAAGGACCAATATCACACTACTTTTCCAAGACGAGGTGAAAATGATTAAGGATTTAGGAAAAAAAGGTGATATTATAAGCCAATGAGAAGAACAAGAATAGTTATTGATGGAAAAGGGAAGAGTTTAATGATGATAAAATACATAGAATATATTATAAATGATAAAATGAATAACCTTGATTCCATTAAATTGAAATATTTTGTATAAAAACGCAGATGCAATCAAAATTAAAAGGAATTAAATTAATTAAAAACAAGTTTTAAAACTCTCCTTTATGACAAACGACTCATTTCTCAAATATATAGAGAATTGTGTCAAATTTATAGGAAAACAAGTCATTTCTCAATTAATGATTAGTCAAAGGATATGCGAAGGCAATTCTTAGATGAAGAAATTAAAGCTATCTATAGTCAATCTAAAATTTGCTCTAAATCTGTATTGATTAGGGAAATGAAAATTAAAACAAATCTATGGTAACACCTCACATTTGATTTATTGACCAATATCACTAAAAAGTAAAATGATCAATGTTGGAGTGGATCAGATAAAATTGAGACACTGATGTATTTTTGTTGGAGTTGTGAACTGATCCAACCTTTTTGGGGAGAAATTTGGAATTATGCCCACAGGCCAGTAAAACTGTGCATACACTTTTTTCCAGTAGTATCACTGCTAGCTCTGAATCTCAAGGAAATCACAATAAAGGGTAAAAACAGACAAGCAATATAATATTCATAGAAACGCTTTTTGTGGTGGCAAAGAATTTAAAACTGAGGGAATACCCTTCACCTGGGTATGACTGAGCAAATTGTGGTATATGCTATAATGGGAGACTATGGTTCTAGAAGAAAACATGTGGGTCTGGATTTCAGAAAAACCTAGAAAGACTTACATGAAGTGATGCTTTGTGAAGTAAGCAGAATCAGAGAACATTATATACACTAACAAGAATATTGGGATATGATCACCTTTGATGGACTTACTCATTTCAGCAGCACAATAATCAAAGACAATTCTGTGATGGATATCATCCATATACAGAGAAGGTATTGTGGAATTTAAATGCAGAGCAAGACTTAGTATCTTCAATTTCTAAAAGTTGTCATATGTGTGTATGTGTGTGTGTGTGTGTGTGTGTGTAGTCATTTTTTTCTCTATTTTTTTTCTATTTGGATTTGATTGTTCTTTCACTGAATGATTAGTATGGATCTATGGATCTATGTTCAGCAAAATTATTGTATAGGATCTTTGTTAGATAGTTTTCTGTCAGGAGAAAGTGAAAAAGAACGGAAGGAGGTAGATAAATTTAAATTTCATTACCTTGCAAAAAATCGATTGGTGAAAAAATACCTTTGAATGTTATTGGAAAAACAAATAAATGAAACTTTTTTGATTGAAAAAAAGTTAAGCACAAATACTACTTTCAGTCAATATGCATTTCATGTATATACCTTTTGTCATCATAAGAGCTTTGAGATTATCCTGTATCATTTTTTTAAATCAGAGTAGCTAAATCTTTTATGGTAGATCATTTTTGACATTAATACTATTATTCTGTACAATGTTCTTCTCTTCCTGCTTGTTTTACAGCATGTTCTGAAGCAACATCATATGTAATAACATATAATGGCATGGTTTTTTCATTACAAATATATATTACAACCTGATCATTCATTTACCATTGGTTGGTCATACTCTCAATTTTCAATTACTTGACACTAAAAAAAACAGATGCTTATATATTTTATACATATACTTTTTAAATTTGATTTCTTTAGGATACATATAAAGTGATGCCATTGCTTGGTGAAAATATATGGACAGTTTTATAAACCCTTGTGCATAGTTCCAAATTGTTCTCTAATTTGGGTCAACCATGTCACAACACCTCCAATAGTTCATGGGCCTAATTTTTTCAACATACCCTCTAACATTTGTTTTTTTTTTTTTTCCATCTTATCAGCCTGACTCATAGTTGTGTGGATTAGAATTGATATAGATTGCTCTAATCCAAATTGATTTTGAACAGTTTTCCATATTACTATTGATAGGGTTGATTGTTTCATCTGAAAATTCCCTTTTCATATCCATTGAAATTTTTCAGTTGGAATATGACTATTTTCTCATAAATTAAAATCATTTTTATATATTAAAAATGTGTCCTTCGTGGAAATTTGACATAAATTATCTCAATTTCCTTCTTAAATTCTAATTTTGATTTTTATCGATTTGTTCAATAAAAGGTTTCTTATTTTAATTTTGAAATTCTTCATTTACTTCCAATGATCATCTCTATTTTTTGCTTTGTCATAAATGTTCCTTTGTCCATAGCTTCATACATGATCATCTAATTTGCATATATCATAATTTATGACTACATAATGCTTTCATTTTCACTTTATCTCAGGACACATTGAGAGATGTTAGTCTATTTCAAATTCCTCTGACATAAATTTTTGTCAGAGCTCTTGTCCACTGGATATATGTTTATTAAATACTGTATTATTATTATCATCAGTCATTACTGTGTCTTATGTACCTTATATATTCCACTGATCACAGTATTTTTAGCCAGTACTAAAATTGTTTGGATGATTTCTACTTTATCATTTGAAATCTAATATCACTAGGCAATCTTGTTTTATATTTTTTCATTGATTTCCTTATTTTTCATTGTTTATTTTAAATTTCAGATTGATTTTCATATTTTTTCCAGCTCTATAAAATAATTATTTGGTAGTTTTATTGGGGTGGCAGAAAATGAGAAAATTCAATCTTCCCATGAAAAGTTAATATTTCTTTAATTGTTCTTTATTTGTTGAAAATTATTTTGTAGGGGCAGCTAGGTGGCATAGTGGATAATGCACCGGCCCTGGAGTCAGGAGTACCTGGGTTCAAATTCAATCTCATACACTTAATAATTACCTAGCTGTGTGGCCTTGAGCAAGCCACTTAACCCCATTTGCCTTTCAAAAACCTAAAAAAAAAGAAAATTATTTTGTAATAGAATTTATTAAATTGAATTTTTTCTATTTCATTCTGATGGACTTTCTTGATATTATGTAAAAATGCCAATGATTTATTGATATCATGAAACACATTTATTTCAGCTGATTTTCAATTTGAAAATTTAAGATTATCTAAGTAGACTAAGTTATTGTTTGCAAAGAGTGATAGTTTCATTTCCTCAATACTCACTCTATTTCCTTCAATTCCTTTTTTCCATATCTTATTCTATTAAGATAAATATTAATAATGATGAAAGTGGACATCCTTGCATTGAACTTCCTAATATTTTTTTATCATTTCCATTATAGATTATACTTGATCTTGGTTTTAGATGAATACTATGTTTTAAGAAGATTCCATAGTGTTTTCTAATTGTTGTTTTTTATGTTATAGGAATGAGTTTTGTATTTTGTAAAAAGATTTATCTGAACCTATTGAGAAAATTATATTTTTCCTGTTTTTGCTATGAAATATGGAATGAGCTAAAGCTTTTTCTACCCATCATACAATTAGACTTGTAAACTTGACACAAATCTCAGTTGTTGATATTTTATGATATCTGTTTTATATTATTACAATCTCTTTGTATTTTGGTCTGTAGTATTCACTTTTTTCTGTTTCTATTTCTCTTTGTATAGAAAACAAAATGATATTTGCTTCATAAAAGAAACTTGATAAGATTCTTTGTTACACTTATTTTCCAAATGGTTTAAATACCATTGATAAAAATTAACTTGAAATATTGGGAATTTTGTCTGAAGAACCTCATTGTTTGAAGAACCTGATTGAATTTCTTTGTTTTTTCTTTTTTAGTTTGTTTGAAAGGCAATGGGGTTAAGTGGTATGCCCAAGGCCAAACAGCTAAGTAATTATTAATTGTCTTCGGCCACATTTGAAATCAAGTACTCTTGGCTCCTGGGCCAGTGCTCTATCCACTGTGCGACCTAGCTTCCCCCAAACCAGATTAAATTTCAATTTTGAAGGGAGGACTTTTTTAAATGTGTCACTTTTTCTTCTTATAATTAGACCAATTAATACACACACACACACACACACACATATATAACATTTATTCATTTTAGTTAGATAACCAAATTCATTTTTATTTTGAATTACAAGAGCTGATATATATTTTTCTGTTTCATCTTCAGAGATACATTAACTATTAACTATATTTTTTGATGCTGGTAATTTGTGGTTCCCTTTATTTCTTCACTCAAATTAACCAATGCTTTTATTGGATTTTTCTTATAAATAGTAACTAAGTTCACTTATCAACTCTATGATTTACATGCATTCAGTTAAACTTACTTTGCATTTTGAATTTCAAGATTTTTATTTCAGTGTTTAATTAGAAATGTATACATTATTCTTTATTTTTTAAATCAATGCCCATTACATAGATTTTGTAATCAAAGATTTCCTTTCTGTTCTTTATTCATATAAATATTTAAGATTTATATTTTTTTCTGAAATACTACTTCCAATTTCTCCAAAATTTTTTTGTGATTTCATTGCTTTTATTCTCTTTAATAAATTTATTTTAATGAGTATTTTGACTCACTTATCTATTTTTTGATAAATATTTTGTTTTATTTTTCCAATTTCAAGTTATGAATATTTTTATCTATTTGTATATTTATTAGCTACAAAATTTTCTTGCACCTTTCTTTCCCATCCTCCTCCACTCAGATGTGAAGAATTTAATGAAGTTTGTACATGTAATTTTGTTTGCATTTTAAACAATGTGCATATGAAGAACTAGAACATAGGGGAAAGAAAGTAAAGCAAAAAGAAAGGAAGGAAACATGAAAAATGTTAAAAATATGAACAAAACTTTCATTCAGATTCTATTTATAGTGTTTTTCATTTTTAGTTTGTCTTGTTCCACCCTCTAAATATGGATGGTGTTGCCCAAAACACAACCCCTAGGGTTATAGTAGTTAGATGAATTGCTGAAAGGAGTTGCATACATCAAAGTTAACCAACTCACAATTTTATTGGTAATATGTACAGTGTTATTTTGGTTCTATACCCTTTGCTCAGTATCACTTTGTGTAATTATTTCCATGATTCTCCATATTCCAACCATTTTTGCATTCTTATAGAATAATAGTTCTCTGTAACATTCACATACCATAACTTGATCTCCAATTTATTCCCCGATTGATAGACATCCCTTCATATTCAATCCTTTGCCACTACAAAAGGAGCTGCCACTAACATTTTGGAACTTGTGGACCTTTTTCCATATTTTATGCTTTCTTCAGTATATTAGTTAATATTAGTTTTGCTACATTAAAAGACATGATCAGTTTTATACTTTGTTTGGTTATAGTTCCATATTGATCTCCAGAATGATTGGATTAATACACAGCTCCAGCAAGAGTACAAAATATATCAGTCCTCATACAAACTCTTCAATATTGATAATTTTCCTTGTTTGTCACCTTCGCAAAACTTAAAGGTAGAAAGTAGAATAACTTAGTATTTTAAATTTGTATTTCTCTAATCAAAATGATTTGGATAATTTTTATCATATTTATGTGATTATATATATAGCTTTAATTTCTTCCCTTTAAATATTTCTGCTAAAGAACAGATTTAAGGTTCCCAATTAAGTAGCAACTTAGAAATTCTGAAAATCAGGGGAGAGATTAATAAATTTGATTGCAAGTAAATCATTTATCTGATAGATAAAACTAAGAGTTGATTTTATGAAAAGGCCAATAAAATAGATAAACCTTTGGTCAATCAGATTAAGAAAAAAAGAAAGAAGATAATCAAATTATAAGAAACAAAAACCAAATGGGTGAACTAAGAACTATAGAGGAGGAAATTATAGAGATAATTCAGAGATACTTGATCAAACTCTATGCCAATAAATCTGAAAACCAGAATGAAATGGATGAATATTTACAAAAATACAAGCTACTCAGATTAACAGAAGAGGAAATAACATAATTAAATAACACATTTCAGAAAAAGAAATGGAAGAAACCATCAATAAATTCTCTAAGAAAAAGTATCCAGGTCTAGAGGGATTTATGAGGGAATTCTACCAAATGTTTAAGCAAAACAGTTAATTCCTATTCCACAAAAAGTACTTTAAAAATAGGAGAAATAAGAGTTCTGCCACATTCCTTCAGTGACACCAAGAAGGTGCTGATACCAAAATCAGGAAGAACTAAAACATTATAGAATAGCCTTCCTAATGATCATTGATGCAAAAGTCTTAAATAAAATTTTAACAATTAAATTGCAGCATGTTATTACTAGGATAATGGATCATGATCAGGTAGGATTTATACCAGGCAGGCCAGGATGCCTCAATATTAATAATGACCTAGCTGTGTGGCCTTGGGCAAGCCACTTAACCCCATTTGCCTTGCAAAAACCCAATAAATAAAAAAACAAACAAACAAATAAATAAATGAATGAATCTCTGTAATTATAATGAAACGCACATATTTGCATACATAGTTATGTATTCACCTACTTGTATTTTATTTAATAATATATTAGATTTATGCAATGCTAGATGGAAATATATATATAGTCATTATCAAATGTAGGTAAGGGCTTGAAATGGGAGGGAGAGGAGAGGAGGACATGTCAAGTTATTTTTCAAATATTTATTGTTCTTCCAAAGTGGGGCTGAATGGTGTACTTCTCATTGTTGCCTCCCTTGACCAGATATCATCCTGATTAGAGTTATATATGCTGTAGCTTAATTCTTAATTCTTAATTCTTGAACTGACTCTGTAATTTCTTTTGATTTCACAGCAAAATGATTTTTTAACACAATGCTATGGGTTTTATTTCAATTGAATGACACTGACTTTAATATTTCTCGTTGTGAACCTCTTCTGCATTTAATCAATGAAAATAATTCTTTAAAAAAATGGCTGCAAAAGTTCACCATGATGCACGTAGGGACAAAGAATACTACCATTTTTATTAGTCACCTCAAACTAGAAAATGAATTTCAAAGCAAAAAGATGTAGAGGAAGTAGCCATTCAACACTTCTACTCCTTATTATGGTTTGACTTAGACTGCAAAATGACTTACAAAAAATTCTCAAAAAGCAGTTGATAGAATAACATCTCAAATGAAAGGTAAAGCAATTATTGATATTATAAAAAGGAATGTACATGTTGCAAAATTACTAAAATATCATAGACAATTTGGTCCTAAATTTATTTGTTCTACACATGGTGAAAAATCAATGACCAACCATTTAAGAACCAAATAAATTTTATAGTTTGAAAACTATATTTAGTTTTCAAGATTTAAATTATACTTTTTAGCTGAACTAGTAAGACTTTTTATATTAAAGAAACAAAATTTTAAAATGCATATAAAATTGATCACTAACATTAACTGTATCAATAAGTAGTTATAGCAATTTTTACTCTAGTCAATTTCTAGAGCAGCAGAACACACCAAAAAATTGAAAGAACTGATTTTCTGGCCCAACACAATTTGAAAGATATTCCAAAGTATCTTTACCACCATGTAACAAAATGAAGAAATGATCCAAATCATTACAGATTAGAGAAATATAAATTAATACAACTAACTATGAGGTTACACCTCACACTTATCAGAGTGGCTGATGACAAAAAAGGGGAAATGATCTATATTGGATAGATTGTGAGAGAATTGCGACATTAAGACATTGTTAGTGGGGTTGTGAGCTGATCCAACCATCTGGAAAGTAATATGGAACTAGGCCTCAAAACGAATCATACCACTTGACCCAGCAATATCAATACTATGCCCAAAATCAGAAGACATTATTAAAGAGTTGGAAAAGTACCATGATACAAAATGTTCATAGCAATTCTTTTCATCACTAGGGAAAAAGGCCTGATAATTGAGGGAATGTCCATCAATTGGGGAATGACTAAACAAGTTATTGTATATGCATAGTATGGCCTATTTTTTTTATTTTTATTTTTTGCAAGGCAGTGGGATTAAGTGGCTTGCCCAAGGCCACACAGCTAGGTCATTATTTAGTGTGTGAGGCCGGACCTGAACTCAGGTTCCTGACTCCAGGGTGCTCTATCCACTGCACCACCTAGGCGCCCCCGGACTATTATTTTTCTACAAAAACCATTAATGGAGAGACTCTAGAGAAGCATGCAGTGGATTATAGCAACTCAAAAAAATTATAATAAAGTAGAAAAACACACAAGTATATAAATATTTATAGCAACTCTTTTCAAAGGTGCAAAGAGTTTGAAATTGAGGGAATTCTTATTAATTGTGCAATGGGTGAACAAGCTGTAATGAAGTACTATTGTTCTTTAAGAAATCATGTAGAGGGGTGGCTAGGTGGCGCAGTGGATAAAGCACTGGCCCTGGAGCCAGGAGTACCTAGGTTCAAATCCAGTTTCAGACACTTATTAATTAAATAGCTGTGTGGCCTTGGGCAAGCCACTTAAACCCATTTGCCTTGCAAAAACCTAAAAAAAAACTCCAAAACAACAAAAGAAATCATGAAGAGATAGACATCAAGAATCCTTGGAAAGAACTGCATGAACTCATCCTGAGTGAAATGAGCAGAACCAGAAAAGCACAATACACAATAATAGCAATGGCCAGCTAAGGGCTTGTGATAGAAAATAGGATACATAGCCAGAGTAGGAACTAGGTTTTCTAAATTCAGACTAAATCATACTATTTATAATTTTTTTAAATTTGTTTTATGATTCATGCTTTTTCTCCCCTCTCATGTTATTTTTTCCTTCCCTTTAGTTGTGATCCTGGTTACCCAACATCATTAATGTGGATACATTGTTAATTTGGTTATATTTGTATAGCATATATCAGATTATTCATTATCAAGGTATAGTACAGGAAAAATAGGAAGGGAGAAAACATGCTCAACTCAAAACTTTACAGAAAAATGATTTTTATGGATTATCTTTGCATGTAGGGATAATTGGAAAAATAAAGTAATTAATTTAAAAGGTTAAAAAACTAACTATGTGATTGTAGAAGTTATAAAAACATATGCCTTACATATTTAGGAGTACATTGTTTCTTGATATGAAGTTTTTAAGGAATTGTTTGAAATTCCTTCAATTTGTCATATCCACAAACTCTAATTGTTTAAAAGTTCAAGAGCAAACTATCATTGTTTCTTTTTTTAAAACAATGCACATAATATGAAAATGATCCATTTCTTTAATCTTCCAATTTTTTTTAATTTGTTTTGCAATTTGAAAGGAAACTTTATTTTTTAAAGAAGAAAACCATAGCAGTATTCTTTAAATTTAAAATAACTCTGTGAAATATCACTAAATTTTAGAATGTCCATACTCTTCTGCTCTTTATTTTAAACAATATTTTGTTTCAAAGCTCACAAAATATTGACTATTTACATTTGCTAGTTTGGCAACAGTAAAACTGTGAACAAAAACAAGTAAATTAACTAAATGTAATCACAAATTAATTTCAAAGCAGGAATTTAGCCACTGTAACCTGGTTATCTTATCATTGCTATACGGATAATTTCTTTTGTTTCTTTTAATAGGGTAATGAAAAAATAAGTAATTATTAGTTCATTACTTTACCCTAATTCTATCATGACTAATTTTATAAAATATTAAGAAACATTCTTCCAAAATCTGGAGGCATAGTTGTCTTTTTTTTCTCTCATTATTCACAGAATTAAGAATGCTTCAAAAAGGTTTTAAATTAATTTTATATGGAAATGTATTTGAATTCTTGCTATAATGAAAGTATAAATATTTTGTCTTTATGTTGCTTCCCCAATTTATCTTTTCCTTTCTCTTTCTTTTTTTCTTTTTTTAAAATTTATTTTGTATTCTCATTTTGTACAAATTTTTTTTTACATTAATAAAATATACTTGCTTACAAGTAAACAAAGTACACCCCCCCCCCCCCATGAATATACATAGATTTGCTTGGGTGAAAAAATAAAGGGTAATGAAAAAAATTAAAATAAAAAAAAATAATAGTTATAATTGTAGGTATGGCCAGGAGGCGAAATGGACGAAGCACCAGGCATGGAGCCACGAGCACCCGAGGCCATATCCAGCCTCGTAACCCAATAATCACCCAGCCATGTGACATGCAAGCCACCTGATCCCCACTGCCCTGCAAAAACCAAAAAGAAGAAAAAAAAAGACCCAAAATAAAATAAGATAGTAATAATAGTTGGGGTGGCTGGGTGGCAGACAGAGCATTGGCCCTTGAGCCAGGAGCACCTGGGTCCGAATCCAGCCCCAGACACCCAAAGATCACCCTGTTATGTGGCCCCAGGCAAGCCACCCAACCCCACTTGCCCTGCACCCTCCCCCAAATAATAATAACAAAAAATGTGCTTCAGTCTTTGTTCCAACACCATCAACTCTGTCATGGGTGGATCACATTCTTTATGATAAGTCCATCACAAGAGTTACTTCCATATTTTTCCAACATTGCCATTGCTGATCGCAACTCCCTCCTTTCTTATTTCTCCACTACCATGTACTATATTTTCTCTCTCCATTCACTCTGACTCTGCTGTAGGGTTGCTGAGTGGTGTAGCAGAAAGATCCCTGGTCCTGGGGCCAAGAAGCCTTGAGCCCCCATACCACCCCTTAGGCACAGAATCCAGCTGGCACTATGGTCCTGGGCAGGCCATCCAATCCCAGCCCCTTGCAAGAAGTAAAAAAGAAAATGTGTTATATCTGACCACTCTCCCTCCATGGTCCATCCTCTCCTCCTTTATTCGCATCCCCACCCCTTACCCCTGCTCCCTGCTCCTTACTCCAGTTGTCTATACCCCATTGAGTATATTTGCTGTTTCCTCTCCTAGCCATCTCTGATGAGAGCAAAGGTTCCCTCATTCCCCCTTGCCTCCCCCCTTCCATATCATTGCAATAGCTCATTGTAATAAAAAAAAATCTTATTATGTGAAATTTCTTGGACTATTCCCCCTCTCCTTTTTCTTTCTCCGATTCCATTTCCCTTTTTTTCCTATTGACTCCATTTTTACACCATAGTTTATCTTTGAATTCAGCTTTTGCCTGTGCTTCAACTATAAAAGCTCCCTCTACCCGCTCTATTAACTGAGATGGTTCATATGAATATTATCAGTATAATTTTTCTATACATGCAGTTCATCCTCATTAAGTCTCTCATATTTCCCCCCTCTCCTTCAATCTCCATGCTTCACCTGAGTCCTGTATCTGAAGATTAAACCTTCTGTTCATCTCTGGCCATTCCAAAAGGAACCTTTGAAATTCCCCTGGTTCATTAAAAGTCCATCTTTTCCCCTGGAAGACGACATTCAGCCTTGCTGGGTAGTTCATTCTTGGCTGCATTCTAAGCCCTTTTGCCTTCCACTATATCGTATCCCAAGCCCTACGAGCTTCCAATGTAGATGCTGCTAAGTCCTGAGTGATCCTGACTGCAGCTCCACGATATTTGAACTGTGTCCTTCTGGCTGCTTGTAATATTTTCTCTTTGACTTGGGAGTTGTGGAACTTGGCTATAATATTCCTGGGGGTTGGTTTTTTTGGATCTCTTTCTCGGGGGGATCGGTGGATTCTCTCCATTTCTGTTTTGCACTCTGCTTCTAGAATATCAGGACAATTTTCCTGTAGTAATTCTTTGAAAATGATGTCAAGGCTCTTTTCCTGATCATGACTTTCAGGTATTCCAATAATTTTCAAATTATCTTTCCTAAGTCTGTTTTCCATATCAGTTGTTTTTTCAATGAGATATTTCACATTTATTTCTAATTTTTCATTTTTTTTTGGTTTTGAAGTATTGATTCCTGATTTCTGGTAAATTCATTAATCTCCCTGAATTCTATTCTTTGTCTGAAGGATTTGTTCTCCTCAGAGAGTTTTCTTATCTCTTTTTCCATCTGGCCAATTTTGCTTTTTAAAGCATTCTTCTCCTCAATAACTTTTTGAACTGTTTTATCCATTTGACCTAAGCTGGTTTTTAGCATGCTATTTTCTTCAGCATTTTTTTGGATTTCCTTGACTAAGCTGCTGACTTCATTTTCATGTTTTTCCTGCATCTCTCTCCTTTCTTTTCCCAGTTTTTCTTCCAACTCCCTCATTTGATTTACAAAGTCTTTTTTGAGCTCTATCATAGCCTGAGCCCAATTCTGTTTTTCTTGGAGTCTTTAGATGCAGGAGCTTGGGCTTCCTTATCTTCAGACTGAGTATTTTGATCCTTCTTGTGCTCATTTGCAAAATATTTCTAAATGGTCTTCCTCTTCTTTCTTTGCTTGTTCATTTTCCCAGCTTAAGCCTGCTTTTTGGGGTGCTTCCTGAGCTTTTGGGACACTCCCACAAGGGTCTCAGTGTGTGAGGTTCTGTCCTCCCTCCTGGTCTGTGAATGACCATAAGCGCCCCGCTCTGCCATGGGGCCAAGGTAGTGGGGCCCTGTTGTTCTAGGGGGCACCTAGACTGGAATCAGGATCTGAATGTGGTCAGAGCCCCAGAGTCCTGTTCCAGGGGCAGAGGACAGAACTCTGCAGTCTCTCTCTGTTCACTCCCTTGCCTCAGCTCAATGGGCTCATGCCCTGGGGGCTCCTGCTTACTGGCTCCACCTGCTTGTGTTTCCAGGTCTAGGCTGCCTAAAAACCAAACTGCTGGCTGTGTGCCCTGAGGGCTGGGCTCCACATGCTCATCCTGGGAGAGGTCCCCCGCTGTTCCCCCACTTTGTGCTTGGTGCTCTCCGGGGTGCAGCTCAGGAGACTCCCCCACTGCTGTGAGCTGCTGCTCCCTTCGGGCTGGGGCTGCCTCCGGGAGGCTGAAGATCTTTGGCTCTGGCGGGCCACCCCTCTGGCGGGTCGCCCCTCCTACCCTGGGGAGCAGAGCCTTTCTTCTCTTTTCCAGGTTACCTTGAGTAGGAGAACTGCCTCACTGGGTCCCATTGGGGGTTCTGTCTCTCGAAAGTTTAGTTAGAGTCCTTAGTTTATGCGTTTTTATCAGAGAGCTCCTAAGACTCAATCCCTTCATGTCGCCATCTTGGCCCCGCCCTCCTTTCTCTTTCTTGATGGATCCTCATGACTTAAATATTAGCAAAGATGAATGAAAATAGAATCTTGTACAATTTATTATTGTCTGATATTCCATGGACTCTAAATATACAAAGAAAGAGGGATACAGTGATACAGTTATGAACATGTAATTCTAAATAGCATAGTCATACTTGATATTTATACCTAATCTATATAAATCAGTACACCAACTTTCATGATCCATGCATCTAGGTAAGGTATTTACATAAACTTGCTTCCAGTTAATTATAATAATTTTTCTTCATGAAAAGATTGGATAAATAATCTTTGTTCTGTTGTTTTTTATTAGGGTCTTGGCTACCAGAATATTTTCATTAGGATTCTCTTAGTTTCCCAAAAGTATGAAATACTCACTCATGGTACAAATCTTTTCTGAATGTGGGTATAGTTGGCAATGACATACAATGGTTATTTATTGGATTGGCAGGTGTGAAGAGGAGAAGAAGGAGATTAGTGTAAGTAGGTAAGAACACCAAAGACTCTGGGCAATTGCAATTATACATTATTTCCCTCTGGGGTTACTTGTTTATTTGTCTATTGGTGTTTGCTTGAACTTTTTAAATTAAAATCTTGATGAAAAGAAACTTCTTCCCTTAAACCAATACTCTGCAGTTTCAGAAAGGGCTCCTGAGGACAATTTGATGGTTTTATGAAGATTTTTTTAAAATCAGCTTTATCTTTATTGTGCTTCTCACTTTTCTTCTTTTTCTGCTCTGGTTAGAACAAAATTAATTTTGAAAATAAAATGAAGCAGCTCCCTAACGTCTTTCAAATTGTTTCCATTGTACTTTAGAAAAATTAAATTTGGTAATCTTGACTGTGGTAGAATTTCAGTGTGGTTTAAAGCTTAGCCGAGCCTGGAACATGCCTTTAATTGTTCTCTGTGCAGAAGTGAGTTTTATTGTAATCATTTTAAGAATATTTTATAAACTTTAAAGAAAATATTCCATAAACTGAAGCAATGTTAATGTGCAAGGAAGGGTGACTTTTTAGATGGTGGCAGAGGGAAGCTTTTCCTCCCTTATATTTAGGAAAAAGAGGGAAAATCTTTAATGCCTGACTGATTTCCCATACTTTAATGTTTTTATACATTCTAGAACAATAGTTGAAGACTGAAAATAGAAGGAAGGGATATTTACTTACGAAACTTACTAAAGAAGTTAATTCAAGAAAATGAAGTAGCAAAGAATGTACTGTTAAGGAAATGCACTGAATGTTATATTGTAAGTTTCCTTATTACCTCTATTACTAACTTTTTTGTATAATGTTCAATTATGAATTTTTATTTTTTGAATTTATTTTTATTAAAGATATTATTTGAGTTTTACAATTTTCCCCCAATCTTGCTTCCCTCTGTCCCCCACAAAAAGCACTCTGTCAATCTTTACTTTGTTTCCATGTTGTACCTTGATCCAAATTGGGTGTGATGAGAGAGAAATCATAACTTAAAGAGAAGTCTAAGAGGTAACAAGATCAGACAATAAGATATCTTTTTTTTTTTAAAATCTAAATTAAAGGGAATAGTCCTTGCACTTTGTTCAAACTCCACAGTTCCTTATCTGGATACATATGGTACTCTCCTTTGCAGACAGTCCAAAATTTTTCCTGATTGTTGCACTGATGGAAGGAGCAAGTCCTTAAAGGTTGAACATCACTCCCATGTTGCTGTTAGGGTGTACAGTGTTTTTTCTGGGTCTACTCAACTCACACAGCATCAGTTCATGCAAATCCCTCCAGGATTGCCTGAAATCCTGTCCCTCCTGGTTCCTAATAGAACAATAGTATTCCAAGACATACATATACCACAGTTTGCTAAGCCATTCCCCAATTGAAGGACATTTACTGGATTTCCAGTTCTTTGCCACCACAAACAGGGCTGCTAGAAATATTTTTGTACAAGTAATGTTTTTACACTTTTTCATCATCTCTTCAGTGTATAGACCCAGTAGTGGTATTGCTGGGTCAAAGGGTATGCACATTTTTGTTGCCCTTTGGGCATAGTTCCAAATAGCTCTCCAGAATGGTTGGATGAGTTCACAGCTCCACCAACAGTGTAATAGTGTCCCAGATTTCCCACATCCCTTCCAACAATGATCATTATCCTTCCTTGTCATACTGGCCAATCTGAGAGGTGTGAGGTGGTACCTCATAGAAGTTTTAATTTGCATTTCTCTAATAATTAATGATTTAGAGCATTTTTCATATGGCTATGGATTACTTTGATCTCCTCACCTGTAAATTGCCTTTGCATATACTTTGACCATTTGTCAATTGGGGAATGGATTTTTGTTTTAAAAATATGACTCAGTTTTCTGTATATTTTAGAAATGAGTCCTTTGTCAGAATCATTAGTTGTAAAGATTGTTTCACAATTTACTACATTTCTTTTGATCTTTGTTACATTGGTTTTATATGTTCAAAAGCTTTTTAATTTAATGTAATTGAAATCATCTAATTGCTTTTTGATGATGTTCTCCAACTCTTCCTCAGTCATAAACTGTTCCCCTTTACATAGATCTGACAGGTAGACTAGTCCTTGATCTTTTAATTTGCTTATAGTATTATTTTTTATGTCTATGTCCTGTAACCATTTGGATCATATCTTGGTAAAGGGTGAGATGTGTTGGTCTAATTTAAGTTTCTTCCATACTAACTTCCAATTATCCCAGCAATATTTATCAAAGAGGGAGTCAATTATCCCAGCAATATTTATCAAAGAGGGAGTTTTTATCCCAATGGCTGAACTCTTTGGCTTTGTCAAACTGCAGATTACTATAATCATCTCCTCCTTTTACACCTAGTCTATTACACTGGTCCACCACTCTATTTCTTAGCCAATACCAAACAGTATTGAAGACTAATGCATTATAATATAATTTTAGATCGGGTAGGGCTAAGCCACCTTCTTTTGCACTTTTTTTTTCATTAATCTCCTGGAAATTCTTGACTTTTTATTTCTCCATATGAATTTACTTACAATTTTTTCTAACTCATTAAAGTATTTTTTTTGGAATTTTTATTGGTAGGGCACTAAACAGATAGTTTAGTTTTGGTAGAATTGTCATTTTTTATTATATTAGCTCTAGCTATCCACGAGCAGTTGATATTTGCCCAGTTATTTAAATCTAATTTAATTTGTGGGAGAAGTGTTTTATAATTGTTTTCAAAAGGATTCTGAGTCTGTCTTGGCAAATAGACTCCCAAGTATTTTATATTGTCTGAGGTTACTTTGATTGGGATTTTTCTTTCTACCTCTTCCTGCTGTTTCCTGCTAGACATATATAGAAAAGCTGAGGATTTATGAGCGTTTATTTTATAACCTGCAACTTCGCTAAAATTGCTAATTGTTTCCAGTAGTTTTTTAGATGATTTCTTGGGATTCTCTATGTAGACCATCATGTCATCTGCAAAGAGTGAGTGTTTTGTCTCTTCCTTCCCAATTCTAATTCCTTTAATTTCTTTTTCTTCTCTAGTGATGCTAACATTTCTAATACAATATTGAATAGCAGTGGTGATAATGGGCACCTTTGATTCACCCCTGATCTTATTGTGAATGCTTCCAGCCTGTCCCCATTGAATGCAGTGCTTGTTGATGGTTTCATATAGATACTGCTAATTATTTTAAGGAACAGTCCATTTATTCCTACACTCTTTGGTGTTTTTAATAGGAATGGATGCTGTATTTTGTCAAAAGGTTTTTCAGCATGTATTGATATGATCACATGATTTCTGATAGGTTTGTTGTTCATATAAATTGAGTATACTAACAGTTTTCCTAATATTGAACCAACCATGCATTCCTGGAATAAATCCTACTTGATCATACTGTATTATCCTAGTGATGACTTGTTGTAATTGTTTTGCTAAGATTTTATTTAGTATTTTTCATCTATATACATCAGCGAAATAGGTCTATAATTTTCTTTCTCTGTTCTAACTTTTCCTGGTTTAGGTAACTGTACCATATTGGTGTCATAGGAATTTAGGCAGAGTTCCATCTTTCCCTATTTTTCCAAAGAGTTTATATTGGAACCAATTGTTCCTTAAATATTTGGTAGAAATCACTTGTGAATCAATCAGGCCCTGGAGATTCTTTTTAGGGAGTTCAGTAATGGCTTATTGAATTTCTTTTTCTGAGATAGGGCTGTTTAGGTATTTCATCTCTACTTCATTTAATCTGGGCAACTTATATTTTTGTAAATATTAATCCATTTCACTTAGATTATTAAATTTGTTGGCATAGAGTTGGGCAAAATTATTTTGAATTATTACTTTAATTTCCTCCTCATTTGTGGTGAGTTCAACTTTTTCATTTAGGATACTAGCAATTTGGTTTTCTTCTGTATTTTTTTAATCAAATTGACCAGAGGTTTATCAATTTTATTGGTTTTTTCATAATACCAACTTTTGGTTTTATTTATTATTTCAATAGTTTTTTCACTTTCAATTTTATCAATTACTCCTTTAATTTTTAGAATTTCTAATTTCATTTTTAATTGGGGATTTTTGATTTGTTCTTTCTCTAATTTTTTAGTTGCATGTTTAGTTCTTTGATTTCTTCTTTCTACAATTTATTCATATATGCATTTAGAGCTATGATATATCCCCTGAGAGTTGCTTTGAATGAATCCCATAGGTTTTGGTATGTTGTTTCATTATTATCACTATCTAGGATAAAATGGTTAATTCTTTCTATAATTTGTTTTTTGGTCCACTCAATTTTTAAAATGAGGTTATTCAGTTTCCAATGTTTTGGGTCTATATCTCCTTGGCCCAGTATTGTATATGAATTTTATTGCATTGTGATCTGAGAAAGATGTATTCACTATTTCTGCCTTTCTGCAGTTGATCATTAGGTTTTTATGTCTGAGTACACGGTCGATTTTGGTATTAGTTCCATGTACTGCAGAGAAAAAGTTATATTCCTTTCTATCCTCATTCAGTTTCCTCCATAAGTCTATCATATCTAATTTTTCTAAAAATCTATTTACCCCTTTAACTTCTTTCTTGTTTATGATTCAATTTATCTAGATCTGATAGTGGGAGCTTGAGGTCTCCCACTAGTAGAGTTTTGCTGTCTATGTCTTCCTGTAGTTCTTTCAGCTTCTCCTCTAAGAATTTGGGTGCTGTCCCACTGGGTGCATATATGTTCAATATTGAAATGACTTTATTGTCTATGGTACCTTTTAGGAGGATAGAGTTTCCTTCTTTATCTCTTTTAAAGCTATCTATTTTTGCTGCTGCTTTGTCTGAGATAAGGATTGCTACCGCTGCTTTTTTTTTTAACTTCAGCTGAAGCAAAATATATTTTGCTCCAACCTTTTACCTTTACTCTATATGTATCTCTCTGCTTCAAATGAGTTTCTTGTAAGCAGCATATTGTAGGATTCTGGTTTTTAATCCACTCTGCTATTTGCTTACGTTTTAAGGGAGAGTTCATTCCATTCACATTCAAGGTTATGATTACTAATTCTTTATTGAACTCCATGCTATCTTCCCTCTGTTCATATTTTTCCCCTTCCCCCCCCCCCTTTTAACCATATTCCCCAGGCTTTTGTTTCTGAAAACTATGCCCTTCACTGTGTTTGCCCTCCTATATCACATCCTCCCCTTTCTTTCCCCTTTCCCTTTTTCCCTTTTCCCTTCCCTTCCTTTTGTTATTTCCCCTTATTTCCCCCCACTCCCCTTTGCTTTCTCTATCTCCCCCTCCCCTTTTCCCCCTTTTAATACTTGAAAGGTTAGATGTTTTATAAGTTAAGTAAGTATGTGTAGGTTGACTTTAAGCCAAGTATGATGAGAAGAAGATTCAGGTGTTTCTAACTGTGCCTGTCTTCTCTCCACCATCTTGCCTGGAAGTCATGAATTTTTAATTTAATATCAAATAAACTTGATAATAGCAAGAAAATCCAGCAATGAGTTTTCATAAGAATTATGCCTTCATTTCACATTCCTTCCCAAAATTACAAAGGCTTTAACAATATTTTTAGCTACTATGTGAAGGAGTTAGGAGAAATAATTTTAATCTCCATTATTGATTTAAATCATGGGATGTGGCAAAAAGAATTTCTTATTCCTAATTATGTAGCAAGCAAAGCACTTAAAATATGGGCTAGAATTGCCCTTTATATATCATTTTATCATTGCATGTTTCAAGACTGCAGAGAAGAAGTTGTATAAATGTTTCAACTGAGGATGAATAGGATTCCATACCTTTTACCATTAATAAAATTTCTTTTGCTAAAGATCCTTGAGAAACTTAGGCTTATATATTTATTTATTTAAGTATATTTGTGCTAATGAATTTTAAAAATGTCTGTTATTTCAAACTAAATTGTCAGAATAATATATTTCTACAAGAATTTCACTAAATTATTTTTCTAAGACTTTTTATCAATATCATCATGTCAATGCACCAACACCAAACTAATATTTGCCAATTTCAATACAAATACTATGAACCATCATGAGATAAAATATTGATCTCATATGCCCTGTAACTTTTATTGACAACTTAGAATGCTTAGATATTTATTAATTTAGTAGATCTGGAATTTTGTTATAAGTTCTGCCCTTGTGAGATACAATAAATTATAGTGCAGTTTAGATTTTTAAAAAATAACAAAAACCTGCTATGTCTATACTAGTGAGTAAAATTGTGAAGAAATAATATCACCTTATTGTTTTAAGTCTGGCATCAGGAAAATATGACATAGGGAAACTCAGTTTACTTTGAAATATTTTAAATATCCCTTGCAAAAAATTAAAGCAACATATATTTTTTCTATATATTGTAATTCCTATTTATTTTAAACATTTTTATTCTTAAAGTATTAGTTCCAAATTCTCTCTCCTTCCTATGCTATCTGTTCCCCAAATGAAAAGTAAATTATGATATCAGATATATATATATGTATATATATATATGTGAAATCATGAAAAATATTACCAGTATTTAAAATATGCAAGAAAATCATGCTTCAGTTTGCTTGCAGAGTTCATCAGTTTTCTTTCCTGAGGTGTATAACAATTTTCTTCATCAGGAAGTCTTTGGATTTGGCATAGATCCTAAATACTCAGGGTAATCAAGATTATCATTACAACACTATTATTATTGTGCCTATGATCTCTTAATTTTTTTCATTTCACTTTTTCCTCAATTTCTATAGGTCTTGTCTTGTTTTTTGTTTTTGTTTTTCTGACATCACACAACTCATTATTTCTGAAAACCAGAAGGTTACTTATGACAGTCATATGCCATACCATGATCAATCAATTCCCAAATAATGAATATTCAATCATTTTCTGTTCTTTCCTACCAAAAAAGACTGTTATGAAAATTTCTGAATGTATAAATCATTTTATTTTTTATCTCATTAGGATTTTTTGATTGTATGTTTGATTTTTTTGACAAAGAAATTGAAGTAGTTTCCCTTTCCATGCACTAGATAATTTTACAAAAGAAGAAATTGAGGCAAACAAAGTTAATGTCTAGTCCAAGATCATAAAGCAAGTAATTTCTTGAGGCCAAATTTGAAATCAGAAAGTTGATTCTTTCTTACTAAACACCTGACACTTTATTTACTATACCACCTAAAGTAGAACTTGTACTATTATAAATATTATTAGGAGTATGGATAATTCATAGACATTTGGACCTAATTTCTCATTATTATCCTACATTATTGGAGCAATTCATTATTATATCAAAAGTTCATTAGTGTATCTCCTTTTTTAAATCTCCTATAGCTTTTATAATTTCTAACAAATGTGAGAGTATTCAGAATTGTTTAATTTTTCTTTCTCTTATCAGTATAGATTTAGAAAAACTTTCTATGACTAGTTATAAAGTTAATCTCTTACAAAAATTTTCTGTTCCTATTTCTTGAACATTTTTGTTTGTCTTTTATACTCAATGAAAATCATGACATTGAAAGATGATATCAAGACTTACAAGTGAATTGAATTTAAGTGAGCTACACCTGTATTAAGTCACAGCCTTTTTCTCCTCTGAAAACATCTGGATCCCATGACAAATTATAGATCAGGATGGCTGGATATGGCCCCAAATATGACCATTTATTAAATATTAGTACTAAATTAAATAAGACCATGAATTAATTGGGGAATATTTTTATATTTTTATAAATTTGACTCAATTCCATATTCAATAAATATTGTAAAAATTTTTCTCAGTATTTATAACTGTTCTCTCTATTCTATTTTCCTATAGTTTATACTATTCTATGCTTTTATTCTGTTCCTTCTCAAAATTGTTTTATTTCTATTACTTCCTGCTAATTACCCTCCTATCTTTCAGAATGCCTTTCTTTCAGAACCTTCCATTATTTTAACCCATTCCATCCTACTTTCCAATATTATATTTATACATACAACTGAATGTATATATTATTGTCTCTTTGGGCCAGTTCCTAAGAGAGTAAGGATCATGTCCTGCCCTTCAAAATTCCTCCATATTCCCTTTTACTTTAAATCTTTTTCAGGCCTTTTTTATGTCAGATCATAAATCACTACTATTCAACCAAACAAATGATTGGGGTCATGGGTTGCACAATTATCTTTATTTTAATGAAAGGTATGTTCGGCAAGGCACCCACATTCACCTTTACTGGAACTACTTCATTCCATGGCCTGATTTATAGACAACAGGATTATTGGAGATTGACTAAAAGCTGTGAGAGTTAATTGGTCATAAATCCATGCCCTCCTGTATCAGTGGGGAACCATTAGTCTTCATCAATGCAGCGCAAGCAATTGGCATGTATAATTTAGAAGCAAAATGCCACAAAGAGATTCTAACCCATCTCTTTATGTGCTAATCATCAATTTGACCCTAACTTCTTTTGTTTCCTAGACTTTCTTTGGTTTTTCTCCCTCCTGTATTAATGAGAAACCCATGGAACACCACCAATTCCAGGTAGTATTCATCTGAACTCAGGATAACACACTTTCTTAAATCCTAACTGGTCACTCAATGGAGCAAACTGTCTAAATTTGAGTTATGAATTGCTCATAATTATATTACAATTAGCAATAGCTTTCACATTAGGTGATTGCCAAGCTTTTGTTGGTATACTCTTTAGAACTCAATCTTATGAGATCTCACTGAAAACTAGACTCTTTCCAAGATGGAGGTCCCTCATTCAGGGTAAATCCATCCCAGAGTGGCCTCGAACTTCTCAAAGTAAAGGGAACTCTCTATGTTGATCCTGCCAGCTTCTCCAGGATTGGTCACATTCTACATAGACACCTTATAGCACCCATTTAAGCCACACTGTATTTGAGGATATGAACTCCACTCCCTTTGGATAGACTGAAGGCAAAGGAGGCCATAACCTGTCTTTTTGAAGCAGGTTTCAACTAGCTTTCAGGAGTGACTGTCAGTCCACTGGTTTTCACATAGAGCCCTTCTTCATTTCAAACTTCAAAGTTGTCATTTGAATATTTACTACCACCACTCCTTTTTTCATTCTCAATGCATTCCTTTATTTTATTATTATTATTTTTTAGGAAAACACAACATACCATTAAACTTGCATCACTGTTTTATGTGTAATCCAGTAATGAGAAAAATTTTAGGCATTATACCTATCATTTTCCCATGTAGCAATTTAAGTAGTTTAGACTCAAATATCTTATGGTTTATTTTATCTGTTTACGTTTCATGCTTCTTTGTGTCTTTTTTAAGTCATATTTTCTATTCAGTTCTGGTGTTTTCCCCAGAAATATTTGAAAGTCCTCTCTTTCATTTTATGATAATTTTTCTCCTGAAGAATTATAGTAGTTTTGCTGAATAGATGATTCTCAATTGTATATTGGGGTCAGAAATAATCTAACTTTAGCATTGTTGTTCAAAATAGTAATTCTAATGGGAATGATATTAGTAGTTGTAGTAGAATTTGACATAAATGTTCCATACTCTAACAAATATTCCATTGAAATTAATACAATGGTGGGGGCAGCTTGGTCCATGGCAGCAGAAGCTGTTTCAGACCTCTTGACCTGGGGATTGATCTCCAGGGAACCCCCTTGAGGGCTGTTGGGAGAGTTCTGCTGCACCAGAATGAGCACAAAGTCCAGGTTAGTTCAGCCCTCAGGATAGATGTGCTTCAGAGCACAGATGGTAAAGGGTTAGGGAGAGACTATAGATATCTCTCTGCTATCCCTTGGGCAAGATTGTACTACTTCGCCCAAGCTCAGATCCCGGGTTCTCTTTGTGACCCCATACTACCATAGAGGAGCAGGAATTCTTCTCACACACAGCTCCAGGGCACAGGAAAGTGCCTACAATCACCCACAGACCAGAGCACAGGCCAGGAGAATAGTGAGAACCATTCAGAAGACACTGGAAAAATTTATATCTCTTGGGGAGTAGCAAAAACCCCCAAAGTTTTGGGAGCACAGTAAATCAGGTCATAGGGTGAGGAAATGAGCAAACAATATAATAAAAAGAATCTGTGTACAATTCCTTTAGTCCCTTGAAGGATCAAAGTATAAACTCAGAAGATAAAATCAAAGTCTGTATGCAAAGCCTCAATGAAAATTCGGAATTGTTCTCAGGCTGTGGAAGAGCTCAAAAAAGTCTTTGAAAAGTAATTAGGGAGCTTAGGCACTAGGAGGGGAAGGGGGACACAGTACATGTCCTGGAGGGAGAGGGAGAAGGGGAGGAAGCCCTGGACCCAAATTCCAGGGTTAGGAGCAGAGCCAGACCTCACCCACAGATGGCCGGCCCTGAGCACTTCACAGAGCAGGGGAAGGGGAATGTTACTTTGTGAATGGATGCAGCACTTGTGGTATGTGGATAGATATGCCTACAACGGGCAAGAGCCAGCTCTTCGACAGCAACATAGGGGAGTCTGTGGTGCTGACAGAGCTGGGGTGGCCCAATGTGGAGAAATCTAAGAAGGATTTCTTCGAAGACAGAAGAGTCCAGGTGGACAGTTTCTGCATATACAGCTACATGGGATCTGAGTCCTTATTATTTAGGAGCATTAAGTCTGTGGTGATTGTGTATCCATCCAAGCTTCGCTGGGACACCCTTGGCTACTTGTCTGGTCTGTCACTGATTGCTGTCCTGAAGACATTGAAGAGAGAGAGAGAGAGAGAGAGAGAGAGAGAGAGAGAGAGAGAGAGAGAGAGAGAGAGAGGCTACTTGGAGCATCGCAGTCTTCAGAGACCTGTCATCTTAGACTGCAATTAGATGGTCCTCCCTCATTCTCCATTTCTAACATTGCTCATTGAAGTGAAGCCAGATCTGAAACCCCATCCCTGTCTTTCTTGCGCCCTCTTTTCTTCTGCCCTGGGCTAATACATATCCTATTTGGTGCTACCCACTTTCCCCAGTACAGCCCCTAATGGCAGTGCTGATCTAAGAGCTGTGGAGACCTGGAACCCTGTTAGCCCCCTCCCTGGACCCAGTTCTGGCAGCTGGCCTCCCTCTGGGTCTCTGTGATCAGTTTATAGAAAGACACCTTTTGCTTCACATAGGAGAGGTGGGCTTTTAGAAGGATTTATGTCATTGTCTCTGATGATCTTCCTAAATTATGAAGTGTTCTTTGCCCATCTGTCCCTTTTTTATATAAGATTAAGCCAACTCCTCAGGCTCTCTCAGACTTGTGTGTTCCCCTAGCTCCTGGAGGGGAAATTTTCATCCTGTTTTTGGTCTCCCCAGAAGCACAGTCTGAATCTGCCCAGAGTAAATTGCTGAGTGGAATCCAGCACCTGGTGCTGGGGCTGATATTATTGGGGAATTGGTTGTTTTGTCCACCAGAGTTGTGAGAAAGGTGTTATGCTCTGGGAAAAGCCTTATGACCCCCTCCCTTACATGATCTCCTCCAGGACAGAGAGGATATTTATTTGGGCCAGAAATTTGGCCTCAGGTCAGTGTGAAAGGGGTGCTCTGTCTTTGACTTCAGCTCTTCCTCCACAGAAACTTGTAGAATAAGGTGAAGAGGCCAGATCCCAGGGCTCAAGGATTTTAGGGAATCCCATATTGACTGGTAGAGATAGCCTAGAGAGTCTCAGGTTCTACTTTTTAGCCCCTACCCCTGCCACCCCCCCCAAATCACTCACAGAGTTGTAGATGGATGGATAAGGAATCAATTAACGACTTCCTCTGAGGTCTCAGGGTCTGGGCTAAACAATATGAGGAGTTCCTGTTCCTAAGTGCTCAGGACCTGTATCCTTTGCTTCTATGACTTCAGAATTTAAAAGCAGACACTTTTTTCCTTTCTTGGGAAATCATGGTTCACAGTCAACAGATAAGAGTCTTCTGCCCAGTGAGATCAGGATTCTCTTTTCCAGATGGGTCTGAAGCTAAGAATAGAATTGGGGACCCTGAAGAAATGGCTCTGCTTGTGACTTCACACTCACTTGTCAATTCCTCTGTGACCTTTCTGAGTTTCCCTGCAGAGCTCCCAAGCTAATCCCTATGTCTGTGTCCCTTGAAACTGTGAGATACACTTAAATTTCCTTCCACATTTGGAGTCCTCTGCTTATTCCCAGATCTCCAGGAGGTCAGCCCTGATGACTCCTTCCTAGAGTAACTCCTGCCCTGTCTCTGGACTAACTCTGGAATCTGGCAGGTCTCCAACAGAACTTCAAAGACACCCCCCCCCATCATTCTGTGTTCTTGGACCTGTGTGTTATGAATTTTTTGTCCGTTGAGCCTTTACTCCAAGGATGAGAAAACATAATTAAGTGGTTGCCTTTTTACATGGGGGCAAAGTAAAGGGAGTAGAGGGAGGGAATTGTCAAAGTGTAAAATGCCTCCACAGGTGAAGATTGGGATCCATCCACACCTTTCCTTCCTGGGTGCCTCTTCTCCATGTCCTTCCATAATTCCTGCACAGGTTGATTAACCAGCATACTGCTGCCCTTCCTTTACATTTCTTGAGATTACATAGATAGCAATTACCCTCACAGGCTGTCTGCCCAGGAATGTCAACTTTCTTGCTGTTATGGACCCACCTACTTCTGGCTGCCAATCTCTCTGATTATATTTCATCTGTCACTTCTGCTCAGTTCTTCTTTGATAATAAGCTGTAGAGGCTGAATCTAACTCTTATGTGACTCTTCTTCATACGTTTTTTAGGTTTTTGCAAGGCAATGGGGTTAAGTGACTTGCCCAAGGCCACACAGCTAGAAAATTATTAAGTGTCTGAGGCTGCATTTGAACTCAGGTCCTCCTGACTCCAGGGCCAGTGCTCTAACCGCTGCACCAACTAGCTGCCCCTCTTCTTCATACTTTTAAAGAAAATTAAAGCTTTAATTAAATTATTGTGTTTACATTACAACCATTGCTTAATATATACATACCCTATCCCCATTACAAATTTTTGTACAAAAGTTCCATACTTACCCTCACATTAATTACATATTTCCAACACTATCTACAATAATATTTAGCTATACTCTCTCCACTTTTTCCATTAAGTGTTTATTTTCTCTTTTCTGAGACCAGAGTTGGTAGGTAGAATTATACTATATTCAACATTATCCCTCCTCCCTTTTTTGGTAGTCCTAAGTTTGTTGTTTTCCTGGTTTTATTTACAATATTCTACATCAGTTTATTTGAGTATTTCCATGTTTCTCAGAATTTCCCATTTTTGTTTCTTACAACACAATCCTGTTCCATTCTTGTGGCATAATTTGCTCAGTCCTTTCTCAGTTTATGGTCACCTACTTGGTTTCTACTTCTTTGTCACAGTAGCTCGATGTCATAATGGGTAGAGCACTGATTCTAAATGCAAGGATCTGAGTTCAAAGCTGAGTGACTTTGGAGAAGTCATTTAATTATGCTTGGCTCACATCTAAGGATATCTCTAATTATCCTGATTCATACCTGGCTACTGGACCCAAATGCCAGAAGAGGAAAAAGTTAGGTTGGTGACAACATATTCCAATTCAATTCACATGCATGTCATGGCACTGCCTCTCTGATATCATGGTCTTCTGTGATAATGAAGGACCAAACATCATCATCTCTTCATTGCTACTACAAAATACTGCTATGAATATTTTAATATACATGCATTTTTAAGATTTTCCCCATCTTTGACATAATTGGCATTTATGTGAATCTAATGGATCTCTGGGTATGGAGATGTTATACTTAAAGCATAATTACAAATTGCTTTTTCACTATTGTACAAGTTCATGACTCCATAAATAAGGTATTAATCTATTTATCTGTGTAGTGCTTCCAGCATCAGCCATTTACTGGGGAAGAGGTGAAATAATGTTTTAATTTCTACCTCATTATTAATTATTTGGCACAAATTTGGTACCTATTCCTTTCCTTTGATCATTTACCTACCAGCAAAGACTCTTGGACTTACAGATTTGTGTTCATTCCCTACATGTCTTAGATGATAGACATTTATCAGAAATATTTTTCCCATTAAAAATTATATGAGTTGTTGACCTTGTCAAGCAAAAGTTTCTTAATTGCAAGTACTCAGTAAGGGGTGCTGTTTGCTTTCTCTGGAGTGTCTCTAGGCCTGGAAGGGGTGCAGGAGCAACTAGATACTGTCATCCTTAAACAATGTGGGCTTTACCCTGTGGGGTCCTGGGTGGGGGCTGTTACTGTGTTTGTTCTTGGAAGGGGCTCAGCTAAAATTATGTACCTAA
This sequence comes from Macrotis lagotis, assembly GCF_037893015.1. Classification (NCBI taxonomy): domain Eukaryota; kingdom Metazoa; phylum Chordata; class Mammalia; order Peramelemorphia; family Peramelidae; genus Macrotis; species Macrotis lagotis. The sequence goes on from NC_133666.1 coordinate 488,819,793, forward strand.
TGGCCCCAAGCCAAGTGGACTTATGTATAGTCACACTCTTTAACTCTGTGCTAGAACTTGCCTTGCATCCCCACTGGAGTTCCCCAGACTGCATTTTTGACAGCCAAATTCTTTGTGGCTTAGCTTGGTCCTCTGGCTTCACCCAACTCCCCTTTGGCTACTTTTCTGCTCTCTGCCCCAGCTCACCTATGCTCCCATGAAACAAACTTGTCGGTGGATGTTGTACCAGCTTCTTTTTCTTTTTTTTTGGATAGAATTTCTGTTAAAAGTTTTCTTTTATATTATTTCTGAGGGAAAGCCATGAAACCTTACCACAGTGCCTAGCTTCTCTCTATCATATTGACTGTAATTGAAAAGATGCACTTTCATTGAAACAATGTAACCTCAAACTTTCCTGTTGAAATGACCAGAACTGAACAGAAAGTTTTATCTTTATGTACAGGACTCAGGTGAAGTAAAATAGGGAGTATGGGAGGGGCTAGTTATTAGAGATTTAATGATGCTGAACTGTGTTTATTCTTACATGGGAAAAAGATACTGATAACTCACTTGAACTTTTTCCTTTACAAATGTTGTTAGAAGAAGGAACACAGGCACAGGAGGGAGCTGAATATAATAGGATAATATAGTAAAAACACAGAGTCAAGAGGTGGAAAATAAACAGACTGGTAGAAAAAGAAAGGATAAATACGATAGGATTTGATATTTCACAGAAAAATATAAAAAAAAGGATTTACATCAGAAATGGCTCAGAGAGGAAATAACATTCATACTTAAGAGGGTATAGAAATCTATTCTACTCTAAAGGCAAAATAAGAGGAAAGGGATGGGAGAAGTGGGCAGGGGAAGGGGGGGGAGTGATGGTGACAGAAGAGAGGGAAGATCATGGGAGAATGTAGTCAGATACAGCATTTTTCTGAGGAGCCACCTGGGGAAAGGAGAGAGAGAGAACAGAATAAATTGGATTGGGATGGTATAGAACGCAGGAAAATACAATTAACAATAGTAACAGTGGGAAAAAATATTGAAGCAACTTCTCTGATTGACTTATGAAAAAGTATGCAAGACAAGGCATTCCCCAATCAACAAATGGTCAAAAGATATGCACAGGCAATGTGAAGATGAGAAAATCAAAGTATCCAGTCATATAATGGGAAGGACTAAATAAATCATTAAAAAATAAAATCAAAAAATGGAACCAAGATCATAGATTAAAGACAGCAATATATGGGCTGGCTAGGTGCACAGTGGATAGAGCACTAGCCCTGGAGTCAGAAGTACCTAAGTTGAAATCTGGCCTCAGACACTTAATAATTACCTAGCTGTGTGGCATTGGGCAAGCCACTTAACCCCACTGCATTGCAAAAAACTAAAAAAGAAAAAAAATACTCCCAAGTTATCCTCCAAACAATTTTAAAATAACTCTTCAAATGTAGTTTTGGAACAACGGGTCCTACAAAAGAACGATGAGGTACTTTCTTCCATCTAAAGAACCTTAAAAAATCATCAGAAAAATTCTGGGTTACATGAATGAAAGCCAAATCATAGTACGTGAAACCATTACACCACCACCAACGGGCCTTAGAGGAGGCCCTAAAAAGAACAATAGTAATAGAAACACTTAGATAAGATAGTAAGAGATCATGGAATTATAAAGGAATTATAGGCAATCATTGGTGACCTATCATAGTTGGAATTAATTAATAACTGTTCTGGGTCATAATTCAAGGATGGCGAGTAGTGCTTCCCATTTGTCAAAGAGGAGTGGAGGCCATACTAACAGTTCCAATGCAAAGAGAAACTTTAGTTTTTTTGACTGCTGAAGATCAGGAGACCTGGTCACAATTTTAGGATTTAAAGGAGTGCTAACACTTTCACCAATAAAGAAAAAGTGGCTATTCTGGTGCAGACAAGGAAAGTAGTGACCATATCTTCCCCAGGATCTTAACACCTTGGAGGCACTAAAATTGTAGGCCTTAAGAACTAGCTATGAAAATAGCAGAACAAAATTCCTTAGACTTGGAACCTCCAGTCCTCACACTATCTCCAACCATAGGTAATTGGGCAGAAATAAAATGTAATATAAAGTTTGAAGTTTAGAATAAAAAGACTGGAGAAATGAGTAAAGAGTAAAATAACTTGACAATAAACCATGGTGATGGTGAAAAAAAGACCAAGACATATATATATATATATATATATATATATATATATATATATATATATATATATATATATGTATATATGAAGACCCAATTTGAAAACAGCATTAAACAATGTCTCAAAATGAAAAAAATAACTACTAAATAGACATAGATCTAACAAGACTGCTTGAAAAAATTAGAGATGAGTAGTATAGGAAGAACTGGGGAAAATGAGAATGATAAAAAAAGAATTAACATAATAAAGGAAATAGCATCTGAAAAAATATGTATGATTTTTGGTGAATTTGGTGAATTTTGAATCATAAATTTTGTTCTATTTAGGATAAAAGATTTCATTTGTCCTTTCTTATCTGGCATCTACCAAAGTACCTAAGCCAAAGGAGAGGAGTAAAATGCATATAAATTTTATTATATTAGAAGAAATATGTTTCTGTTTTATTTGATATTTAAAAGTTACAATTTTTTTCCTGCCACCATTGCTTCTCATCACCCCACTCCAGTTGCAAACAGTTTGGTAAAAGTTATATATATATATATATACTTTTGTGATAAAGATATAAAACTGCAGGATAGAAAGGAAAATATGAGAAATTAAAAAAAATGAACATAATATTAATTGAAATTCTGTGCTTTTTGTTGTGGTCATTTTTTTTATTTTCCTAGGTCTCTGAACTGCTGAGGAAAGTTGCATTTCTCATCATTGATCAATTCACAATATTGTTGTTAGTTTGTACAACATTATCTTGGTTCTGTTCCTTTTGCTCAGCATCAGTTCATACAATTCTTTTCATGATTCTCTAAAGTCTTATCATTCATGTTTTCTTATAGAGCAATAGTACACAACAATATTCATATGCTATTTCCCCAATTGAGGGACCTCCCCTCAATTTACAATTTCTTACCACCACAAGAAGAATTGCTATAAATATTTTGAACCTGTTTTTAGGATTTATTTTGTATATAGGACTAGTATTAGTTTATCCATTCCCCAATTGAGGGACATCCCCTCAATTTGGAATTCCTTACCACCACAGGAAGAAATGCTATAAATATTTTAAACTTGTTTTTATCATTTCTTTTGTATGTAGGATTATTATTAGTATTACTCAATTAAAGAATATGATCAGATCCATTGTTCTTTGGACATAGTTGCAGATTGCTCTCTATAACAGTTGGATTAGTTCACAATTCCACCAAAAGTGCATAATCTTTCCAAAGACCATCTGTAACTTTTCATTTTCTTTTGTCATATAAACAGAACTGTTTGGTATTGCCCACAGAAAGCAGTCTGTTAGCATCTTCAAAAACAAACCTCTGAGACCCAGGCCCACCCCAACACAAAATCCCAAGAAAATGAAGAAAGATCAGCAGAAAGCAGTATCCAATGATCTAAGTGGAATGTGATGAGAGAGAAATCAATTTGTCAAAGAAGAAAAATAAAATATAAGCGCCAACAAAATTACGTAAGATTTTTTTTTTAAATTAAAGTTAATAGTCTTTGGTTTTTATTCAAACTCCACAATTGTTTCTTTGTATACAGATGGTATTTTACATTGATGTACCCTCAAAATTGAGCCTGATTTTTGTACTGATGGAATGAACAAATCCTCTAAGGTTGATCATCACTCCCATGTTGCTGTCAGGGTATACAATGATCTTTTGATTCTGCTCACCTTTCTCAGCATTACTTCATGCAAATTTTTCCAGGCTTACCTGAATTCCCAACCCTCCTGGTTTATAAGACAACAATAATGTTCCATGACATACATATAGCACAGTTTGTTAAGGCATTCCACAATTGAATGACATTCAATTGATTTCTAATTTTTTGTCACCACAAACAGGGATCTTATGAATATTTTTGTACAAGTGATGTTTTTACATTTTTCACAGTCTCTTCAGAGTATAGACCCAGTAGTGGTAAAGCTGGATCAAAGGGTATGCACAGTTTTATTGCCCTTTGGGTGTAATTTAAAATTTGTTCTCCAGAAAGGTTGGATGAGTTCACAGCTCCACCAAAAATGCATTAGTGTGCCAGATTTCCCACATCCCTTTTAAAAATTGATCATTCTTTATATGAATTTACTTACAACTTTTTCTATCTCATTAAAGTAATGTTCTGCAATTTTGTTTAGTAAGGGACTAAGTAATTAGTTTAATTTGGTAGAATTGTCATTTTTATTATATTAGCTTGGCCTATACATGAGCAGTTGATATTTGTCCAGTTATTTAAATATGATTTAATTTGCATGAGAAATGCTTTGTTATTGTTTCAGCCAAGATAGCACAAAGAAAATAGGCACTATGCTAAGGTTTCTTGGTTTCCATTCAAAAATAATATGAAAGAAACCTTTTAACAGAAATTTGATTTATGAAACCCAGAAAGAGATGCTAGGAGAAGAACACCTACCAAAAGATTTGCCTCAAAGGACCCTGATTGGCCCAGGAGTGGAGAGCAGAGAGCCAGAACAGAGGCAGAGGCATGGTGAAGCCAGATCAGCCTTAGCCATGGAGGTTTTGGTGAGTTGCAGGTCCGAGGACCAACTTTAGCTAAAGAATATTTGAGAGGAGGAATACAGTTCTAGTGCGTCCCCACCAGGCTGGAAGGTGAGTCCCTGCACAGCTTGTTGCAGAGCACCACTGGACATTGATCCCTTGGGCTCAGGGGGCTTAGCTCCATACTTTTAAAGGAGTCCTCTTCCCAGAACAAACAGCAACTGCCCCTCCATCCCCTCAGGTTCAGGTATGAACAGCAGAGCTCAACTGAAAGGGAGATTAACTATGTTGCCCAGGAACAAACCAACATTTTTCAAGGACAATTCAGTCCCTACTGCTGCCCCATCCACTTCAGGCCTAGCATGAGGGGCAGAAACACTTCAGAGAAAGCAAGCAGCACTCCCTACTGGCTAGTACATTTCGAGCTACTAAGGGAAGTAAACAAAACCTCTAGGGTTTTCAAAAACAAAGCTCTGATTGCCAGGCCCTCCCCCAACACAAGATCCCAGCTTGGATTGATTGTGTAATTTTGGGGGGGAAATACTATGGTATGTTACACTAATACACTTCACTTAACATTGGGGAAATGTAATTCAGGACTGGCCCTTTCATAACTGATGGATGCCTCCTGTATACTGTTTTCCCAGGTCCAGAACCTGCCTGTGAAAAAAAAGCTTTGAAAAACCCAATCTATTAGTATATTCATTATGCATATCATATTGATCAAAATGAAAATCATAACTCTTGAAAACACATATATACATATACATTTACATACATACCTACATCTTTGTATGTTTATATATGTATACACACACACACGTAAAAGGTATGCATAATTTTGTTCATCCATCTCTGGGCAAACACTGATACTCTCTATTATATTTAGGATGAAGAATTATCTAGGACTCCTGGATAAATACTTTGGATCACATATTCAATAACTGGTTTTGAATCTCAATGCTACAAAATGGAACAAGTGATCTCATAAAAATGTTTTTTTCCACTGTTGGAAACAGTAGTTGCAAAGTATATAATTGGAAGTGTCCCACTGACTGGAAGAAGAATCAGCCCTCTTTTTCTATTTTGCTTCACATAGGTTGTTGTTCTTTGTTCTTGAAGAAGACCAAAATTGCATCATTTTAGACTCAAGTTATAGTGTGTCTAACTGTGATTGATCAGAACAATATAGGCTTAAAATGTTCTATCACAAGTCAGGTACAAAGAGGTCAAGGAATTATTTGGGGTGAATTATCTGAATCTGTGCATCTCTCTTTTCTTTTTATCTATTTCAATTCTAATCTGCTCATTAGAGCACAGCAGTTTTTCTAATGACCACCCATACTGGGTGGTCTTATAGTAATATATCCCATGCCCCACTCAATTCTAAAAAGTGACCTTGAGAGCGTTTTGTATAGCTTTTTTCTAACCAATATATGAACACTTGAACTGTGTATTTTGGGTAAGCATATGGTTGGCATTCTAACCACATGGCCAGACCATCAGAATTGTACTTTGTGTAGCACAGAATGACTACTTGACAGTTCAGCTTAGTAAAGAACTTCTGTATCTACCTTAGACTGCTAGGTGATCTTTAGAATCTTCCTAATACATTGCAAATGGAAGTGATTCAGTTCTCTGGCAAACATTGATATCTTGTCCAGGTTTCACAAGTATACAGCAATGAGGTTAATATAACAGCTCCATAGACCTTTAGTGTGAAGGCCAGAATAATAAATTTTCTCTCCCACTCTTTCTTCCAGAACTTTTTCAACACCGATTTAGCTCTGACAATGTATGTGTCAACTTCATTATCAATAAGTACATCCCTCTGAAAGTATGCTCCCAAGATAAGTGAACTTATCCACTCTATTAAAAACTTCTTCATTTGCTGTAACTGATGACTTTACAACATGGGTTGTTTAGTGCTGTCTGATAGAGAACCAATATTTTCCTTGTATTGATTGCTGGGGCAAAATTAGCCAAAGAAGCAAAATAATCAATTGAAAATTTTGTTGCTTCTCAGCATTAGAGGCTGCACTGAGTGCAGAATCAAATGCAAACAAAAAATCATGAAGTCTCCCTTCATTTTAGTCTTGGTGTATAGACTTTTCAACTTGAAAATTTTACCACCAGAAAGGTAACTGAGTTTGATGTCATATTTGCTCTAATTGAAGATATTTGATATGACTGAAAACATCATGCTAAAGAGCAAGGAGGCAAGCACACAACTTTGTTTCACACCATTGTTGACTGGGAAATGGTGAGAGAATTTTCTATTATATAGAAGCTAGGCAAAGAGGTTGTTGTGAAATTAAACAATACTGACAAACTTCTCTGGACAACCAAATTTTACTTAATTTTCTGCAAGTCCTTGCATTTGAGAGTATTAAAGGTCTTTGTCATATCTAGAAACTAGAATTTTTAGTGTTGTCAAGCAGTTAAAAAACATTTAGACCATTAATTCTTCTTTTCTGAAGCCACATTGACTGCCAGGTAGTTGAACATCTTCAATATGAGGGATAGCCTAGTAAGGACTCTGGCAAGAATCATACCATCAAGCATTAAGAGAAAGAAACTCTGTAATTGTCACAATTGACCAGTATAGACATGGCAAATGAATACATTTTTGAACCTCTGGGGGATAAAATATTTTTCCCATATAAACTGGAAAATTTCAGTCAGCTTTTATGTGAAGAATGGACCTTATAAATCTCAGTTGGAATAGAATCTACACGTGGATTTTTCCACATGAAAGGAGCGTAATGGCATTCAGAACCTCCTCTTTAGTTGGAATTTAAGCTAGGGAAGCATTGATTTCAGCCAGAGGTATATAAGTAATACCTTAAGTACTGATTTATGACAGTCACTTGAGAACAACCCATCTCTACATGATATTATTCTTATCACTAATCAATGAGACTCCATCATCACTGAAAAGTAGATATGCACAAGAAGTCTTTGGCCCAAAAATAACCTTCAGGTCATCATAAAAGTACTCTGAATATCAGCATAAATGCAAACTTCATAGGCTTTTTTTTTATTGAGCCAAGAATCTTGCATCTCTCTAAGCTTCACTTGTATTTTAATTTTGATGGAATTGAATAATACCTTCTTGTAGATGAACCAACTATTCCCCTGGTAAGCCCACTGTGGCATTCCATTTTTTAATTTAGCAAATTCTGTATTTCCCCATCATTTCCAACAAACCAGTTCCAATCTTTATGATTCCAATTTTTATGTTTCAAATTAAAACTTTCAGTGCTGTATACCAAATTTGTAAAGCTAATGATGCCTTTTGTACTCCACAGTTGCCAATCATGTGTAAGCTAAACATTTTTTTACCCTTTTTATGATATTTCTTTTACTTTTTCTAAATACCAGCAAAGATGACTGTCAACAACCAGATTTTTGTAACATTTCCAGGTTCATATTTTTCTATCACCCTTCATGCCATCCCCAACTTCATGTCTTCATGTATTATGATTTAGGTTGCATGTATAGAATCATGCTTTACATGTTTTCATTTCAATCATGATGTAAAATAAGAATTAGAACTAAGGGAAAAAAACACAAAAAAGAAAGAAAAAATTAAGAGCAATTTTAAAGAGTGAACCTAGTATATTTTGGTTTGAATTTGTTTTGGTATTAATTTACTTTTGGATGTGGAGTGGATGTGGTTGAAATTTTCATTTGCAAGTCTTTTAGAATTTTCTTTGATCTCTGGACTATTGAGAGGACATAAGTCCATCGTAGGTCATCATCTAACAATGTTGCAGTTAATTTGTAAAATGTTCTATTAGTTCTGCTTCACTCAGCATCAATTTTTGCAAGTCTTTGAGGCTTTTCTGGAGTACATTTTCTAATGATTTCTTATAGAAAATGATACCCCATCACATTCATAAAACTTAACTTGTTCAGTCAATTCCCAATTGATGACCATATCCTCAATTTTCAGGTCTTTTGAACTACACAAAGAGCTGCTAAAATGATTTTATACAAATGAGTCTTTTTTAATGATCACTTTGGGATAGTAATGTTAATTATAGTTCAATGTGTATCCATAGTTATAGTGTCTTTTGAGTTTAATTCCAAATTTCCCTACAGAATGTGTGAAGTGTTTCACAATTCCAACAAAAACACATTAGTCTCCCACCTTTCCCACATGCTCTTCAAGACTGAACATTTTGGTGGCGGAGCCAAGATGGCGCCATGAAGGGATCCAGTCTTAGGAGCTCTCTGATAAAAACTCATAAACTAAGGACTCCAACTAAACTTTCAAGAGACGGAACCCAGTGAGACAGTTCCCCTACTCATGGTAACCTGGAAAAGAGCAGAAAGGCTCTGCTCCCTGGGGTCAGAGGGGCGGTACACCAGAGGGGTGGCCCGCCAGAGCCAAAGAACTTCAGCCTCCCAGAGGCAGCCCCAGGATGCAGGGACCCACGGCTCACAGCAGCGGGGAAGTCTCCTGAGCTATACCCTGAGGAGCACAGGGCACAAAGTGGGGGAACAGTGGGGGACCTCTGCCAGAGTGAGCACATGGAGCCCAGCCCTCAGGGCACACAGCCAACAGCTTGGTCTTTCAGCAGCCCAAATCCAGGAAACAGAAGCAGGTGGTTCCAGTAAGCAGGAGCCCCCAGGGCATGAGCCCATTGAGCTGAGGGAGGGGAGTGAAGAGAGAGAGAGAGAGAGACTGCAGAGCTCTGTCCTCTGCCCCAGAACAGGACTCTGGGGCTCTGACCACATTCAGATCCTGATCCCAGTATAGGCCCCTGATAGAACAGTAGGGCCCCCCCCCCCACCTCGGCCCTGTGGCAGAGGGAGGCGCATATGGTCATTCACAGACCAGGAGGGAGGACAGAACCTCACACACTGAGACCCTTGTGGGAGTGTCCCAAAAGCTCAGGAAGCACCCCCAAAAACAGGCTTAGGCTGGGAAAATGAATAAGCAAAGAAATAAGAGGAAGACCATTGAGAAATATTTTGCAAATGAGCCCAAGAAGGATCAAAATATTCAGTCTGAAGATGAGGAAGCACAAGCTCCTACATCTAAAGACTCCAAGAAAAACAGAAATTGGGCTCAGGGTATGATAGAGCTCAAAAAAGACTTTGAAAATCAAATGAGGGAGTTGGAAGAAAAACTGGGAAAAGACAGGAGAGAGATGCAGGAAAAACATGAAAATGAAGTCAGCAGCTTAGTCAAGGAAATCCAAAAAATGCTGAAGAAAATAGCATGCTAAAAGCCAGCTTAGGTCAAATGGATAAAACAGTTCAAAAAAGTTATTGAGGAGAAGAATGCTTTAAAAAGCAAAATTGGCCAGATGGAAAAAGAGATAAGAAAACTCTCTGAGGAGAACAAATCCTTCAGACAAAGAATAGAATTCAGGGAGATTGATGAATTTACCAGAAATCAGGAATCAATACTTCAAAACCAAAAAAAATGAAAAATTAGAAGAAAATGTGAAATATCTCATTGAAAAAACAACTGATATGGAAAACAGACTTAGGAAAGATAATTTGAAAATTATTGGAATACCTGAAAGTCATGATCAGGAAAAGAGCCTTGACATCATTTTCAAAGAATTACTACAGGAAAATTGCCCTGATATTCTAGAAGCAGAGGGCAAAATAGAAATGGAGAGAATCCACCGATCCCCCCAAGAAAGAGATCCCCCAAAAAACCAACCCCTAGGAATATTATAGCCAAGTTCCAGGACTCCCTAGTCAAAGAGAAAATATTACAAGCAGCCAGAAGGACACAGTTCAAATATCGTGGAGCTGCAGTCAGGATCACTCAGGACTTAGCAGCATCTACATTGGAAGCTCGTAGGGCTTGGAATACAATATACCGGAAGGCAAAAGAGCTTAGAATGCAGCCAAGAATGAACTACCCAGCAAGGTTGAATGTCCTCTTCCAGGGAAAAAGATGGACTTTCAATGAACCAGGGGAATTTCAATGGTTCCTTTTGGAATGGCCAGAGCTGAACAGAAGGTTTGATCTTCAGATACAGGACTTAGGGGAAGCATGGAGCTTGGAGGAGAGGGGGGAAATATGAGGGACTTAATGAGGATGAACTGCATGTATAGAAAAATTATACTGATAACATTCATATGAACCATCTCAGTTAATAGAGCAGGTAGAGGGTGCTTTTATAGTTGAAGCACAGGAAAAAGCTGAATTGGAAGATAAAATATGGTGTAAAAATGGAGTCAATAGGAAAGCAATGGAAATGGAATGGGAGAAAGAAAAAGGAGAGGGGGAATAGTCCAAGAAATTTCACATAATAAGATTTTTTTTATTACAATGAGCTATTGCAATGATATGGAAGGGGGGAGGCAAGGGGGAATGAGGGAACCTTTGCTCTCATCAGAGATGGCTAGGAGAGGAAACAGCAAATATACTCAATGGGGTATAGACAACTGGAATAAGAAGGAGGGGGGAGCAGGGGGAAGGGGTGGGGATGCGAATAAAGGAGGAGAGGATGGACCATGGGGGGAGAGTGGTCAGATATAACACATTTTCTGTTTTACTTCTTGCAAGGGGCTGGGATTGGATGGCCTGCCCAGGACCATAGGGCCAGGTGCATTCTGGGCCTAAGGGGTGGTATGGGGGCTCGGGGCTTCTTGGCTCCAGGACCAGGGATCTGTCTGCTGTGCCACTCAGCGACCCTACAGCAGAGTCAGAGTGAAAGGAGAGAGAAAATATAGTACATGGTAGTGGAGAAATAAGAAAGGAGGGAGTTGCGATCAGCAATGGCAACGTTTGAAAAATAAAGAAGTAAGTTTTCTGATGGACTTATAATAAAGAATGTGATCCACTCATGACAGAGTTGATGGTGTTGGAACAAAGACTCAAGCACATTTTTTTTGTTATTATTATTTGGGGGAGGGTGCAGGGCAAATGGGGCTGGGTAGCCTGCCTGGGGCCACATAGAAGTGTGATCTTTGGGTGTCTGAGGCCGGATTCGGACCCAGGTGCTCCTGGCTCATGGGCCAATGCTCTGTCTGCCACCCAGCCACGCCTACTATTATTACTATTTTATTTTATTTTGGCTCTTTTTTTTTCTTCTTTTTGGTTTTTGCAGGGCAGTGGGCATCAGGTGGCTTGCATGTCACATGGCTGGGTGATTATTGGGTTTACAAAGCTGGATGTGGACTCGGGTGCTCGTGGCTCCAGGGCTGGTGCTTTGTCCATTGCTCCACCTGGCCATACCTACAATTATTACTATTTTTTTTTTAATTTTTTAATTTAAAAAATTTTTTTTCTCTCCCCTTTACTTTTTCGCCCAAAGAAGTCTATCTATATTCATGGGGGGAGGGGTATTTTGTTTACTTGTAAACAAGTATATTTTATTAATGTAAAAAAAAACATTTGTACAAAATGAGAATAAAAAATAAATTAAAAAAAGAAAAAATAAAAAAGACTGAACATTTTTGGGGTGTTTACTTGGCAGAATGGATAGAGCACCGAACCTGCAGTCAGGAGAACCTGATTTCAAATCCAGTCTCAGACACTTAAAAATTACCAAGCTGTGTGGCCTTGGGCAAGCCACTTAACCCCATTGCTTTGCAAAAATCTAAAAAATTAAAAACAGATTGAACATTTTCCATTTTTCTTCATTTTAGTAATCTAATAGTTATGAGATGGTACCATAGAATTATTTTAATTTGCGTTTCTCAAATTAATCATATTTTATAGCACTTTATCATTTGATTGCATATAATTAATTTCTTCAAATGAAAGCTGCTTTTTCATATCTTTTGACCATTTAACAAGTGGAGGATGAATTATATTCTTTTAAATATGACTTGTTTGCATGTATATTTTAGCAATGTGTCTTTTAACAGAAACATGACTTATGAAAATTATTTCCCTTCACTTTGTATTCCTTCTAATCTTGCTTGCTTTGGCTTTATGTGTGCAATTTAAAAAAAATAATGACTTCAAAATTATTCATTTTGTAATTTGAAATGTTCTTTAATTTTTGCTTGGTCATAAATTCCTTCCCCCTCCAAAGATCTACTATATAAATCATTCTTTTTTCTCCAAATTGGTTTGATATATCACTCTTTATGACATTTTGAACTTATCTTGGTATAGGGTATGAGAAATAGGACTATGCCTAGTTTTTGCCACACTATATCCTCCTACTTTGCTAAAATTGTGAACTGTAGCAAGTAGGTTTTTTAGTTGATGTTCTAAGGATCTCTAACATGATCATATAATCTTAAAAGTGTGAAAACTTTGTTTCCTCATTACCTTTCTAACTCATTCTATGTCTTTTTCTTCTCTTATTGCTAAAACTAACATTTCTAATACAACATTGAATAATACTAATGATTATGGACATTTTCTTTGGAGGGGAAGAACTTGCTGATTGTTTGAGGTAGAAATTTCTTATCATTTTAAGAAAAAAACCTATTTATTCCTGTTCCCATAGTTGTTTTTAAATTGAAAAAAAAGCATGATCTTTTGTCAAAAGATTTTTTCTGAATCTGTAGAGATATAAATCTTTTCTGTTAGTTTTGTTACTGATTTGATAGGTTATACTGATTGTTTTCCTACTATTATGTCATTCTTGCTCTCCTGATATGTCATTCCTTTTCATAGCAAATTATTTGCTGTAATCTCTCCTAATATTTTACTTAATTTTTTTGCCTCAGTATTGTTTAGATAAAGTTGACTAAAAATTTCTTTGAGAATTTTAACTCCTCCTGTTTTGGTATCAACACCATATTGGTGTCCTTAAAAGGAATTAGGTGAAATTTTTCATTTATTTTTTGAAATAATTTAAATAGAATTGGAATGAATTGTTCTTTAAATTTTTTGATTTAATTCACTTGGAAATCAATATTGCTCTGAAAATCTTTTTATTAGAGATTTCATTAATACCTTGCTTAGGTCATTTTTTGCTAAATTTAGGTTATTAAGAATATTATTATTAGTTAACCTGCACAAATTAAAATTTTGGAATTATTTCATTTAACTTAGATTGTCAGATATATTAGCATACTGTTAGGCCAAATAACTTTGATTTATTACCTTAATTCCCTCTTCATTGATCTTGAATTTCCCCTGTTTATTTATTATACAAGTAATTTGACTTTCTAATTTCTTTTTTTTTCAATTAAATTAGAAAAAGATTTATCAAGTTTTTGATTTTAGCCTAAAATCACCTTTTAGTTTTATTTATATAATAGCATTCTTTTTCAACTAAATTTATACTAGATTTTCAGAATTTCTAATTTGTGATTTCATTGGAGATTTTTGATTTGTGGTTTTTTAACTTTTTATTTGGATACCCTATTAATTTCTTTCCTTTTCCTCTATTTTATTCATGTAAGCATTTAAGATATGGGAAGAAATTGAAAATGAAGAAAGAAAGTGTATAAAGTAGATGATTATGTTCACATAGGAAGAATTTTACCAAATCTTTCCTACTCTCCCCAGAAACTAGCACCTCACCCTTTAAAGTCTTAGATCACACATTCTGTAGTATATTTATATAATTTGTCTCCCCCAAGAGAATGCAATCTCCTTGAAATCAATTTCATCTTTGCATTCCTAGAACCTAGCATATAATGGTCACTAAGTAAATTTGAGTTGACTGATATGCTTTCACTCTATTAACTTCATATGAAATACTTTTATATTGTAATATATTTCTCTTCTAGTCTTTCCATTTATTGGATTTTTTTTGTCCACAAATAAGTGTGACTTGATTTTTTTTTCCTGCAGAATAGTAACGAGTAAACTTCTGACCCATGAATTGGTAAGTAATTGTTTATTCTTTGGCTAATAAAGCCTTAAACATGATGTGAAAATGAGATAGAGAATGTGCAGAAGCTCAATAGAGGTCACTGTGAAAATGTGTTTAGATTGTAATAGGTGAATAATTAGAAGCAGAGGCAAGCAAAAAAGACTAACTATAAACTCCTTAAGAAAAATGAATAAACACAAAAACATCAAGAAAACAGGGTTAACAAAAGTACTCAAAATATTTGAGCAAAAAAGAAAAAGAATTACCACATCTTATATCATCTTCTTACTCATGATATTAAATATTTCATATGAATGCATTAGGTAAGAATTGTTAATTGAGATCAAGCTTGCTTTCCACACTGTACTCATAATTCTTACTTCCCACCACATAAAGTGATCATTAAGGTTGCAGAAAAAAATGAATAACTAACAAATATGACCCTAATATAATTTGTAGTTAAACAGAAGTAAATCATTTTGGGAATTTTTTCATTTTTTATAAGAAACCCAAGGGATTCTTTTGTAATTCATATATTTTAAAGGAAAATACCTTGTAAATGTCCTTACAGATAGCAAAAGGTTCAATATTACTGTATCCTCAATTTGGATGACTTGCATGTTAATCAATTTTATTTACCATGAAGAAATCCATCAAGAATATGATTTTCACTGGTTCCCAAAAAAAGGTTTGTGTCTTTATTTTCCCACTACATATGATGGTAGCTGAATTTTTATTTTTTTTATTTTTTTCCTGGTTTTTGCAAAGCAATGGGGTTGAGTGACCTGACCAAGGTCACACAGTTAGGTAATTACTAAGTTTCTGTTGCCAGATTTGAGCTCAGGTCCTCCTCATACCAGAGCCAGGTCTCATGATAATTTTCAACAGTCTTTTTTTTTGGTCATTTTTCTCCCTTCCTCTCTTCTCTCCACTCTCCCTCAGATAGAGGCAAATGGAAGAGAAAAAAAATAGAGAAAAAGGCAACAGAATCATGACAACTTTTTGCAAAAATTAATGAAGATAGTAAACTGTGGTTTCCATTTAAGCTCCACAATGACTTTTCTGGATAAGCATGGTAATCTCCATCACAAGTCTTTTTTATTGTCTTTGACTATTTTACAGCACAAAAGATAATCACTCCATGTTGCTGTTAGTATGTGCCATGTACTTCTGGTGTTGCCCATTTCACTCAATATCATTTTATGCAAGTGTCTCCAGGTATTCTGAAGTCCCATTCATCAGGATTTCTTATAGAACAATATTATTACATCACCTTCATGTAATACAATTAGTTCAGTCATTTCTGAATCATAAACATTCCTTCAAATTTCAATTCATTACCACTATGAGAAAAGCTGCTATAAATATTTTTTAAATGTGGAAATTTTATGCTTTTTAATGATGTATTTGGAATGCAGACCTATTGAATTTTTAATGGTATTTCTGGATTAAAGGGTAGGTACAATTTTTATTGTATTTTGAACATAATTCTGAATTTCTCTGTAGAAAGTTTGGATCAGTTTACAACTCTGACAAAATGCATTAGTTTCTCAGTATTTCCATATCCCATCCAACATTATTCATTTAAATTTTATTTTTATTGACCAATGTAATTGGCGTGAGATGGTACCTCGCTTTTATTTTAATTTGAATTTTTCTAACAGTAATGCTTTAGATCATTTTTTCATGTGGCTGTAAATAACTTTAATTTCTTCATATGGGAATGATCATTCCATATGCTTGATCATTTTTTAATTTGGGAATGACTGTAATTGTAATAAATTTGACTCAGTTCTCTCTCACTTGTCAGAAACACTAGTTTTAAAAATTATTTCCTAATTTAATGCATTCCTTTTGATATTGTCTGCACTGATTTTATGTATGTGTACAAAAGCTTTTCAATTGGTGCAATCTAAATTATTTATTCGATCTTTAATACTGTTCTCTATTTCTCCTTTGTTCATAAACTACTCCCCTTTTATCTGACAGGTAAAAATTCTTGTTTTTCTAATTGATAGGATATCACTTTTTATGTTTAAGCCCTCTACCCTTTTTGCACAAATCTTGGTATAGGATGTGAGATGTTTGACTGTACCTAATTTCTTCTATACTATCTTCCAATTTTTGCAACAATTTTTATCAAAGAGTGAATTCTTTTCTTTTCTTTTTGTAAGGCAATGGGTTAAGTGACTTGTCCAAAGTCACACAGCTAAGTAATTATTAAGTGTCCAAGGCTGAATTTGATCTAAGGTCTTCCTGATTCCAAAAATCTGATTACTATAATAGTTCACTATTGTTTCTTTTTCACATATCTATTCCATTGATCCATTACTCAATTTATTATCTAGTACCAAGCAGTTTTAATTTCTAATGCTTTATATTATTATTTTATACATGCTATGCCTAGATTTACTTTGTTTGCATTTTTCATTCATTAATTCCTTTCGTTCCTCCATTTGAATTTAATTATAATTTTTCTAGCTCAATAGGTAATTGTAAAAGTGGAAAAGAAGAGATTACAGCAATCTCTTTATTATCACTGAGACAGGATTCTTCTGCTTTCTCCAAATTCAGATCTAAGTATCAGATTCGATTCTAATTTCAGGAAGGGAATCATAATCACAACCAAACTTTCTCACCTGTTGAAGCAGCAGCTTTCCTCCCAATTTCAAGACAGAGAGCTTGTGTTTGTGGTCACCCACAGACTATAGCAAAGGTCATGAGAGTAATCAAAAGCACTTCTTAGATCATAAGTCCTTGGAAGAATTGAAAACCAGCACCTCCATAGAAATATCTTTGGAAATAGCTGCAAAAAAGTCCTAAAGTTTGTATTATAGACCATCCACTCTGAAAGAATAACCTCACCTTAAAAAGGGTTAAAACCAAGTCAGAAGTTGGAGAAATGAACAAAAAGAAGAAAATAATCTATTCATTGACAATTACTGTGGTCATCAGGATGATCAAAATACACACTCAGAAGAAGATAATAAAGTGAAACATTTGATATTCAAAGACTCAAAAAATTCATCTCAGGCCATGGAAGAACTCAGAAAGAATTTTAAAAGTCAAATAAGTGAGATAGAAGAAATGTTTAGAAGAGAAAGGGGAAGGATGCTGGAAAATCATGAAAACCAAATCAACAACTTAATTGAGATTAAAAAAACTGAAAAAAATAATATCTTAATACATAGATGAGGAGAAGACTGTCTTAAAAGTAAAATTGGGAAAATGGGAAAGGAGACATTCAAGTTCACTGAAGAAAATAATTCCTTACAATATTGAATCGAGGGTGGAGTCAAGATAGGGGAGTGGAGGCAGGAACCCCCATTAACTCTACCCAAACTACTCCAAATATTTTTATATATTGACTCTAAATGAATTTTTAAATGATACTACCCATAAAAGTCTGGGGGGGGGGGAAACAATTTTCCTGCCCAAGGCAACTTGGAAGATATATGGTATATGTCTGTTACACTGGGGATCAAAAGGGCCTTCAGCACAGCAAAGCTGTACCAGAATGAACCTGTTCCAGTCACCCAGGAATAGACCATGGGGTACCTGGTTCTCTGGAGGATCCTGAGTCCATGGAAGTGGTGGCAATTTCCAGATCTCTCAGGCCAGTGATTGTCAAGGACAATTGGGAAGCTCAGCAGGAAATCTTGGCAGAACAAGAATGAGATGGGATACCAGTCCAGTGCAAGTCACAGCACAGACCTGGTCCCTGGCACCAGGAGCAGGTCTGGAAAGCCATCCAGCAAAGACCCAGGAGATGCTTCCAGATTACTCAGTCTATAGATGGTAAAAGATTCAGAAGATATTGTACATTCTCTTGGCTATATCTGAGGCAGGACTCTGATGCATTGTTCATACTCTGATGCAGGTTGAATTTTGGGCCCCCAGTCTCAGGAAAAAGAGCTTTACTGTAATAGCAAAACAGGGACTTTCCTCATAGTTCCAGGGCAGAAAGGAATTGTGAAACATAGACCAGAGAACAAGCAAGCAGAGCAGTTAGAGCCTCCATTAAAACCTTGGAAGAATTGCTATCTTTGGGAAACAATTTCAATAACTTACAAAAGCTAAAATACACTATCCCTTTCAACCTTGGATCAGAGTGTAAACTTAAGAAAGAGGCTGGAGAAATGAACAAACAACAGAAGGAAAAAAATATGACCATAGACAATTACTTTAATCCTAAGGAGGATAAAATTACAAACTCAGAAGATGAAAAAGTCTAAACTTCTGAATCCAAAATATGAAAGAAATATATGAAGGATGTCTCCGATTATGGAAGGACACAAAAGGATTTTGAAAATAAAGTAAGAAAGCTAAAGGGAAAGTGAAAAGAGAGATGAGGGTAAAACTGGAAAACAAAGGAAACTAAGTCAAGAGTTTGGTGAAGGAGATACAAAAAATTAATGAAGAAAATAAAGTCTTAAAAACCATTTAGAAGATGACTGTGTGAAGCAAACATACTCCAAAGAGCTTTCCCTACCAAAGATAAATGAAGCCTCTACTCTGACACTCCCACTGTAGTAACCACAAAGAAAAAGAGAACATTCAACAAAAGTTTTCAATTGCAGACAGCTTGGAGGTTATTCAGTGAAGTTCTTTCTTTTTGGAGGAAAAGAGGAATTAAAGTACAAGAGGCAGGAGAATGGGAAAGACAACAGGAAGTTTTTAGCCATAGTACAATCCATGTCCCAACAGCTTAAGAACAGCAGAGGTCTTGGCTCCTAGATAGCAAGCCAACAAGGAGAAACCCAACTCTAAGCAAAATCAGAAATCTGCAAACACCAGGGTAAAAGACAGGACTGCATTGGAAACAATCCTCTGTTAAATCAGAACCTGAACATAAAGGAGTGGAAAAAATACAAACAAAAACAAACTGACAAACAAACAAACAAAATCTCTGCAAAGACAAGGCCTGTAATGCACAGGCAACATCTTGGTCAAAAAAAAAGCCAGGGATTAGATGCAAGTTTTAGCAAAATAAAAGCTTGGATATACACTCTATATAGCCCAGGAACAGAACTAAAGCAGCAAAGATGAACAAAAAAGCTAAAAGAGCACTCACTATAGAAAACTACTTTACAGGCAAAGATGACAGCAATGCCATGTTTGAAGAAGGAAGTAGTGAAAAATCACAGGAGAACTATCAAAACAGTATATAAATTGGACTCAAATCTAAAATCTCATTGAAGAGCTAAGAAAAATTATAAACAATAGAAGAGAGGAAGAAAAAAATTGGAAAAACGAAAAGAAATTTAAACAGGAAAATTGTGAAAAGTTGACCAAAGAAATCAACTACATAAAATCAACTAAAAAACCAACTGGAAAAGGAAACAAAGAAGCTAAATGAATAAAATAAAACCCCAAAACTTAGGATTGAACAACACATACCAATGAATCCATAAGACAACAAGATTCTGTCAAACAAATCAAAAAGGCTAAAAAAATGGAAAGTACAATTTAGAGAAAATGAATAACCTGGAAAATAAATCCAGGAGAGGCAATCTACAAATCACTGGACTACCACAATGGCTGAACCTGGAAAATATCATGCAGGAAATTATAAGATAAAACTTCCCAAATCTAACAGAACAAGATAATAATTTAACCATTAAAAGAATCCACAGGGGATAGCTAAGTGGTGCAGTGGATAGAGCACTGGCCCTGGAGTCAGGAGTACCTGAGTTCAAATCCAGTCTCAGACACTTAATAATTACTTAGCTGTGTGGCCTTAGGCAAGCCATTTAACCTCATTTGCCTTGCAAAAAAAAAAATCCACAGAACCCTTCCCAAAAGAGACCTCAGGATAAAAACTCCAAGGGCTGTAATAGCCAAATTCAGAACATTCAAATAAAGAAAAGAATATTGCATGTAGCAACAAGAAAGTAATTGAAATACAAAGGGAACACAAACAGATTCACACACAGGACCTATCAGCCTCATCATTGAAGAAATGGAAGAATTAGAATAGCATAATAGTATATATTGGAGAGCAAATGACATCGGATTACAACCCAGAATATACTACTCTGCAAAATTCAACATATACTGTCAGGGGAAAAAATGAGACAGAGAATTTCCAGAATTTCCTGACACAAAGACCTGAACTGAAAATAGAATTCAATCACCAAACACACAAATCAAGAATTACACAAAAAAAGGGTAAATTCAAAGGGTAAGGAATAAAAACAAAATCAAATAAAACAAAAAAAGCCAAATGTTGTTCAAGATCATTAAATTGTATACAACCTTAAAAGGGAAGATATAGCACTTTTAATTCTTTAGAACTTTACTTCTCTTGTGATAAATAAAAGGTAAAATAGATTTGAAGAGAATGAACTTAAAGGATATGGGTATAATTGGTTCTTAACTCTCCATTGAAGAAGTCCAAGATGACATCACTATGTCTGAGACAAAAAGGCCTGAAGAAAATCAGTTGACTTTAAACTTGAGTATTTCATTAATTCTACTGTGCTTATCACCTTGTTTAATGAGAACATCATAAACTTGTGAGGACCTGATTCAGTGTCTGCATAACTCAAATCATTTGAAAATTTCTCAAGTGAGACCTCCAGAGCATCATAGTACTTAGAGTCCATTAAGCATCCATAAACAAGGTGCTGAGTGAGTGTCTCTATAACTTATAATCATTTGTAAGGATCTCAGGTGAGATCTCCTGAGACTCCTAGTAATAAGGGATCTCTAAGATTCTTATAGTTAATTAGATGAGGATTTGACTTAACCAGTACTTCACTTAGCAAGGGTTTGACTATCCTGGTGGGGGAGGCAAAGTGGGAGAGAGAGAATAGGCCTTACTTCACTGGCAAAGGGATTAAGTATACTGGGTGGGGAGGGCAGTAAAGTGTGATGGAAAATAGGCCTTGCTTCACTTAACAAAGGATTAAATACTTATCCTGGGTAGGGGGTGGGGAGGGAGGGGATAATGTAGAGAGAAAATAAGGCTGGGAAGAGGTGCACAAATAGTCCCTGAAATGTTATGGCTTTGGATGATATTTTGGCTCATGAGAAGGAATGTATGTACTTGAAAGATAATTGAAAGAGATGTAAGGTAAAAATAATCTCATACAATTTGAGTCAATGCTGCTTATCAAACAATCAAGCAAACAATCTGTGATGATACATTGATAACAATATGAGCTTATCAAGCAGTCAAATAATCAAACTGTGATTGATGATACATTATTAATAGTGCAGGAAATTGATTGAGGATAGAAAGGAATATAGTTTTTTTCTGCAATACATGGCACCTTACATAAAACCTGACCATGTACTAGGGCATAAAAACCTAATGATAAATTGTATAAAGGTAGAAATAGTGAATATATCTTCCTCAGATCATAATGCACTAAACATCACATGCAATATGGAACCAGGAAGATATAGACCTGAAACTAAATAACCATATTTTAAAGAATGAGTGGATCAAACAACAAATTATAGAAAGAATTATTTTATCTTAGATAATGACAATAATGAAACTATATACCAAAACCTATAGGATACACTCAAGGCACCTGTCAGGGCATATATCATATCTTTAAATGCTTACATGAATAAATTTCATAAAGAAGTAATCAATGAACTAAATATGTAACTAAAAAAATTAGTGAAAGAAAAACTAAAAATGTCCAATTAAATAAAAAAAACCCATAAATTCTAAAATTAAAGGAGAAATTAATAAAAACAAAAGCATGAAAACTATTGAACTAATAAATAAAACCAAGATTTGGTTTTATGAAAAATGCAATATAATTAATAAAACTCTGCTCAATTTGATTTTAAAAAACGAAAAAAATCAACTTACCAGTATTATAAATGAAAAAAGTGAACTCACCACCAATGAGGAAGAAATTAAAGTAATAAATCAGAATTGTTTTCCCCAACTCTATGGCAATAAATTTGATAATCAAATTTAAATCAGTGAATATTTGAAAAAAATAAAAATTGCCTAGGTTATATGAAGAGGAAATACATTACCTAAATACCAATTTGTCAGAAAAAGAAATTCAACATGCCATCATTGAACTCCCTAAGAAAAAATCTCTAGGGCCTGATGGATTTGCAAATGAATTTTATCAAATATTTAATGATCAGTTAATTCCAATTCTATATAATCTCTTCTAAAAATAGGTGAAAACAAAACTCTGCCTCTTTCTGTGATACCAATATTGTGCTGATACCTGTAGCAAAAAGAGTTAAAACAGAGAAAGAAAATTATAGATCTATCACCCTTATAGAGAAAGAAAAAATCTTAAAATCTTAGCAAAATAATTAAAACAAGTTATCAATAGGATAATATATTATGACCAAACAGTATTTATTGGCAGGAATGCAGGGTGGTTCAATATTAAGAAAAATATTAGTATAATTAATTTTATCAATAAAAAAACCTATCAGGAATCACATACCTTTATCAAACAATACTTTAAAAGCTTTTGAAAAAATACAGTACTCATTCCTACTGAAAACATTAGTGAGAATAGGAATAGATTGCTCCTTAGAATAATAAGTAGTATCTATCTGAAAACATCAACAAGTATCATATGCCATGTAGCATTCCTAAAATGATCATGGGTGAAACAAAGATGCCCATTGACACCACTAATATTCAATGTTGTATTAGAGATATTAGCTTCATTAATAAGAGAAGGAAATGAAATTGAAGGAATTAAAATTGGGAAGAGACTAAACTGTCATTCTTTGTAGATGACATGATGTTATACCAAGAGAATTCCTCCCAATCTAAAAAAACTACTAGAAATAATTAGCAACTTTAGCAAAGTTACAGGATTTAAAATAAACCCTCACAAATCCTCAGCATTTCTATATATGACCAGCAAGATACAGGATAAATAGCTAGAAAGAGAAATCCCATTCAAAGTAACCTTAGACAATGTAAAATATCTGGGATACTACCTGCCCAGGCAGACTCAATAACTTTTTGAAAACAATTGCAAAACACTTCTCACACAAATAAAATCATATCTAAATAACTGGGCAAACATCTGCTCATTGATAGGTCGAGCTAATATAATAAAAATGACAATTACAGCAATACTAAACTACTTGTTTAGGGCCCTACCAATCAAAATTTCAAAAAATTACTTTAATGAGTTAGAAAAATTGTAAGTAAATTTATATGGAGAATTAAAAAGTTGAGAATCTCCAGGGATTTAATGAAAAACAGTGCAAAAGAAGGTGGCATTGCCATAACTATCTAAAATTATTCTATAAAACATCAGTCATCAAAACTGTCCAGTAGTGGCTTAAAAAATATAGTGGTAGATCCGTGGAATAGACTAGGTGCAATAGCAGGAGTTGATTTTAGTAATCTACTGTTTAATAAACCTAATGAGTTCAGGTA
Organism: Macrotis lagotis; assembly: GCF_037893015.1. NCBI lineage: Eukaryota > Metazoa > Chordata > Mammalia > Peramelemorphia > Peramelidae > Macrotis > Macrotis lagotis. The sequence continues at coordinate 488,843,609 of NC_133666.1, forward strand.
TTTGGATAAAAACTCTCCCTTAGATAAAAATTGTTGGGAAAATTGGAACTCAGTATGGCAGAAAGCTGGATTAGCGCAACACCTCACACTCTATACCAAGATAACATCAAAATGGATACAGGATTTAGACATAAAAAACAGTTTTATAAGCAAACTAGAAAATCAAGGAGTAGTTTTCCTGTCAGATTTATGGAAAGGGAACCAGTTCATGGCCAAGGAAGAGATGGAGAACATCATTAAATTAAAAACAAACTACATTATTTTGATTACATTAAATTAAAAAGTTTTTGTAGAGACATAACCACTATAACCAAGATGCAAAGAAATGGAATATATTGGGAAACAATTTTCAGAACTATTATTCCTGACAGATGACTTACTTTTTATAATATAGAGAGAAATGTGTCAAATTTTCAAAAATAAAACAAGGCATTCGCTTATTGACAAATGGACAAATGATATGCAAAGGCAATTTACAGATGAGGAAATCAAAGTGATCCATAGTCATTTGAAAAATTGCTCTAAATCATTACTTATTAGTGAAATTCTCATTAAAGCATCTCTGAGGTACCATCTCACACCTCTCAGATGGGCAATTATGAGCAGAAAGGTCAGTGATCAATTTTGGAAGGGATGTATGTTAAATCTGGTACACTATTGCATTGTTGGTGGAGCTGTGAACTCATTCAACCTTTCTGGAGTGCAATTTGGAATTATACTCAAAGGGCAACAAAATGTGTATTCCCTTTGATATCATTACTGAAGAGAAATCTCCTGAAGAGATTATGAAAATGGGCAAAAACATCACTTGTACAAAAATATTCATAACAGCCCTGTTTTTTAGTGGCAAAGAATTGGAAATTAAGTGAATATCCTTCAATTGGGAAATAGCTTACCAAAATGTGGTGCATGGTTGTCTTGGAACACTATTGTTCTCTTAGAAACCAGGAGGGATTGGAATTCAGGGAAGCCTGGATGGACTTGCATGAACTGTTGCTAAGTGAGACACCCAGAACCAGAAGAGCACTGTACACAATAACAGCAACATGGGAGTGACGATCAAACTCAATGGGCTTGCTCTTTCCATCAGTGCAACCATCAGGCAAATTTTGGGATATATGTGATGGAGAATACCATCTGCATCCAGAGAAAGAATTGTGGAGTTGGAGCACAGACCAAAAGTATTAACTGTTATTAAAAAAACAACAACATTATCTTATTATATAATTTTGCTATCTCTTGTACTTCATTTATTTCCTTTTAAGGATATTATTTCTCTCTCATCACATTCAACTTAGATCAATGTATACCATGGAAACAACATAAATACTAACAGGTTGACTTCTGTAAGGGGTGGAGGGGAGGGAATCCAGTTTAGGGGAAAAATTGCAAAACTCAAACTAAATAAAATCTTAAAAAAACAAATATACTGGTCCAAAAAAAAGAAAAAAAATATTGAATTAGATTTACAATTATTAGCAAGGGTTTATATTACCAAAGGGTGTGAGAGAGATTTCAGGAGTTTCATGGATAGAATGGGATGGGAATTATGAATTAGATAATACATCTTTTTTAACATAAAAATATCATTATAACTTCAGATTCTAGCCAAGATGACAGAAGGAAGACAAACACTATGCTAAGGTCTCTTGATCCTACCTCATATATAATATGAAACAAACCTTTTAACAGAAGTTCAATCAACAAAACCCGGAAAAAGAGTTAGGAGAAAAATATCAGCAAGAAAGTCTGTCTCCAGGGATCATGGGTGAGCAGGAGGCACAGAGTAGAGAACCAGCCTGGGGTGGCTTCTAACCTAGGAACTAACAGATGAACTAACCTATGAACAGCTGTAGAGGCCTTTACTGTGGTAGTCCAGGCCCAAGAGGCAACTAGGGTGTGGAAACATGACCTGTGTGACTGGATCACTCCAATAGGGCTGGAGGGTGGGTTTCAGTGCTGGAGAGGTACAGACATGTGCTGGGCTCTTCTTATCTGGAGGACCTCAGACTCCATACCTTCACTTCAGCGGTGTCCTCTTCCCAGAACACAGTAACAGCCCTTTCTCTTCCATCCCCAGGCTCAGGCATGGGCAGCAGAACTCCTTCAGTAGAATAGGGAGAGTCATTACCTTACTCCAGGTCATAGTCCACATTGTTTAAGGATAAAAGTATTCAGCAGCAGCACCCAAACCCCTCCAGGCCAAGAGAAGGGGCCTCAAATCAAGGTCACAGACTCTCCACAGAAAACAAACAGCACCTCATACTGGCTGGCCCACTTGGAGTTAAAAATTCATTGATTAAAGTCTCTATCACCCCCTACTGGCCAGCCCACTTGAAGTTATTAAACTCAGTGAGTAAAGCCTCTAGGGAACTCAACACCAAACTTCTGTGAAGGAGACTCTTCCTAACACAAGATCTCATGAAAATGAAGAAAGGCCAGAAAAAAGGGGGGTCAATAGAAAATTACCTGGAAGGAAAAGACCCTACCTCAGTGAGCCAGAACCTTTGAGGAGAATATGATTTGGTCTCTAGTCCAGAAAAATTTCCTTGAAGAAATCAGAAAGGAGTTCAAAAATCATTTGGAAAATTTGGGGGAAAAAATTTACACTTTGGAACAAGAAAACTAATTCTTGAAAAATGGAATTGGACAAATTCAAAAGGAAACTACTTCTCTAAAAACCTCAATTGGTCAAATGCAAAGTTCTTTCAAAAATAAAATTGAAAAATTAGAAAAGCAATTGCAAAAGGTAAATGAAAAAAAATCTTCTTTAACAAAACAAATGGACTAATGACTTAATGAGACAACAAGAATCTGTTAAACAAAACCAAAAAATCAAAAAGAAAATAGAAAAAAAATTAAAATACCTCATTGACAAAACCAATGACCCAGAGAATAGAACAAGAAGGAAACAACTTATAATCACTGGGCATCCTGAAAATATTGAAGGGGAAAAAACAATTTTACAGGATTTAATGAGGGAAAATTGCTCTGACATCATGGAACCAGAGGGCAAAATTATTATTGAAGGCACATATCGATCCCCTCTGTAAATGGATCACAAAATTAAAATGCCAAGGAATAGTGTGGAAAAAATCCAGAAATATTAGATAAGAAAGAAAATCCTACAGGAAGCCCGAAAGAAATAATTTAGATATCAAGGAGCTATGGTAAGAGTTACACAGGACCTAGCTTACATGAACATTAAGTGATCAAAGGACATGGAGTGTGATATTCTGAAAACAAAGGGAGCTTGGAATACAACCAAGGATTCACTATTGGGCAAAACTGAGCCTTTTGTTCCAGGGGAAAAAGTGAGTGTTTAATGAAAAAGGAGACTTCCAACTTTTCCTGATGAAAAGACAAGTGTTTAGTAGAAAATTTGGACTTCAAATAAAAGACCCAAGAAATACATGAAAGTTTTAAAAAAGGTAAAGAAGGGGCAGCTAGGAAAAAAAAGGTAAAGAAAAAAAATGTTATCCAATAAGATGAAACTAGCTATATTCCTAACTGGGAAATTGACTCTAATAACTCTTAAGAATTATAACTCTATTAGAGAGAATATACTTAGCCAGAAGTGATGGACACTCATGACTTTTCTGTGACTCAGATAAAAAGATTTAAGAACAATATCTCTTTAAAAAGAACAGTAAAGAGACTAGAGGATGGAGGATATTGAATGGGGTAAATGTCATTACATTAAGAGATATAAAGGACCTATTACAATAAAGAGGAAGAAGGAAGGAGGTGAGAAGTGCATGAATGTTACTCTCATTGTATTTGACTTAAAGTTAGCATACATACACTCAGTTAAGAAACTTATCTAACTTCTCAAGTATTCAGAGGGGAAAAGGGGGAGGGTTGAGTAAAAGGAGAAAAAAAGAGAGGGAAGGGAAGGAAAAAGGGGAGAAGGGAAAGGGCAAATAAAGGTGAGTGGGTTTGGATATAGAAGGGCAAACACATTGAATGTGATGATATTCAGAAAGAAAATACTAGGGAATACGGATAAAGGAGAAAAGAGGGGGAAATACAAAAAAAGAGGGAAGATAGCATGGAAAGCACTAAAGAGTTAATAAATAAAACTTTGAATATGAATGGAATGAACTCTCCCTTAAAATGAAAGTGAATAGTAGAGTTTATTAAAAACCAAAATCCTCCAATATGCTGCTTACAAGAAACACAATTGAAACAGAGACTCGAACAAAAAAAATTTTGCTTCAGCTGAAGTGAAAATTAAAGAAGAAATTAATAAAATTAATAGCAAGAAAATTATTCAATTAATAAATAAAGCTGCTTTGTGAAAAATAGCAAATAAAATTGATAAAGCTCTGGTCAATATGATTTTAAAAAAAGAAAGAAGAAAACTAAATTGCAACCAAATTGAAAATGGTCAACTCATCAGCAATGAAGAGGGAATTAAAGTAATAATTTATGAATTATTTTGAACAATTCTATGCCTATAAAATTGATAATCTAAGTGAAATGGAAAACATATTTGCAAAACTATGTTGCCCAGGTTAAATGAAGAAAAATTAAATACCTAAATAACCCTATCTCAGAAAAAGAAATTCAAAAAGCCCTTGTTGAAATTCATAAGTTAAAAATCTACAGTGTCAGATGGAGTCACAAGTGAAGTCTATGAAAGTTTTAAGCAACAATTTATTAGAATTCTATATAAACCATTTGCAAAAATACTTGAAGACAGAAGTCTGTCTAACTCTTTCTATGACAATAATGTGGTGCTGATACCTAAACCACAAAGAGCTAAAACAGAGAAAGAAAATTGTAGATCTATCTGCCTGATGAATACAGATTCAAAAATATTGTCCTTTTTTATTAATAAAAGATTTTATTTATTTGGAATTTTACAATTTGATCCCTATTTTTTCTTCGCCCCCATAGAAGATAGTTTTTTAGTCTTTACCTTGTTTCCATGCTATAAATTGATCTAAGTAGAATATAATGAGAGAGAAATCATACCCTTAATGAAGAAAAATAAGGTATAGGAGATAGCAAAATCCCATAATAAGATAATTTTTTTCTTAAAGTGAAGGTAATAGGTTTTGGTCTTTTTTTTTTTTCAGAATCCACAATTCTTTCTCTGGATACAGCTGGTATTCTCCATCACAGATAGCCAAAATTGTCCCTGATTGCTACAGTGTTGGAATAAGCAAGTCATTCAAGGTTGTACATCACCCTCATATTGCTCTTAGGGTGTACACTGTTTTTCTGGTTCTGCTCTAGATGCAAAAATCTTTAATAAAATCTTAGCAAAACAATTACAAATCATCTCTAGGATAATACATTATGACCAAGTAGAATTTATTCCAGGAATGCAGGGTTGCTTCAGTATTGGAAGTTGCCTTAGCCCTACTATATCTAAAATTATATTATAAACATTAGTCATCAAAACTGTCTGGTATTGACTAAGAAATAAAGTAATGTATCAGCAAATATACTAGGTCAATGGCAGGAAATGATTATAGTAATCTGTTCTTTGATAAACCCAAAGAGTCCAGTTATTGGGATAAAAATTCTCTCTTCAATATAAACTGTTGGGAAAATTAAGAGTTAATGTGGCAGAAACATGGATTAGACCAATACCTCACTCCCCATACCAAGATAAGGTCAAAATGGAAACAGGAATTAGACATAAAAAACAATATTATAACCAAACTGGAAGATCTATGGAAATGGAAGGAGTTTATGATCAAGTAACAGATGGACAACATTAAAAACAAACTGGGAATTTCTATTTCATTATCTTATAAATTTTAGCGTAGACAAAAACCATCGTAACCAAGATCAAAAGAAATTTAGTAAATTGGGAAATAATTTTTACATCTAGCATTTCTGAAAAAGGACACATTTCTAAACTATACTGAGAACTGAGTCAAATTAGAAAAAAAGCCATTCCCCAATTGACAAATGGTCAAAGGATATGCAAAGGCAATTAACAGATGAGGAAATCAAAGCAATCCATAATCATGAAAAATTGCTCTACATCACTACTTATTAGAGAAATGCAAATTAAAGCATTTCTGCAGTATCACCTGATACCTCTCAATCTGGCCAATATGACTAGAAAGGACAATGTTCAATTTTGGAAGGAATGTGGGAAATCTGGGACACTAATACACTGTTGGTGTAGCTGTGAACTCATCCAACTTTTCTGGGGTATAATTTAGAACTATGTCCCAAGGGCAACAAAAATGTGCATACCCTTTAATCCAGCAATATCATGACTGGGTTTATACCCTGAAGAGATTATGAAGAAGAGTAAAAAAATCACTTGTACAAAAATATTCATAGCAGTCCTGTTTGTGGTGTCAAAGAATTAGAAATTATGTGAATGTCCATTAATTGGGGAATAGCTCAATAAACTTTAGTATATGTAAACATATATATGGAATGCTATTGTTTTATTAGAAAGCAGGAGGTATGGGAAATCAGGGAATTCTGGAAGGACTTGCATGATGGTGGATGAGATGAGTAGAAACAGAAAAAACATTGTACAGTCTAATAGCAATGTGGGGGTGATGATCAACCTTAATTGATTTGCTCAATTCATCTGTGTAACAATCAGATGCAATTGTAGAGAATAGGAATTGTGGTGTTTGACAAAGACCAAAGACATTAACTAAAAAAAACCACCATTGTCTTATTATGCAATTTTGCTATCTCTTATATTTTATTTTTTTCCCTTTAGGATATTATTTATCTCCCATCACATTCAAATTAGATCAATGTATACCATGGAAGAACTGTAAAGATTAATAGACTACTTTCTGTTTTGGAAGGGGAGAGGGAAACAAGATTAGGGGAATTAGTAGAAGAATTAGAAGATTAGTAGAAATTAGTAGAAATCATAGGACTTCTTGAAAACCTTGAAGGAAAAAAAAAGCCTTGTTCCTATACTTCATGATATAGTAAAGGTGAATTGCCCTGATATTTTTGTAGCAGAGAGTAAAATTACTCATTGATAGAATACATCAAAACTCCTCCTGAAAGGGTACCCAAAATAAAATCACCAAGGAATATTGTGGTCAAACTTCTAAACTAGCAGATCAAGAAGAAATCCCTGCAAGTGGTCAGAAAGTAACAATTCAAATACCAAGGAGCCACAGTCAGGATTTCACAGTTCCTGGCTTCATTAATATTAAGGGATTGAGAAGTCTGCCATATGACATTGCAGAGAGCAAATGAGCTTGGAATGCATCCAAGAATTTACTACTTTGTAAATCTGAACCTTCTCTTCCAAGGCAAAAATTGGACATACAACAAAATAAGCTGTTTCATCTGTTTTCTGATGAAAAGACCAGAGCTAAAGAAAAAATTTGGTCTTTGAACAGGAGACTCAAAAGATACACAAAAAGGTAAGGAAGAAAAAAAAAAACATAAACTGTTTTCCAATAAGAGAAAACTGTCTATCTGCCCATCTGGGAGGAAGATTCTCATAACTCTTGAGAACTATAAGAGGTATTATATTGCATCAGAAGAAATGGATACTCATGACTTCTCCGTGACTCTGATGGAATTGTTTAAAATATTTCCTTATAAATGGGAGAGATTTAATGAAGTAAATCACATCTCATGAAGAAGTACAAAGGACCTATTTCAATAGATGGGAAGAAGGGAATGAGGAGAGGACAGTCTGAATCTTACTCTCATCAGAATTGATTCAAAGAGCAATTAACACAACTGAATTTACAAACTTATCTTAACTTTCAGGTCTTTAAAAAGAAAAGGGAGAGGGGAAAGAAAGGAAGAACTGACAGAAGGAAGGGAAGAAAAAGAGATGAAGGGGAAAAAGGAAATAAAGGGAAGGGGTGTTGCAAAGAATGGGATAATCACACTGAAGGAGATGGTATTCACAACCAAAATACTGGGGAATAGGGATAAGGTGAAAAGAAGGGGAAAATACAAACAGAGGAGGTAAAATAGAGGGCACTTAAGACTTAGTAATTATAACTTTAAAGGTGAAGAGATGCTCCCTTAAAACAGAAGCAGATAGCAGATTGGATTAAATATGAAAATCCTACATTATGCTGCTAATAAGAAACACATTTGATGCCGAGAGATACAGAGTAAAGTTTAAAGGTTGGAGCAGAATATATTATGTTTCAGCTGAGGTGAAAATGACAGGGGTAGCAGTATTTATCTTAGACAAAGCTGCTTCAAAAATCGACTTCATTAAAACAGTTAAGGAAGGAAACAATATTCTCCTAAAAGGTATCATAGAAAATGAATTAATTTCAATAATAAACATGTAATTACCAAGCAATATAGCACCTAGATTCTTGGAGGAGAAGCTAAATGTGTTACTCAAAGGCATAGAAAGAAAAGCCCTACTAATTGGAGACCTCAACCTCACTCTCTCAGTAGATTAATCTAACCATAAAATAAACAGAAAGGAAATTAAGGAGGAAATTAGAATGTTTAAAAACATAGACATGATAGAAGTCTGGAGAAAAATGAATGGGGATAGAAAGGAATATACATTTTTTCTGAACAAAAATGAACCATGTACCTTGGCAGAAATTATTTATGATCAGTTGTGGAAAGGCAGAAATAAGGAATATATCATTTTCAGATTATAAGGCAAGAAAAATTAAATAGATAGATCTTTCCTTAATTTGGTAAAATAGAGAAGAAAACCAAATTACTAATATCAACAGTGAAAAAAGGTGAACTCATCACCAATGAAGAGGAAATTAAAGTAATAATTTGCAACTATTTTACTCCGTTGCATGCCAATAAATTTGATAATCTAAGTGATAGGGATGAATATTTACAAAAAATTCTTCCCAAGTCAAATGAAGAGGAAATTAAATATCTAAATATCCTTATCTCATAAAAATTTCAACAAGACATAAATGAACTCAATATGGAAACTTCTCTAGGATGAGATGGACTCACAAGTGACTTCTACCAAGCATTCATGTCACAATTGGTTCCATGTATAAATTATACGGAAAAGTAGGTGAAGACAAAATTCTGCCTAATTCCTTCTCACTCCCTTTGCCCAGGATTCAACATTTAAACATAAAGGACACTATTATAAGCAAATTAGAAGGTTAAGGAATAGTTTACCTGTCAAATATATGGAAAGGGGAGCAGTTCTTTTTAACTGAAGAAGAGATAGAGAACACAATAAAAGCAAACTGGATCATTTTGATTTCATTAAATTAAAAATAGTCTTTACACAAAGAAACCACTGTAACCAAGTAAAGAAAATGCAGTAAATTGGGAAACAACTTTACAACTAACGTTTCTGACTGAGGACTCATTTCTATCATGCGTTGAGAACTGAATCAAATTTATAAAATATATAAGCCATTCCTCAAGTGACAAATGGTCAAAGGATATTATGCAAAGGCAAATTTCAGATGATGATATCAAAGCTATCTATAGTCTTTTAAAATTGTTTTAAATATTTTTGAATAGAGAAATGCAAATTAGGGCATTTCTGGGGTACTAACTCACACTTTTGGTGTTGGTCAATATGACCAGAATGGATAATGATCAATGTTGCAAGATGTGTGGAAATCTGGATCACTAATGCATTGTTGGTGGAGCTGTGAACAGATCGATTCTTTCTGGAGAGTAATTTGGAATTATGCACAAAGGGGAACAAAAATATGCTCACCCCTTTATTCGGCATTACCACTACTAAGTCTATGTCCAGAAAAGATCATGAACAATTATATCAGCTCTGTTTGTAGTATCATAGACTTGACAATTAAGAGGAAGTCGATCAATTGTGGAATGAGTGAACAAATTGTTATAAATAGATATGTCTCTGTGTGTGTGTGTGTGTGTGTGTGTGATGGAGCAGTATTGTTCTATAAGAAATCAGAGGACGGGAATTCAGAAAAACCATGGAAAAACTTGCATGAATTGATACTGAGAGTGATGAACAAAACCAGAAGAACATTATTCACTTCAACAACAACATGGGATGCTGATCAAACTTGATGGACTTGCTCTCTCTATCAGTCCAATAACCAGGGACAATTTGGAGGGATCTGGGATATCTAGAGAAGGAAATTTGGAGCTTTAAAGAATACCAAATCCTATTATCTTAAATTTTTAATAAGTTGTCTTATGTATAACAAAATTTTGCTATCTCTAATATTTTCTTTTAAATATGTGCTTTATGACAACATATTCAATTTTGATTAATGTATATCAAAGGAAAAATGTAAAAGCTGTCTCAGACCACTTTATTATGGGGGGAATGGAGGGAGGCGGAAAAGTTGTAAAAAGTAAAAACCTTGCAAAAATGATTTGCAGAAAATTCTATTGTATTTAATTGGATAGAAAAATATTATATAACTAAAATATGTAATTCAGTTCTGAAAGAGGGAGTTTGAGGTCACCAATTAATATAACTTTGCTGCAAGTGTCTTCCTATACCTCATTTAGTTTTTCCTTTTAGAATTTTTAAGCTAAATCACTTAGAGTCTCTCTCTCTCTCTCTCTCTCTCTCTCTATATATATATATATATATATAGTATTTATTTTACTATATGATAGTTTTTAAGAAGATGAAATTTCATTTTTTAATCCTTTAAATGAAATGTATTTGGCTTCTGCTTTATCTGAGTTCAGAATTTTTACCCTGTGCTTTTTTCTTTTGCTTCAGCTAAAGCATGATTTATTCTTCTCCAATCTTTCACCTTTACTTTCTATTTATTTCTGTGATTCAAATTTGTTTGTTTTTAAACAGCTTATTGTAGGTTTTTAACCCACTCTACACTTCTTTTTTTAATGAAAATTTGATCCCATTCACATTCACAGTCATGTTTATGAACTTCGTATTATCCTCCATCGTATCTTGCACTTGTTTGTACTTTTTTTTCCCACTTTTTCCTCCTGACTAGTGCTTTCCTACTGACTTCCAATTCTTTCAGTTTGCCCTTTAGTTTTTCGCCCTTCTCCCTTTTCTTCCCTACTTTACCCTCAAGTTTCAGTCTTTCTTCTATTCTCACTTCTATCAGTTCCTTCACCTTTCCCCCCTTCGCATATAAGAGGGATAGGTAAGATAAATTCTCATGTTCATTTGTGAGATTGCATTATTTCCTCATTGAACCATATGCACTGAGAAAAATTCACTCAATGTTTACACATTCCCTCTTTCTCTTTTCTTAAATAAATCCTATGCTCATTTCATGTGATATTATTTCCATTCTTCTTCTTCCCACTTTGTCTCCCAGTATAGTGATTTTTCAGGTAACAATTGCTTTATATCTTTCTTAAATCCCTACACTCTGTCCGAGTAATCTCTTTTCAACTGCTCTACTCGAACTGCATCAAAATCAACTTTCATCTAACCCTTTCCCTAAGTATAGTCTTCTCAGCTGGACTAATATAAATAACAATAGTCAAGAGCTATAAGTAGCATCACATCATAATCTTTTTATTCCCACTTCTTCTAAGCATGTTCATTTCAATTGACCTAATTAAAATACAATTCTCAATAGTTACAATTATTATCTTCCCATGAAATAATGCAAACTGTTAAATTTTATTGAGTAAAATTATTTTTGTTTACTCTTTCATGAATCTACTGCTTATTGAATTTGAAGATCAAATATTGTGTTTTGTTCTGGCTTTATTATTAGATAAGTTTAGTAATTCACTTTTATACTTAAGATCCATTTTTAGCCTGAAAGAATTTGCTGGGAACATCTGGGCAAGATGATGAAGATAACCAGAATCTTTCTTAATTTCTCCTAACTTTCCCTCAGTTCTAATATGGAAAAAAACCTCTACACAGAATTTGGATCCACAAAACCTAAGAAGAACCTAGGAGAAATCATCTACCAAAAAGATCACATTAAGGGGAGCCTGGGCAAGCTAGGGTCACAAAGCAGAGAGTTAGCATAGGGGTGGTGGGGTGAGGTCTGGGGACTAAGCTGAGAAACCTAGCAGAAGCATTGCCTGTGTGTGCTCTAGCAGAGGAGCTCCAGAGTGGAAGTGTTTACTGTGTGGGGTGAGAGAGCTTAGAACAGCAACTAGACATTTATCTGGTCAGTTTGGCATAGAAGAACACGGCCGTGTGTCCCCATGTTTTTAAACTAAGTCCCCATGTTGCCAGTTGAATCCCCCCCCCCATTCCTATATGAGAAAGTGTTTCTTCTCAGAACAAAGTGACATCCTCCACTCCCCCCCCCCCCCCCAGATTCAAGTTTGTGCAGTAGATCTCCCCCAAGGCTGATGGAGGATTAAGTAGATTAACTTTATAGCCAGATGGCCCATCAAACATTGTTCAAGGATAAAGAAAATCCTGTTGCTCCCCCCACCCTCTCAGACCTAGAGAGTGGACCACCAATCAGGGTTAGAGACCCTCCAGAGAAAGTCTCACCTCCTCTACTATCCGGCCCACTTGGAGTTCTAAGGACAATGAGCAATGCCTTTAGGGAACTCAACACCTAAGGTCTGTGAACCAGTCCTCTCATAACACAAGATTCTAAGAAAATGGGATACACTGAGTATTACCTTGAAATAAGGATTCTTCATCAGACAGAACAGAACTTCCAAAAATACAAATTGATATTCTTTCCCGAAAACCTCTTATAAGAGATCAAGAAGGAGTTTCAAAATCAATTGGAATAACTGGGAAAAGAACCATGAGAGAACATTAAGACTTTACAAGAGAAAATCCATTATCTTGCAAAAAGAAAATGAAAATACAATTGGACAAGTGCAAAATAAAATAACTATCTCAAAATAATAATTGAACAAATGGGAAACTCCTTCAAAAACAGAATTGACCAATTGGAAAAATGGTTGCAATAGGTAAATAAAGAAAATTCTTATCTAAAATAAAGAATTGATTCTGTGGAAACTAATGACTTCAGGGGTCAATAAGAATCTGTTAAACAAAAACAAAAAATTGAAAAAATTGAAGAAAGCATAAAATAAGTATAGGCAATATAACTGATATGGAGAATAGAGCTAGTAGACACAAGTTAAGAATATTTGGACTTCAGGGTGAATAGGTTGCACAGTGGTTAGAGTGCTGGCCATGAAGTTAGGAGTACCTGAGTTCAAATCCGGTCTCAGACACTTAATAATTACCTAGCCGTGTAGCCTTGGGAAAGCCACTTAACCCCATTGCCTTGCAAAAACCTTAAAAAGAAAGAATATTTAGACTTCATGAATACATTGAGTAGATAAAAAACACTGAAATCCATACTTTAGGATACAGTGAAAGAATATTTCCCTGATAACATAGAACCAGAGTGCAAAATAGTTATTGAAAAAAATACATTCTTCCGCTCCTGAAAGTGATTGAAAAATGAAGACAACAAGGAACATTATGGCCAAATTTCAGAACTATCAGTTAAAAGAGTACATCCTGCAAGCACCCAGTAAAGAACAATTTAAATACCAAGGAGCCACAATAATTATTAAATAGTAGCTTGCTGCATGAACATTAAGGAATCAAAGGGCCTGGTATTTGACATTTTGAAGAGTAAGGGAACTTAGAATGCAGCCCAGGATCACTATCCAGCAAAATTGAGCCTTCTTGTCCAGGGGAAAAGATGGACATTTAACTAATAGAAGACTTCCAATTTTTCCTGATTAAACCAGAAATAAATAGAAAATTTTGACTTGAAACAGGAGACTCAAGAGATTAATGAAAAAAGAGAAAAAAAAAGGAAAAGAAAAAAGAAAACCTGTTATGCAATAAGAGGAATTTGGGTATATATCCCCACCTAGAAGAAAGATTATCATAACTTCTTAGAATTGTAATTCTACTAAAGAGAATATCTTTAGAGAGAAGTAATGGGCACTCATGACCTATCCATGACTCCAATAGAATAATTTAAAAATATTATGTCCCTAAAATGGGGAGTAAAGAGACAGGAGGATAGAGTAGATTAAATGGGTTAAATTACATTACATAAACAGGAGCAAAGAGCCTATTGCAATAAAGGAGAAGTAGGGAGGAGGTGAGAACTGCCTGAATCTTATTCTTATCATATTTGATGGAAAGAAGGATTAACACACACACACACACACACACACACACACACACACACACACACACACACACACTCGCATTCAATTGGGTTTAGAAGATTATCTGTCCTTTCCAGGGGAAATAGGAATAGAAATGGGGGTGGTGGTGGTAAAGAGGAACCGACAGAAGGAAAGGAAGAAGGGGCAAAGGGAAAAGGAAATGAAAAGGGGAGACAGAATAAAAGAGGGCAAAAACACTGAAGGAAGTGGTATTCAGAAGCAAAATACTGGGGAATCTAGATAAGGTTAAAAAAAGGGAAAAAACCAAAGGGAATAAATAAATCATAATTAAAATTTTGAATGTGAATACAATGAATTCTCACATAAAATGTAAGTGATAGCAGGGTGGATAAAAAAGCAGAATTCTACAATATTATGCTTACAAGAAAGTCATTTGTAGCAGAGTTATACATACTGAGCAAACGTAAAAGTTTGGCACAGTATTTATTATGCATCAGTCAAAGTAAAAAAGGCAAGGGTAGCAACCCTTATCTTATACAGAGCACCTACAAAAATAGATTTCCTTAAAAGAAATAAAGAGGGAAACTATATCATCCTAAAAAGTACCATAGAAAATGAAGCAATTTCAGTATTAAATATTTATGCACCAAGTGGTATAGCATACAGATTCTTAGAGGAGAAGCTGAATGAGTTACAGGAAGACATAGACAGCAAAACTCTACTGGTGGGTGAACTCAACCTCCCTCTCTCAGAATTAACTAAATCTAACTATGAAATAAGCAAGAAGGAAATCAGATAGGTAAATAGAATCTTTAAAAAACCTAGAAATGACTGACCTTTGGAGAAAATTGAAAGGGAATATATCTTTATTCTTTTGTACATGAAACCTACACAAAAAATTGACTATGTACTAGGGCTTAAAAACATCATATCAAATGAATAAAGGCAGAAATAGTGAAAATGTCCTTTTCAGAACACAATGCAATAAAAATATACATGAAATAATGGGCCATTGAAAGATAGACCTAAAACTAATTGCAATCTATATAACCTCATTTTAAGGAATGACTGGATCAATCAACAAATTATATATAGAATTAATGATTTCATACTAGACAATGACAATAACAGGAAAATATACAAAAACTTATGGATACAGTCAAAGAAATTATTAGGGGATATATTATAACTCTAAATGCTTACATAAAAAATTAGAGAAAGGAAATCAATGATTCAATCCTGCAGATAAAAAAATTACAGAAAGAACAAACTAACAACCCCCAATTAAATAACAAATTAGAAGTTCTAAAAATTAAAGGAGAAACTAATAAAATCTACAGGAAAATATCTATTAAACTAATATATGAAACCAAGGGTTGGCTTCATGGAAAACCTCTAAAATAGAAAGACCTTTGGTTAATTGGATTAAAAAAGAATACAAGGAGAAAAGTAATTTACTAGAATCAAAAATGAAAAAAGATGAACTCATCAATACTGAGGAACAAATTAAAGTAATAATTAATAACTATTTTACCCAACTATATACCAATAAATTTAATAATCTAAGTGAAATATATGAATATTTAAAGTAATATAAGTTGCCCAGGTTAAAGGTGAAGGTGAAACTCTGCCTATTTCCTTCAAGGCACCATAATTTGCTGATGCATGAACCAATAAGAGTCAAAACAAAGAACGAATATTATAGACCAATATCCCTAATGAATATGGATGCAAAATTCTTAAATACACTCTTAGCAATGAGATTACAGCAAGTTATGATAGGAAAATGCACCATGATACAAGAAGATTTATTACAGGAATGAAGGATTGGTTCAATATTAGGAATACTGTCAGATTAATTGACTATATCAATAGCAATTCTAACAGAAATCATATGATTCAATAGATGCTGAAAAAGCCTTTGACAAAATACAGCACCAATTCCTACTAAAAATACTGGACATGATAAAAATAAACAGATTGTTCTTCCGAATGATAAGTAATATTTGTCTGAAACCATCAACAATCATTATAAGCAATGGGGAAATGCAAGAGGCATTCTCAATAAGACCAGGGATGATATAAGAATGTCCATTATCAACTACTATTCAATATTGTTTCAGAAATGTTAGCTTCAGCAATAAGAGAAAAAAATCCAATTGAAAGAATTAGAATTGGGAAGGAAGAAACAAAACTCTCACTCTCTACAGATGATAGGAGGGTAAACCTAGATAACTCTAAAAAATCATCTAAAATCTATTGGAAACAATTAGCAACTTTAGCAAGGATATAAAAGAAACTCATGTAAATCTTCAGCAGTTCTATGTATTGCTAGCATGATACAGCAGCAGGACTAGAAAGAGAAATGCTATTTAAAATAACTTCAGGAAATAGAAAATACTTGGGAGTCTATCTGCCAAGGCAGAATCAGAAACTCTATGAAAACAACTTAAAAAACACTTTTCATACAAATAATATCAGATTTAAATAACTGGGCAAATATCAACTACTCATGGATAGGTGAAGCTAATAAAATAAAAATAACAATTCTATTTAAACTGAATTACTCATTTTACCAAACTAACAAAAATAACCTTATTGAGCTAAGAATAAATTGTAACTAAATTCAAATAGAGAAACAAAATGTTGAGAATATCTAGGGATTTATTGAAAAAAGTGGGAAAGAAAGTAGCTTAGCCTTACTAGATCTAAAATAATATTATAAAGCAATAATCATCAAAACGGTCTGGCACCAACTAAGAAATAGTGTGGTAGATCAGTGGAATAGATGAGGTGTAAAAGAGAATGTAAAAAATGATTATAGTAAACTGCTGTTTGATAAATCCAAAGAGTCCAGCTTCTGGGGTAGAAACTACTACATCAATAAAAAAATGTTTGCAAAAGTAGAAGACAGTTTGACAGAAAAGAGATAAATGATGTGAGATCGATAAAGGTATGTGTCATAGAAACTGTTAGCTCGATCATAGACCTATCCCTTCCAAGCTTAACATTCACATTCAGCAAAATTGGAAATTCAGGAAAAGCTGATTATCAGAAAATTCAACTTTGCTAAATTTATAGGGAAAGTTCAAGTGACACACAACTGGCAACAGTTTAGCAAAAATGGGGTGAGCAGTTTTCAGTTAAATTATGTTTCTCCTTATCTGGGTCAGAGTACTCACAGTCATCAGGACTGTTACATTCAAAAAAATGTCAGGAAAATTCAAACAATTCAAAGTGAAAAATAAAAACTCCAAAGGCTTACCAGCAAGGTAATTTATCCATCTCTGGGAAGGCAAAATTTTTCTTGGTTAAGTAAGAAAGCCAAAGAACTTTCATTTTTATTAATTCCAGGTTCCTCTATGATTTCTGGAAGCCTTTTTATCCAATGATATTAATTGCATCTCAATCACTTAGCACTGGAGTCACAATCATGAACCAGAGATGAGATGAATGCTTTTTTCATGTTCTCCAACAAACTGTCATCAACCATTAAGTCAATGAGGATATATGTTGGGTTGAAATAAGTCCATCTCTAACAGAACTTCCAAATGAAAATAAGGTTTCCTATGCAATTAGTTTCCTCTTATATGGCAAAGACCTTGGTTTGGATTACATTCTAGCAAATATCTAAAAAGCATAGAGTTAAAGGAACATAAAAGAAGATCAAAAACAAAATAAAATAAAACTGACTGGAAATGTCTCCTGTCAGAACATGGAATTTTTAGTTGAGACTTAAAAGAAACACAAATAAGATTCTCAAATATTTCAGGAATGAGGTACTTAAGTGAAAATGTGGGGATTTGGGAATGGAATATTTTCTGTGGGGACACGTGGAAATATGATTTGATCAAATTTGTCTTCAAAATGTAAGGGAAAATATATTTGATTCATCAACCACTCAATCAGCATATTTAGAAATTTTTGAAATTCACTACTAGATGAACCATGTTGCTCTACTGATTCTCATGGAAATATCCTAATAATTTTGTAAATATGCTTGTGTCCTGAAATATGGTTATGGTTATTTCCCTTTTCTATCTGATATCTAGCAAAACTAAGAGATTATTTCCTCACTCTAAGTTTGGCATATGTCTCATATCATGACTTACCATAAATCATGAAAGTGGTGACTCATTTTCCACTAATTGATTACATGTAGTTGTATTGTCAGTTGTTAAATAAAGTGAGTAATGATATCTGTAAATGAAAAATCAAGACAGAGCAAAATAACATCTTTTGTGATAGTCTACTTAAATTCTAAAAGAAAAATATTTTTTCAGTTTTCCCTAGATTTCTCAAATTGGATCTTTAATTAATTTAATGAATCATACAAATTAGATCTGAATTCATGACATGAGTCACATCTCCATATTGTATTTAAAATTGCCTTTCATCTCTTGACATACAGTGAATGCTATGAAACTATTTTTCCTCTGTGAATTTAATCTCTCTTATCTTGACTTTTCTCTTTTATATGAACAATATGGCAAGACAACCAGTGAATTCCTCGATGATTAGAATACATTTTTTATAGTTTTATAAAGTATAAGATTGAAAGATGAGTGACTTTAAGCATTCAAGAGATGCAATATTTAAAATAAATGTTGAAATATCTTGTGGATTTTATAAAAATGACTTCCTAACACAAAGAAGATAATGAAGCTCTAATATTATGCCTGAAAAATTTATTACTTAAAGGAACATCTAATATAGCACCTCATAAACATAGCTTTATTTTATGTTAGAGTCATTACAAAACAAGTTATAATTGCTTACCAATATTAAAACAGTAATGCAAAAATATTCAAAAATATATATGATTGCTCCAGATCAGGTCTCACTCAAGTCTATTTCATTAAACATATATTGAAGTGACATCAAACATTTATGAATCTTTTAATGTTTAACAAAGAAGGCTTCTAATAATAGTTCTGAAAGTAAATTCAGGAACTATGCATCATTCACTCAATTGAGCAAAACTTACCTGACTACATTTTCCATGATGTCAAAAGTACTATAAATATTTTTGACAAAGTAAGTAAATAAAAACTACATGTGCACTTGTCTTTTTATATTTACTGACCAGATATTTAAATCAATAATCTGAGCCTCAATGCCTTGGATAAATCTTTTAAAATCTCTTCATTTTTGTTGTGTTTTTATTTTCTGTTTGTTTTTTTTTTTTAATATGGAAGGGCCAGATTACCACAAAGATTAGTTGATACTAGTAGGAACATCAAGATACATATTTTTTTCTTTGTTCACCAATTAAAATTGGCTCTTTGTTTTACTGGCTATTTGTAAATAGGGAAAAAAGAGACAGAAATACAAAAGAAACCCTTTTTAGAATGAGGAAATGCTCACATTCATACATCTGTTCTCCAAAGAGCTAGCAAGTTTTGACTCAGAGTCTATATAGGCTGATCTTCTACTTTTCTGTATTACTGATGGCAACTCTCTATGACCATAATTTGTAAATACTAATAGATTGAATCCTAGATACCACATACAAAGTCACTCTCTATTATGTCATCAAAGAAAAATGAAGATTTGTGATTTTAAACAAATGACACACTTCTTCAGTGTAAACCAGTTGAACCTTCCTAGGATCGCTGTTATATTCTGATGAATTAAATTATTGAATAAAAGGGCGGCTAGGGGGTGTAGTGAATAAAGCACCAGCCCTGGAGTCAGGAGTACCTGGGTTCAAATCCAGTCTCAGACACTTAATAATTACCTAGCTGTGTGGCCTTGGGCAAGCCACTTAACCCCGTTTGCCTTGCAGAAACCTAAAAAACCAAACAAACAAAAAGAAATTATTGAATAAAAACTAGTAATGCTGAAAACTGATTTGGTTTTATGCAAACTTATTAAATATTTTTGTTTGACAATGTAGAAATACTGAAATATCTCATTATTTTATATGTGTACTTCAATTGAATGAATATTTTAAACCTTCCATTTTTCTGTTCCAGAATTAAAGAGTTCCTACATGTCTAGGAGTAGAGAGAATATGTATGGGGGGGAATTATAATTTTAGAAGAAAGAGAGTATTAAAACTATATGAAAAAAGAAAAATTTTATAAGAGAGATAGAAAACAAGTTAGCCCCTTGAAAGGCAATAAGAATTAAAAATTCCAGAGGTGAAAAAGGAATGTATTTCATCAAATGGAGAGGTGTCATGTAAATAAAATTAAATGTGACTTTTGACGTTGAATTTGGGGAAATGCTTATTAATTCAGTTTGTCTGGAATATGAAATGCATGTGTAGGTTTGAAGGGAAGGAAACTATACTCCTTAAATAAGAACCAAATTATAAAAGACCTTGAATGCAGGCTCATAATTTTGTAATTTGTCTTAAGAGATAATAGTGAGTCATTAATCATTCCATTTATTTGATTAATTCTGGAAGAAAGTGGAGAGATTAACTTTTTCATGCTTGTACCTTAAGATGATAATCCTGGAAGTTTGATAGAAGAGGACAGGTATAATCCAAGGCAGGGTGATCAACTAGAAAAATGTCTGTAGCATCCTAGGGAAGAAGTGATTAAGTACTTGAACTCAGAAGGTGCCTGTGTGGGCAGAGATTAGAAAACAGGTTCAGGATAAATTGCAGTGCATTAGAGAAACAATTGGAAAGATCAGGCTAGTGATTTTACAGAGTTGAGGAAGACATTTCCAAATGTAACCCTATGTTTTATATAATCATTACTACAGTTTAAAGCATATGAAATGATAATGCTGACAATAGAAAGAGAAATATTTAAAGGAATGATAGTTTAAGTAAGCAACTATGCCTTGAAAATGAATTAAATCTTTCTATACTATATCCAGTAGTCAGTAAAATTTCTGGAAATAAAATTCAAGGGAAAATATGACTGAAAAAATGTTATAGTGAATATAATGTAATAGAATCATCATTGAATCTATAATATGAAAAGTTCAGGTTTTGTTAGCACACACTCTCAGTAGGACAATATACCATTCTTCAAGAACCTAGATTTGCATGATTTTTTTCCTTGAAATAGAAGGAATTCACCCCTAAATTAAGAACTGTTAATTAATGTCAATATAAAAAGTTGGAAGTATAAATCTAGAACTGAAAATGATATAAAATTAGATTTAGTCCATCAATAAAATTCATTTTATAAAAGAAAATAATTGAGTTCAGAGAGCCTGTGATTTTTTTTTTAGGTTTCTGCAAGGCAAATGAGGTTAAGTGGCTTGCCCAAGGCCATACAGCTAGGTAATTATTAAGTGTCTGAGACTGAATTTGAACCAGGTACTCCTGACTCCAAGGCTGGTATTTTATCCAATACGACACCTAGCCGCCCTGAGCCTGTGATTTTCAAAAAATATTTCAATGCATTTATTTATTTATTTTTTTGATTGTTTGTTTATTTATTTTCTGATAAAAGTTCTTAACTTTCAATTAGATACTTATATTCAAATAATTATATAACATGAATGACATGAGCTATATTTTTTAAATAACATAAAAGAAAACATAAAATCTTTTGTCAGGAGGAAAACAACTAAAAGGACCTTCTGTAAGTTAATATCATGACTTTATTGGTTTACAGATTTAGGAATTTTCTAAATTACCATGGAAGCTTTACTCCAGATCATAAAGTCAGTCCAAAACTAAGATCTTGTAGTTGTGAGATATCATCCCATTAATTGGGTATGAATCATAATCTTTTATAATTGTTCCAGTGTGGGGCTGATGTTACATTTCTTTATTCCCCAAATTCTCTTCCATTCTGAAGGCAATTCTAAATTGTTTCATGAGGTCTATCAGGTCTAATACCCTTTTGCATATGGGTTGTAGTATCTCATGCCTTAGATCTGTATATATATATATATATATGATGACAGAGTTCACTGACCATCTTTTGTCTATCTACCTTCCCAAATTACCTTGTATGTCCTTCCTTTCTATTCATGTACCTTCCTAAATCTCCTTTAATTTTAACGTGAATATTTCACATTTAAGCATATCTGCCTAATCTTTATGTATTCTTGTTCCTATATTCTTGATATTATTCTATAACAATATCTAAAAATTATATGAACTAATTATGCATTTGATACGTTATTCATATAAGATAATCTTTTTTATTGTTTTTAATTTAGGGCAGAGGAGTTTAGTGATTTGCCCAAGGTCGCATGGGTAGGTAATTATTAAGTGTCTGAGTCCAGATTTGAACTCAGGTCTTCCTGCCTCCAGGGCCAGTGCTCTATCCACTGTGCCATTCAGCTGCCTTTGAGATAGTCTTTTAAAAGAGAAAGGGCATTCCTGTTTCCCATATTCAATTCACCTTGCATGTTGCAAGATCTCCCACTCTCAACTCTCATCCATAATAGCTGCCATGGTGACAGCATCAGGGCAGGGATCACTGTCAATAACAGAAGAGTCATCTCTTAAAATTCTAAACATTTAGTGACCACAATTTAGCACTCAGGAGAAAGTATTAACAGCTATTTCTCAGACTTCTGAGTTCCCTTCTTTTGATTATCTGGATTCTTGAAGTTTCCAATTGACATTCTTTTTTACATTAATGGACAAAATCCCACCATTCCTTATCCATGATTTACATGAAGCACTATAGTGCTACTCTAAGCAATGCATATTCACCACTGAGTGTATAATTTGTTTGCCTTAAAGACTCCTGCCCAAATCCTCTCTCAAATACTACTTGAGTGATTTTTATTAAAATAAAACCTTTATCTGTAAAATGAAAGCACTAGTTAAGGTTCCTCCTAAGTTCCCTTCCAACTCTAAATCTATGAACATCCATGATATTATCTTCTTTGGGCCCATGTGTATTTTGAATTTCTTCTCCTCCATTCTCAATATCCTTCTACAAATATTGTGGCTTAGGGAATCTTAAACATGAGAAGAGAAAGGGAAATCAAAGAAAATACTTGGAATCATTTGTCTCTAACTGGGAAATTATTTAATTTTTTAATTTATTTTTGAATTTTGAAATTTTCCCTCCATCCATCACAGAAGGCAATCTGACAGTCTCTACATTGTTTCCATTCTAAACATTGATAAAAATTTAATGCGTTGAAAGAGAAATGATATCCTTAAGGAAAAAAATAAAATATTATAGCAAAATTACATAACTTCTTTTTTAAAATTAAAGGTAATAATATTTTGTCTTTGTTTAAGCTCCACAATTCTTTCTTTGGTTACAGATCGTGGTATTCTCCATCACAGACACCTGATTGCTGCATTAATGAAAGATCAAGTTCATTAAGGTTGTACATCATCCCCGTGTAGCTGTTAGGGTGTACAGTGTTCTTCTGTTTTTACTCTTCTTGCTCAGAATCAGTTCTTACAAATCCTTCCAGGCTTCTCTGAATTCCCATCCCTCCTGGTTTATAATAGAACAATAGTATTCCATACTGTACATATCTCACAATTTGTTCAGCCATTCCCCAAATGATGGACATTCACGCCATTTCCAATTCTTTGCCACAACAAACAGAGCTACTAAGAACATTTTTGTACAAGTGATGCTTTTGCCCTTTTTCTTGATCTCTTCAGGGTACAGACCCAGTAGTAGTATTGCTGGCCAAAGGGTATGCACATTTTTTGCTCTTTGAGTGTAATTCCAAATTGCTCTTGAGAAAGGTTGAATGAATTAACAGCTCCATCAAAAATGCATTGTGACACAAATAGAAAATTTATTTTTAAAAAAAATAAGCAGTAAAAACAAAAAAAAATCATGAATCATATCATCTCTTATAATTCTGTTATGAATAATCAAAAATAGCAAGGGGAGAAAATATATTTGGGTCATTAAATTTAAATTCTCATTTTAGAAGTATGTAGAATAAAATAGCATTTTTTAATCAAAGCAATAAATGTACCTTTAGAAAGCTCTGTGTGAGGGACTGATAATAAATTTAGCAGCCTTTCCAAGCTATAGGTTTTTAATTTGGCATGACTGAACATTCCTATAAAATTGCCATGGATATGTCCTGTTTAGAAATGAGAAAACCTCCCAAAAAGAGAAAGACACATTTTATTCAAATAAAGTTATTATCACTAGAGAGAAATATAATGCTGCTACTATGTTTGAGATATTAAGGTGCCATCTATTTTATAAGATGCAGATGGCAAGACATTTTGGATGATAGAAAAATAATGACAAAATTGTATGAGATAAAATAATGCTGATATATATACAATAGGAACTGATAAGCTTTTTAAGTATTTCCACATTATCAAATGAATCAAATGAACTAAAGAGATAAAGGAAAAGCCTACAAGAAAGACAAGACAAATATCCATCACAATAGACATTTCCTTTGTATTCTTCCTAGCCAATTTGAATTCAGCCATCTGTTTTACAATTCAGTTGACTGTACTGATCATACATTATTCCTCTTTAAAAGGCAGGCAAACTTTAGTCAATGGAACTATCTCACTCACTGAATATTTTTTAAATATTTGTAATAAAATGTTTGATGAACCTGGACAGCAGGTGTCACCTTTACCCTGCTTTAACAGAGAAATTCTGGTGCATTCAAACCCTATTGTAATTTTAGCAGTACTGATTCATGCAATGATTCATAAATTACAAGACATATCAGCCAGTTGTTCCTTATTCATACCTTAGAGTGAGAGAATATTCCTTAAAATCTGATCCCACATACAGTCACATTCACTATAGAGAAGGAAGATGCGAGGAGTACTGACCATTGGATAATTTTTTTTTCTATTTTAATCAATCCAAAAGAAGATAATCCTAAATCAATTTAAATTGTTATGGAATTGTACTGGTCATATTTCTTGTTTATTCATCATTGACCAAAATGATTCTGACTACCTCTAACTACAAAAAGACAGAAATTTAATCAGGCCTAAAATATAGTATTTAGAAAAGTTCATAATCAAATGTTCTTAAGATGGAGTAAAGATGACTGTCATATATACCGTTGAATTCCCATCTATAGAAAGTTATCTCTTTTTTGCTTGTTCCTCTGAATCTGTGTTTTACCTACTTCAAATGGAAAAAAAAACATCAACCTAGTGAAATGGCAATTGAAATAAAAACCATTTTTATAGACATTATTGTATTGAAAAAGTTGTGTAATGGGCAGTCTTTAAATTATAATAAATTATAATAGCAATAAATATGTATTATAATAAATTATAATAAGTTTGTGCCACTCAGAATTGTTCAGAGACTGTATGAATGTACACTTCTCCAAAGCAACATATTACATTTACATCACCAAGTACTGCACTCAGGTGGAGCATAGAGAGGGTGTATGGCAAGGGCAAATTAAGAGGACTTTAATGACATTGAACTGCCTATATTTCAACATTGGAAGATGATACTGATGAGACTCATATGTACCTTCTCTTTTGTTAGAGCAGGTAGAAGGAGCATATTTAGACAAGGCACTGGAATGGAGCTGAATATGAAGGTATAATATATTGCAAAGATGGAGTCAATGGGCAAAAAAGAAATGTCCTGAGTGAAAGGGAAAGGAGAGGTAGAATGGGTTGAGAATTTTTTCAGAAAAGAATCAAGAAAAAGTTTTTGCAATAGACTGGAACAGGAAAGGTGAGGGAAATTAAGTAAGCCTTCATTCTCATTGGAAATGGCTTGGAGAGAAAACAACCAAAACACCAAATAGGGTATAGAAACATTTTACCTTAGAGGGAAAAGGAGAGGAAAGAGATGGGAGATAGGGGACATGAGGAGAGGAGGGGGAATGCAGATGATAAAGGAGAGGATTATTTTGCTTTGTGTTTTGTTTTTTCCAAGGTGGTAGGGTTGGATGGCCTACCTGGGACCACCCAGTTCTGTGGTTGTTGTATATCTGGCATAAGGTTTGGGCTCAGGTACTCTTGGCTTCAGGGATGGAGCTCTGTCTGTTGTGCCACTTGACTGTCCCATAGCACAGAGGGACAGAGTGAAAGGAGAGAGAAAATATAACAAATGGGAGTGTGGAGGAATGGATGAAGGGAATTACAATCAGCAATAGCACCTGGGGGGAAATATGGAAATAATTTCTCTAAAGGATTTAATGATAAAAAATGTGATCTATCCAAGAGATAGAGCTTATGGTATCTAATCACAGATTGAAGGACATTTTTTTTCTCTTTCACTTTATTTCTCTTGAGTTTTTTTAAATTTTTTTGTGGAGGGAGTGGGGAATTGTGTTTACTATTATTCACAAGACTATTTTAGTAATATCTCTATAAAGAAACATGTAAATTTAGAAAAGAAAACAGAATTATAAAATAACAATGAAATAAAAAAAATTTATAAAAAAAATTTAAAACTATTACATTTACATTGATCAAGATTCATTATTTAAAATATGAAACTTCCAGGATATTATCACTTCCACCATTCATCCAAACACTTCTTCAATTTTCCCCATTATGAAAAATATAGTTGCCTTCCCATCATCCTGGAATCTGGGTGTCTCTTCCAATTAATAATCTCCCAAAATCTCACTTTACCACAAGATATATCTATACTTGCTTTCTTACTATGAAATTTACAGGTTTAATACCACCATGCTATTCCCTAAACATCCCTTCAATCTACCTCAAAATGACCTATTTGAAGCCTTCCTATGATGGTCTCTCTCTTTCTTTGTCTCTTTTTTTCCTATGCCCCCTCAAAAGTCTATTTGGCTTCTAATCCCTGGCTTTCTTAATCTACAAACCTTGTTTTTTAAATTATGCCCCATTTCTGTTATCCATTCTCTTCCTGGTTCCCTTGTTTCATTTCATTTCATACAAAAATTAAAGTCTTTTCCCTCTCAACCAATTCTGGAAAGAATAAGGTTCAAGATTTCTCACAGTCCACTTATTTTCCCCTCCATTTGTAAAAGTTCTTCCAACTTTATCTATTTTATTTGAGAAAAATTTCCCCATTCTGTACTTCCCAGCTCACCTTCTCTATGTATGTTCTTCTTTCTCTCAAATTAGTCATATATTTTAAAATCATCCCATCATAGTAAATTCACAATTGTATCCTCTCTAATTGTAAATTCTTTTATCTGCCTGAATAAGATGAAAGTTATTAGGAATTACAAAAATCTTCTGATATAGGTATGTAAGCATTTTAACTTTACTAAGTCACTTAGGATTACTTTTTTATGTTTATCTTATTATGTTTCTCTTAAGTAAAATTGGAAATCCAATTTTTACATCCAGCTCTTGTAGTTTCATCAAAGATTCTTGAAATTCCACTAGTTAATTAAATACTCATGTTACTTTCAACCCATTGCACTCATATTTGCTTTGTAATATATTTGTGATTATAATACTAACTCCTTTGCCTTCTGATGCTTTGTTTACAAATTCCTTCAACCTATAAAATGAAATGAACATTTTGTGTGATATAGCTTTCTGATATTTTAATTATCTCTTTCTGGCTATTTGAAATACATTTCTACAGGTAACTAGGTAGTGCTGGAGTCATGAGGTCCTGAGTTCAAAGACAGCCTCAGACACTTGATACTTACTTGGTTTTGTGATTTTGAGTTAGTCTCTTAACTCCACTGTCTTGGAAAGAACAAAATAACCCAGTATATTCCTTTTGAACTTAGAGCCCTAGAATTTCATTATTAAGATTCTGAATTTTCATTATGGTATCCTCTGGATCTACTATATCATTGTAGTTTTCTTTAATTATTTATTTAAATATGATGATTAATTTGTATCATTTAAATATGATGATTTTTCTGTGTTATGACATTCAGTGTCAATTTTTAGGCCATCTGTTTTTGCACAGATACATACATACATATATATATATATATATATATATGTATATGTGTATACTTATATTTCTTCATATTTTGATTTTATTCCCCCCAATACATCATGTAATCATTAGATTCCCCTTACATAATTCTAAATTTTAGGGAATTTTTTTTCATTTAATATTTGTAGCTCGTTTTCCATTTTACCACCTTCCATTTTCAAAGATTTTTTTTTTCCTTGACTAGTTTTTGTATCATCTTTACATTTGGGGGAGGGACAATTCTGCATTTTAAGGATATCCTATTATTTATTATAATTTCATTTTATTTTATTTTCCAATTGCACGCACAGATGGGTCCAAACATTCCTTCTTTTGTAAACTTTTGAGTTTCACATTTTTCTACTATTTTTCCCTCCCCCTTCCCTATGGCAGAGAACAATCTGAAAAAAGTTGTGCAGGTACAATCATGTTTTATACATTTCTATATTAACCATGTTGTGAAAGAAAAATTATAATTAAGAGGTAGGATTGTTGGGGTGGCTAGGTGGAGCAATGGATAGGGCAACACCCCTGGAGTCAGGAGTACCTGAGTTTAAATCAGACACATAATAATTACCTAGCTGTGTGGCCCTGAGCAAGGCATTTAACCCCACTGCCTTGAAAAAAAAAGAGAGAGAGAGAAAGAGTTTTGAGAATGGAAAAAATAATATTCAGAGAAGTTTTAAAAAGTGAAAAGAATATGCTTTGCTTTCCATTAAGACTCCATTTGTTTTTTCTCTGAATGTGAAAGGCATTTTCCATAATCGTACCTCTCAGTATGTCCTTGATCACTGAAGTAATGAGAGTAGCTAGGGTCATCATAGTCCATCATTTCACAAGGTTGCTGTTAATGTGCACAACATTCTACTGGTTCTGTGCATTTCATTTAGCATTGGTTGATCCATTACTTTCCTGGCCTTTGTAAAGGCCAGCTGCTCATATTTTTAGAGAACAATAGTACCCCTTCACATTCATATGATATTTCTTATTCAACCACTCCCTCAATATCTGGACAACCCCTCAATTTCCAGTGATTCACAACTACAAAAATAACTGCTAAGAATATTTTATATATGTGCATCTTTTCATATTTTTCTGACTTCTTTGGAATATAAACCTAGTATTGCTAAATCAAAAGATATGCACAGTTTTATTGCCCTTTGAACAATGCCCCAATTTGTTCTCCAGAATGGTAGGATCAGTTAGATCAGAACAGTGCATTAATGTCCAACACTTTCCACTTCTTTTCCAACATGGATCATTTTCCCCTTTAGTCATTTTAATCAATCTTATAGGTATGAGGTATGAGGTGGTATTCAGAGTAGTATTAATTTACATTTTCTGATCAGTAATGATTTTTAGAAGCTTTTCTCATATGATTATAGATAATTTATCATTTCTTCATTGGAAAACCACCCGTTCATATATTTTGACCTTCTATCAATTGGAAAATGACTTGAATTCTTATAAATTTATAAATTTGATTCAGTTATATATATGTATAGATATATAGAAATAGAAATAGAAGTAGATGGAGATGGAGATATAGATGGAGATATAGAGGAAGAAATAGAGGTAGAGATAGATATAGATAGATATGGATATAGATATGGATATGGATATAGATTAAATATAGATGAGAGTTAGATTAGAGATAGAGATAGAGACAGAGACAGAGACAGAGACAGAGATAGACGTAGCTGTAGATATAGACATAGGTGTAAATGTAGATGTAGAAGTAGACTTAGACATAGAGGTCAATGTAGATGTAGATGTAGATACAGATAAAGATACAGCTACAGATACAGATACAGATACAGATACAGACACAGACACAGTCACAGACACAGACAAAGACACAGACATACACACAGACATAGACATAGACATAGATATGTATCCATATCTATATCTATATGAATGATTTCTTTATCACATCTCTAGCTTGAAAATTATTTCCCAGCTTTCTGCATTTCTTCTATCCTTTGCATTGTTTCTATTCATGCAAAAATCTTTTTTTAGTTAAATTTTGTTGAAATTATCCATTTTACAAATTGCAATGCTTTCTGTTAGTTATTAGATCTTAAACTCCTCCCTTCTTTATAGAACTGACTGATAGACTATTCCTTGACTTTTAATTGGTTTATGGTATCCATTTTATGTATATATCCTGCATGCAGTTTGACATTATCTTGGTATAGGGAGTGAGATATTAATCTATACCTATATTTTGCTATACTATTTTTCAGTTTTCACAACATTCTTTTCCAAATAGTTACGTCTTATCCTAGCAGTTAGAATCTTTGGGAATATCACATAGCAAATTATTATAGTCATTCCATGTTTTTTTTTTTTGTAAATAATCTATCTCATTTATCCATTGATTCATTTATATTCCTTAGTCAATTGCAGTTAATTTTGATGGCTGCCTCTTTATAATTTAGTTTTGTATCTGGTATGGTTAGCTGGCCTTCCTTTGCAATTTGTTTTTCATTAATATCCTTAATATTGTGGATCCATTCTTCATCCAGATGAATCTTGATAATATACTTTTCTGGCTCTGTAAAATAGTTTTTGGTAGTTTCATTTGTAAGGAACTGAATAAGGGGTTTAATTTAGGGAGAATTATCATTTGGATTATATATTCTCAGACTACATATTATGAATTGTCATTGTTCCCATATTTAGTTCTGACTATTTGTGCAAAAAGAGTTGTATATATGTGCTCATAAAGATTCTGGGAGGTAGTGTGTTCATCTTGTCTATTTAAATATAATTTCTTTTTCTGTGTGTGGCTACTGACTTTTTTATACTATATTGAAATTTATTTTGTACTGTATAGAATTGCATTTTGTACTATATAGAATGTATTTTGAACTATATAGAAATGTATTTTATACTATATATAAAATATGTGAGTATATTTTATATCCTGCTACTTTGCTATATTTGATAATTGTTTGAAGTAATTTTTAGCTAGGGTTCCTTAATTATGCAATGATTTCATATCATTGGCTTCCTAATTGTCTGTTCTAAGTCTTTTAATTTTTGTTACTTTTATAATTGCTAAAACTAACATTTGTAATATTATATTGAATAATAGTGGTGGCAATGGATTTATCTGTTTTAAGCTGTATCTTATTAATGCTTACTAATAGTTTAAGATAAATACTTCTTACTATCTGAAGTAAAATTCCATTTATCTCTTTGCATTCTATTCTTTTTAATGGGAAGGGTGCTAAATTTTTCAAAACAATTTTCAGCATCTATTAAGATAGTCATTTCATTTCTGTTAATTTTGTTACTGATATGATCAATATTACTGGTTGTTTTCCTAATGTAGGACCAAACCTTATTGTGGGTATAAATCCTACCATTTATATACTTTCAAGTATTTGTAATAGAATTATATTTGGTATTATATCAAAGTCCTTTTCAGTATCTTTTGAGGTAATTGCATGATTTCTATTGTTTTTATTAATATGTTCAATTATGTTGAAGGTTTTCCTGACATTGTTCAATCCCTGCCTACCTGGTATAAATTCTACATGATCATTTTGTTTTAATACTGTAATCTCTTTGCTAAAATTTTATTTAAGGTTTTTGTGTAAATGTTCAATAGGGAAGTTTGTCTATAATTGCTTCTTTTCTGTTGTGATTCTTCCTGGGTTAGGCATCAGGTGTCATAAAAGTAATTTGATAGAACTCTTCCTATTATTAGTTTTTGGAGAAATGGAATTAATTATTCCTCAAATGTTTGCTAGACTTCACTTGTAAATCTCTCTGGACTTGAAGACTTTTTATTAGGGAGTTTAATGATGATTGCTTATATTTCTTTTTCAGAAATGGAGTTACTTAAGTATTTTATTTCCTTTTCTTTTAATCTGTCCAGTTAGTAGTTTGTAAAAATACATCCATTTCACTCAGGTGATCACATTTATTTTCATACAGTTGGGCAAAATAGCACTGAATTATCTCTGTAATTTCCACTTCTTTGGTGGTAAGTTCACCCTTTTTCATTTTTGATACTGGTAATTTGGTTTTCTTCTTTATTTTTTTTCAATCTGATTTACCAAATGTTTTATCATAAAACCAATTATTAGCTTTAATTATTAGATCAATGGCTTTCTTGTTTTCAATTTTATTTACCTCTTCCATGATTTTCAGAATTACCAATTTGCTATTGTTTGTTTTTTCCTAGCTTTTTTTAGTTGAAAACTCAATTCATTGATGTCTTTCTCTATTTTATAAAATGCACCCTATAACTGCTTTGACTAAATGTCATAAATTTTGGTATGATGCTTCATTGTTATCATTTTCTTGTGTGAAATGATTGTTTATTTCTATGATTTGTTGATTGATCCATTTGTTCTTTGAAATTGAAGTTATTTTTTCCAGTTAATTTTTGCTTTATCTTTCCAAGACCTTTTATTATATGAAAATTTATTGCATCATGATCTGAAAAGTATGCATTTATTATTTCTGCCTTTCTGCATTTTATGATAAGATGTTTATTCCCTAGTATATGATCAATTTTGGAACAGGTGCCACGTACTGTAGAGAAATGGGTACATTATTTTCTATACCTATCAAGTGCTCTCCAGAAGTATTTAAGATCTAAATTTTCTAAGATTCTATTTATCTTCTTAACTTCCTTCTTGTCTACTTGTGTTTAGATTTATCTAATTCTGAGGGCAGGATGTTTATGTCCCCCATTATAAAAAGTTTTGCTGTTTATATCTTCTTGTAATTCATTCAGCTGCTCCTCTAAGAATTTGGAGCCTATACCACTAAGTTCATGAATGTTTATAAATATTATAGCGTCATTGCCTATGGTGGCTTTTCAGATGATACAGTTTGCTTCCTTATTCCCTTTATTGAAATCTATTTTAGCTTTTGCTTTATGTAAGTTCAGGATCATTGGTCCTGAATTTTTTATTTCTACTGAAGCCTAATATCGTTTTATCTCCAGGCTTTTACATTTTCTCTGTTTGTATTTCTCTGATTCAAATGTGTTTCTTGTAAACAACATATTGTAGTATTCTCGTTTTTGATAATACTGTATTTCCTTCAATGCTATCTGTGGACTTTTCTTCTCCTTTTCCCCCCAATCAAATAGGATTTCACTGATGATCCTCCTTGACATCTGCAGTTGAAAACTTGTTTCAGTATTTTCATTTCCTTGTGGTATCTACATCTTTAATGTCTATGTAGCGGCTTCATTTAGTATTGTTAGGGAAAAACTCTGGGAGCATGTAAGCGTCAAGTCACCATCTTGGATCTGCTCAAAATAGAAGTCTTTCGAACTTACCTGATAAAAAGATGAGAACTGAACAGAAAATCTGTTCTTCAAATAAAAAATTCAAGAGCTTTGTAGAAAGGGAAAGAGAATGAAAAAAAAATTAATCAATAAGACAAAAATGCTTGCATTCCCACAAGGGAAGGCAAACATTGTAACTATTGAGAATTGTAGTTACCTTAGAATACTTGAAAGGTGTTTATGAGATGTACTCTGATATTTAAAAAAATTGATTATTATCTGATTATTGATGATTAAATTTCTTTTTGACCTGAGGGAAAGGGTATAAATTTGAAATGATATTATGTTGCTTTTAGGTCTTGAATATTGTAATTCTTTGGGGACAGTTTGAGGGAGAACACTCAGAAATAGGTCATGTAATCATTTCATTATGATGTGTTGATGCATATAACTTGATTATTTTGCTTATATTTGGATAGTTGGTACTTTGACAGAGTGTGTGGATACAAGACAGATATAAAGCAATTAAGAAATGAACAAAAGGATAATACTGGGAAAAGAAGACAGAGTGATTAGAGAATAAACAGAACTTCATAGAGAGGCTTAAAATTCATGCTAAAAAGATGGAAAAATGGAAGATTGGGAGCACTAAATAAATCTTACTTGCCACATATTTGACTCAAAGCGGAAACAGCATGCATTTCCAAAAGGGTTTTGAAATGTATCCGATGCTAAAGGGAAATAGGAGAGCAAAGGAGAAAAAGAGATAGTTATTGATAAAAGATAGGGAAAAGTAAAACTAAAATAAATTAATAAAAGAGGAACAGGAGAAAAGGCAATGAGAATGATCAAAGGGAAGGCAGATTGAGGAATGCATCAATTGGATGTAAAACACTGGTGAGTAGGGATAAGAGGAATGCAGAGAGAAAATATAAGCGGGGGGAAATAGAATGGAGGCAAACAGTTACTAATCTTTACCATGGTCTTGAATTGGATGAATGCTCCCATAAAACAGAAGTTGATACTAGAGTGAATTAAAAAACAAAATCCTATAATATGATGTTTTCTTGAAACAAATTTGAAGCAGATAGTTAATAAGCTGAACAAACTATAAAACAATCATTTTACAGAATTAGAAAAAAATTGCAATAAAATACATCTGGAGGAACAAAAGTTTCAGAATATCAAGAAAATTAATGAAACAACAAAGACAAAGAATATTGATCTAGTTATATACATAAAAAGAAATTTTAAAACAACAATCACCAAAACTGCTTACTGTCTATGAAAAAGAGAAGTGGATCGTTGGAAGATTAGGTTTTGATGTAACAATACTAAATAACTATGGAAATCTACTCCTTGATGAACCACAAGACCCTAGAATCTAGATTAAGAACTGATCATTTGAGAAACATTGGGAAAACTGGAAAAATAGTATACAAGTAACATAAGATGAAAATGGTTACTAAATTGACACATAAAATATAATGACATAAAACAATTAAAAGCACAAGTAATAGTCTATCTTTCAAATCTATGGAAAGTAGAGTATTTAATCACTAAACCAGACATAAATAATATCAGAAATTGCAAACTGCATAATTTTGATTATACTAAATTGGAACCTTTGTACCAGTTAATCCTATGCAATCAAGATGTGAAGAAATGCAGGAAGCTGGGAAACACTGATTCATTTCTAAAATATATGAAGAAGTGAGTCAAATTTTTAATAATACAATTAATTCTTCAATTGATAATTAGTCAAAGGATATGATAGACAATTTTCTGATGAAATTGAAGGTCTCTACACACATATTAAAATGTTCTATATAAATATTGATAAAGCAATACAAATTAAAACAACTCTGAAAATCACCTCATACATATCAAATTAGAAAAATATTGGGAAAAAAAGCAAAATAATCCAATGGGATTTGGGAAAATTTGGAGCCTAATGTATTGTTGGTGGTGTTGTGACTAGATCCAATTATTATGGAGAAAAATATGGAACTATCCCCCCCCCCAAATAAATTAATGTAAACCTTTTTTTCCAACAATACCACTGTTATTTCTATAGTACAGAGCGAACATAAAAAGATAAATAGACCCAACCATACAAATATGTTTATAGTAGTTTTTTATAGCGACAAAGAATTAAAAATTTAGTGGACATTGATCATTTGGAGAATGACTGTCCAAAGTATCTTATATGAATCTAATGAAGTATGTTATTCTGTAAGATATCATGAGAGATTGGACTTCAGAAAAGCCTGGAAAAACTTGCATAAACTAATGCTGAGTGAAATGAGCAGAATAAGAGAAAAATTATACATATCAACAGCAACAGTGTGAGATGATCAACTATAATCAAGGTAACTCTTTCCAACAGTTCATGGAAAAAGGTTAACACTGAAAAACTTGATATATAAAAATCTCATCCATATACTGAGAAAACCCCATGCAATTTCAATACAGAGCAAAATAAATTATGTTCGTTTTTTTAAAATTTATTTTTTCTTGTTTTCTGCCTTAGTTTTAATTCTTCATTCATATCCTGTTTAATATGGAAATTTGTTTAAATTCATTGTACACAGACAACCTCTATCATATTTTTATCTTTCCTGAAGAGGGGGAAGGGAAGGGAGGTTAGTAGAAAATATATATCTCAAAATCGTGTAAAGCAATGAATATTGGAAACCATCTTTTTAATTAATTTTTAAAAATAATAAAAAGAAGCCATTTGGAGAAAGATGCTGGAAGAACTGTACATGAATTCCACAATGTGTGAGAATTTCTTTTTACAATATGGCACCAAAGAGAAAAATCAGAAAGTAGGTTGTAGCATAATTTTTTGGTTGTTTTTGCAAGGTAATGGGGTTAAGTTGTTTGTTGAAGGTCAAACAGGTAATTAAATAAGTGTCTGAGTCTGTATTTGAACTCAGGTCCTCCTGACTCCAGGGCTGTCCAGCTGTACAGAAATTTAATTAATAATGACTGAAATTACTGAGAATTTGTGGAAGTTATAACCTCAGTTGAAATCTTTGAGCCCTAGCAACAGAAAACAATAGACAGCGTAAATATAGAAAAATTAACAAGTCCTTTAAACAAGTGCAAGCACCTAAAATATCTTAAGACAAAGGACAATGAATCAATATTTGAATTGGAAAAAAATCTTGTGAATATGCAAGAGATCATGCAATGAAAATAGATGTTTCTGGATTGCTGAAGAGATAAAGGATCATAAAAGTAGAGTTTATAGTCTGCACATGAAAATAAATGACAGAATTGAAAAATTTGAAGTCACAGCAGCAAGTCTCATAAAAAAGAAATAAATTTTGTAAATGAAATATACATTTCTAAAGGACCATATGGCCCCAATTGATAAATACTCCAAAGATATAGTTTTCAAAATAAGAAATTAAAGCTAAATAAAATCAAATGGAAAAAATACTCCAAAACATTATTGATTAGAGAAATGCAAATTAAAATAACAATGAGATATCATTTCACACATATTATATTAGCCAAGATGAGAAAAAGGGAAGATGAGGAATGCTGAAGAGGTTGTGGGAACAATTTATTGATGCATTGCTGGTGGAGTTGTGAATGGATCCAAACTTTCTCGAGAGCAATTTGGAACTATGCCCAAAGACCAATAAACTGTTTATACCCTTTGACCTAGAAATTCCAATTCAAGGTCTATATCCAGAAGAAATTATAAGAATGGGGAAAATCCCACATATTCCAAAATATTCATAGCAGTTCTTTTTGTATTGACAAAGAATTGAAAATTGAATGGATGCCCATCAATTGGGAAATGGCTAATCAATTTATGGTACATGATTACTATGGAATACTATTGTTCTATAAGAAATCACAAATGGTCAAACTCTAAAGAATCATGGAATGAATTTTAGGATCTGATGCTGAGCAAAGGATGCAGTACCAAGATAAAAATGCACACAACAACAACAACAACCTTGATGGAAGCAGCTCTTCTCGGCTATCCAGGAAGCTAGGAAATTTGTATCTGACCAGTTATGGATTATCGTAGCCCCAAGCAGAGGAATAAAAACACACATACATGAATGAACACTTTATAAAAATTAATTCATGTACCTCTTTCCCTTAATGCTAATTCCTCATGCCAAAATTACTAATTTATAAACATGTTTAACAAAATATATACGTATAATGCTAACTTAACTGTTCCCTATTGAAGGGGGGATGGAGAGGGAAGGTAGAGGGATATTTTCTAACTTGGAAATATACATGCACATATGAATGAAAATAAATAAATAAATATATTTTTAAAAGGCCACATGAAAGGAGAGAAAAAAAAAGCAACAATTTTATAAAAATCCATAATCTTTATGGAAGCAAAACATCTGGACATTGAACACAGGATATATAGAAACAACTTAAGAATTACACATCTCCTAGAAGAAAACAATTTAAAATGTTTTATCAAATAATAAAATAAAACTTCTCCGAACTTCTAAATATAGAAACAATGAATGCTGACTCAGAGAATTCAAAGAGCGTCTTTAAATATATATATCCTACGAAGGAAACTCCATGAAACTGAGTAAAGATTGAGAATTCCATCGACAAATAGCAAAATCCTCAAGTGACCGGAAGAAATACTTTCAATTATAAAGTAAAAATTAATTGAATAAGCACAACTATTCTGAACATAACCGTAATTTCAGCATGTAATAAAGCAATGTAATCTGAAAAGCAAAATGGTACTGAAGGTGATAGCCGTATCCTACAAATCTTAAATTATTCATCAAAGAAATAGATAGACATTGAATAAATTAGGAATGTCTAAAGCATTCCTATTAAAAAAGCAGATATGAGCAGATTATTTACTTTCAAAATTCATGAGACAAAAGAAAAACAATAAATGGAATCAAATGTAAAAATCAAGGAGGAAACAATGACATTACATATGGGGAGAAATAGGAAAAAATC
Organism: Macrotis lagotis; assembly: GCF_037893015.1. Taxonomy (NCBI): domain Eukaryota; kingdom Metazoa; phylum Chordata; class Mammalia; order Peramelemorphia; family Peramelidae; genus Macrotis; species Macrotis lagotis. Next base: position 488,881,634 of record NC_133666.1, read on the forward strand.
TAGAGAGCATTTGTAGAAAATGGTATATATTGGGGGGGGGCTGAATTTAAGAATTATTTGCATTGATGTGATATAAATGAAGCCAACTCAGTGGATGAGATCACCGATAGAAAAAAAGAAGCTGGAGAGCAAAGAACTTTGGGAGATATATATTTATGTGGCAGAAGGGTGACAAATCAAAGATCAAGGAGGTCCTTGCACAGGAGATGAAGAAAAAAATACTTCCAAAGGTGATCTAGATGAGAACAGAAGTCAAAATGTCCAGTGTCAAGAACTGATACTTTTTACTCTGAGATAGAAAATTGAATTACATATGAATTATAAGGAAAGTACTAATTATGATTTGGATTGCAATTTACTTGTCAACTAATCATTTATTAATGAATACTATGAATGACAAAAAAAGAGAAAATTTTCCCAGACTGCTTCATATTAGATTATCTAAATTAATTCTTTTTAACTGAAATTTTCATTTTATTCATTCATAAAAATAAAAATGATTTAACTTCAATTTTGATTTTCCTGATTCATATTGGAATCACTTGGAAACAGGATGAAGGTTATGATTCGCTGTATATAGCTATGTCTCACTGTCTCTTTCTCTCGCTTTCATTGACTTCATTTATTTTTTGATTGAGTTTATTCTTCCCACAGTTTTTGGTAAAAAATCCATCCCGCACCTCTCAAGTATGAGGACTGTAAATAGACAATTGTTTAATCTATATTCTATTACTAAGTAAACTGTAATTTCACTGGAGCAGTTAAAAACAATTGATCATTTTTCAGTTTTAAAATATTGTTGGTGAGTTAGTTTCAAGGAAAAGGGATAGACAGGCAGCAGGTGGGCACTTTTTGTTCATATGATCAAAGTACCAGAATTACAATTCTTAGCAAAAATAAATAGTGCTGTGATGTCATTTTCATTTCCCAGAAAGACTAAAACCAGCTGTGACTCTTTGCAGAGTCAGGCACCTGTGTTTTCTGTGTACAAGGTACTGATTGTACAGTCTGATATTACATGTTTAGCCAGTGGAATGTCATGAATACTGCGGCATCCAAAAATTTGCATTATCTTAATGCATAGAATCATAATTGATTAAACTGCAGAACATCTCATTCTTTGTAAAGTACTGAATAATTTTTAGTATTTTTACTTGAGTGGCGACAAATTGAGCTTTTTTAAAAGAAAGAGAATTCTACATGTTTTCTTTTGTTGATAACCCCTAATTATTCTTTTTCTTTGCATATTTTTAGTGTCATCTTCCCCAGTAAACTGAGGTCCTTTTCTTTTGGTTTTTGCACGGCAATAGGATGAAGTGAATTGCTCAAGAGTAACACAGCTAAGGAATTATTAAGTGTCTGAGTCTGGATTTGAACTCAGGTCCTCCTGACTCCAGGGCCAGTGCTCTATCCACTATCACCTAGCTGCCCTTGCACCACCTAGCTGCCCCTATGAATTCCTTGAAAATAAGGATCTATTAGGATCAAATAAACTGGTAAGAATTAATGACTATTGATCCACTGATGGATAATCCATTGCATACCATTCTGAATATTCAGTTATAATGTATTAACAAATGTGCAAAATGACAGATGATTTTACTCATACCTCAAAAAGGCAATAGGAATTTCAATTGTTTGCTAAGAATATGAGCTACTTTATTTTAGTTTTCTGGGAATTGATTGAGATACTGCTTGTATATTCTGATTCAGGTTTTGAGCTTACTTAGTTTCCTTTTTTTGTTCAAATAAGAGTCAAGTTCATTTTATTTCTTGTGAGAATGTTTTACTTTTCTGTTTTTTTCATGCTTTGTTATGTTATTTTTCTGAATTTTCTGCAAAGATAGCTGTCAACATTTCAGCATAATGTTTGTGAGATCCACCTTATTTGACCTATCACCCTTCCCTCTACCCTCCCCATTACAGCAAGTAATCTGAAAGAGATTATACCTATATAATCATGTTTAATATAGTTCAATATCAGTTATGTTTTGGAGCAAAAATCAGAATTACACAGAAAAAATGAGAAAGAAAAACTAAACAAAGAAATATAAAAAATGAAGATAGTATACTTTGTTCTGCATCCAAACTCTATAGTTTTTCACTGAATATTGAGCACATTTTCCATAACAGGTTCTCAGGATCCTTCTTGATCATTGATCTGGCTGAGCGGAGCTATGGCCAACAAAATTGATCTTCACATTAGGTTATTTATAATGTGAACAGGGTTATTCTGGTTTTCTGTGCTTCAATCACAATCAATTCACGCTAGTCTTTGCAGTCTTTTCTGATTCATAACTTGTTAATTTAACAATATAACAATAATATCTCATCACAGTTGTATATCAGAATTTGGTCATTTCCCAATTCACATGTATATCCTCAATTTTCATTTCATAATCACTACAAAAAGCTTATACAAATATGTTTGTTCATGTGGACACTTCTTTTTTTAAAGATTTCCTTGGAATAGCTCTTTGAGCATAATTTGGAATTACTCCCCTGAAGTGATGGATGACTTCACAACTCTCCCCACAGTGCATTATAAGATTCTCTATCTTTTATTTGGTCACAAGCTGCTTCCCCTTTGGGAGAGGAATTTGAAATTGCTCAGGATTTTATTATTGCAATATATTGCAAATATACAGATCAAAACTCCTAGAAAAGCAGTGACCATTTTAAGAATAGACTAGGTGAAGTTTGAGTCAAAGTGAGAGAATGAGAATTAGAACTCAAGAGAGATAAAGAGAGAGAGAAAAAAGGCAGAGAGCCATGATACTTGGCTTAGTCTAGCCATGTGTCCTGAGGAGGCCCATCGTGCTCTGTGTGGTCTAAGAAAGAGCGTGAGGTAAAAACCCATCCTGAAGCATCAAAGAAGAAAATGAAAAAAGAGAGAGCAATCATGCTCTTTCCAAAGATCTTACAGGTAAACTAATCCTAATTCTCCTAATTGCCTTATAATTTTGACTTTTATATCTAAAATCTCTATGTTTTTTTAACCTTATCTTGAGATAGGGTGTAGGATGTTTGTTTATGCCTAGTTTCTGTGATACTGTGTTCCAGCATTCCCAGCAGCTTTTTATCAGAATGAGGTTTTATTCCTGATCCTAGAATCTGTCTTTATCAAACAGTAGATTATTATTGACATTTACTGTTGTCTCATTTACATATGATGTATTCCACTGATCTACCACTCTATTTCTTTACCAGTACCAAAATTTTTACAAAACTTTATTTTGATAATTCATGCATTATAATATAATTTTATATCTGGTATGGTTAGGCCACCTTCCTTTGCATTTTTCTCATAAAGTCCCTTGATATTTTTTATCTTTTGATCCTCCAGGTGAATTTAGTTACTACTTTTTTCTAACTAATATAATTTTTTTGTAGAATTTATACTTTTCTTTTAAAAAGCTCAATCTATAGATTTATAAGTTAGAATTTATAGGCTATAGCTTATAGATTTAAGTTAAATTAGTTTATGTGTAAGTTAACTTTAACACAAGTCTGATGAGAAGAAGATTCAGGTGTTTCTCATCTCCTCCCTTCTTTCCCTCTATTACCAAAGGAGTTTTGTACCTCTTCATATAATGAGATTTACCCCATTCAATCCCCTCCCTCCTCCCATCTCCTTCCTGTTCCCCTTTTTAAGGAGGAGGTATTTTTAAATCATTCTATCTGAGTCATAGAACATTCTGAGTATTCATCATTTCTCTCTAAGTACAGTCTATCTAATAGAGTTACAGTTCTGGAGAGTTCATAGAATCTTTTTCCCAAGTAGGCTTATAGCCAGTTTCATCCCATTGGATATCACTCTCATGTATAAGTCATGAGTGTCCATCACTTCTAGCTAGGTATATGCTCTCTGTTAGAGTTATAATTCTCGACAGTTATGAGAATATTGTTCCCATGCTGGGATATAGCCAGTTTCAATTTATTGGATAGAAATTTTTTCCTTTACCCCCACCCTTTCGTTTTAACCTTTTCATGTGTCTCTTGGACCTCCTGTTTGATGTCCAAATTTTCTATTTAGCTCTGGTCGTTTAAACAAAAATTTTTGAAATTCTCCCATTTTGTTAAATGTACATCTTTTCCCCCCTGAAAAGGAGGGCTCAACTTTGCAGGATGATGGATTCTCTGATGCATTCCAAGCTCCCTTGCTCTTTGGAATATCTTGTTCCAGGCCCTTTGATGTTTTAATGTTGATACAGCTAGGTCCTGTGTAATCCTTACTGTGGCTCCTTCGTATTTAAATTGTTTCTTTCTGGCTGCTTGCAGGATTTTCTCTTTTATCTGACAGTTTTGGAATTTGGCAACAGCATTCCTTGGTGTTTTCATTTTCATTTTAGTATCTCGTCATGGAGGGGATCAATGTAGTCTTTCAATAACTACTTTGCCCTCTGGTTCCATGATATCAGAGCAATTTTCCATTACTAGATCCTGTAATATTAAGTCCAAGATTTTTTTTTCTCTTCAATGTTTTCAGGAAGTCCAATGATTCTGATTGCCTCTCTTCAATCTATTCTCAAGGTCAGTGGTTTTGCTGATGAGGTATGTTCCATTTTCTTCTAATCTTTCTATTTTTTGGTTTTGGTTAACATGCTCTTGCTGTTTCATGAATTCATTAGTTTCCACAGACTCTGCTCTTTTTTTTTTAGAGAGAGGAGTTTTCTTCATTTACCTTTTCCAACTCCTTTTCCAATTGGTCAATTCTGTTTTGACCATTTGAGGTTTTGAGAGAATTATTTTCTTTTTGTATTTGCCCAATTGAGCATCTGAATTATTCTCTTTTTGTTTTTGTCCAATTGCATTTTCCAGTGATTTGTTTTCTTGTTGCATGGTGTTAATGTTCTCTTGGGTTCCTTTTCCCAAATTTTCCAATTGATTTTTAAGCTCCTTCCTTATTTCTTCAAGGAAGTCTTTCTCTGCTGGAGACCAGATCTTAATCGCCTCAGAGGTTCTAGGTCTTTAAGAGTTAGGGTCTTTTCCTTCCAAGAATATTTCTATGGATCCACTTTTCCGCTGACCTTTCTTCATTTTGCTAAGACCTTGAGTTAGGGAGGGGCTGTTTCACAGAGGTTTGGTGTTGGGATCCCAAGAGGCTTTACTCACTGTGTGCAATATCTCTGGCTGGCCAGTAGGAAGTGCTGGTTTATTTGATTTCTCTGAATTGTCTGTGACCTTGATTGAGGCCTTCTCCCTTAGCCTGGAGGGAGTGATTGAAGTTGTTAAACACTTTTGTTTTCAATCAATGGTGGACTCTACCCAGGGGTGAGGTCAGCCCTTTCCCTATTTTCAGCTGAGCTGGTTTTTCCTGCTCACACACCTGTGACTGGGCAGAAGTAGTCTGAAATTGTGTTTGTTCTGAGAACAGACCTCAGTCAAAATGGAGGTGTGAACTCAGAGTTCCTCAGACTAGAAGAATCCATGGTTGATGTCTGCAGCTCTTCTGCATCACAATTCTCCCCCCAGCCCTGTTTGGCAAGCTCCCAAGGGTCAATGCCAACACCAAAGGTCGACTAAGCTCTAGGCCCACCACTGATCATGCTGGTCCAGCTCTCAGGTCCTTAGTCTCCCAGGGTTTCAACCTTGCCACTAATCAGGCAGATCACTGCTAATCCGCGGTTTGCACCACGTCTCACCCAGGACCCTGGAAAATAAATCCTGAGGTCGATGTTCTTTCTCCTGGCTTTTCTTTCTGGGTTTTCTGGATTGGATTTCTGTTAAGAGGTTTGTTTCATATCATAGATTGGAAAGATCAGGAGATTTTAGAACTGTGCCTATTTTCTTTCTGCCATCTTGGTTTGAAGCCCTTTACCTATTTTTTTCAAATTGTTTATATAGATTTGGAATTCACTTTCACTTGAATGTTTGTTGCAATTCACTTGTGAATCCATCTGATCCTGGAGATGTTTTTTTTAGGTAGCTCATTGATGGTTGATGAATTTCCTTTTCTGGGGTATTGTTACTTGAGTATGTAATTTCCTCTTCTTTTATCCTGGCCAGGTCATATTTTTAACATGTTCCTCTCTTTCATTTAGATTGTCAAATTTATTGGCATATAGTTGTGTAAATGAGATACAAATTATTTCTTTAATTTCTGTCTAATTGGTGGGGTATTCACATTTTTTCCAGTTTGATACTAGCAATTTGATATTCTTTTTTTAAATTAATTTAACCAAAGTTTATTGGTTTTCTTGGTTTTTCATAAAACTATTTTTTGGTTTTCTTTATTAGTTCAATAGTTTACTTGCTTTCAATTTTATTAATTTCCCTTTAATTTTTCAGAATATGGGGCGGCTAGGTGGCATAGTGGATAAAGCACTGGCCTTGGAGTCAGGAGTACCTGGGTTCAAATCCGGTCTCAGACACTTAATAATTACCTAGCTGTGTGGCCTTGGGTAAGCCACTTAACCCCATTTGCCTTGCCAAAAACCTAAAAAAATTTTTTTTTCAGAATATCTAATTTGGGATTTAATTGGAGATTTTTCATTTGTTCTACATGTAACTCTTGCAATTGCATACTCAGTCCATTGAACTCATCAGCTGAGTTTGTGTCTTAATCCCTCTTTGAACCATAGCTTTTGAAAGTAATATTCAGTGAGTTCTCACCTCCTTCCTTCTTCCCCTCTATTGCTATTAGTCTTTTGTACTTCTTCACAAGACATAATTTATCCCATTCAATATATCCCTTCCTCTCAACCCTTTACTGTCCCCTGCTTTTTAATAAGTTATTTTTAAAAATCAGTCCATTAAAATCATGGACATATCATGAATGTCCATTCCTCATACCTAAGCATATTCCCTCTAATATAGTTACAATTCTCATGAGTTATGAGTTCAGGTTGTGAACAATTTACTCTTATTGGATTACAATTTTTTTCTTTCCCCCTGTTTAGCTTTCCATGTATCTCCTGATTATCCTATTTGAAGACCAGATTTTATATTTACTTCTAATCTTTTCATCAGAAAAGACTAGAAAGGTCTCCTATTTTATTAAATGTCCATATTTTCCCCTGAAAGAGAAGCCTCAATATTTCTGGATAGTGAATTCTTGGTTGTAATTCTACCTCCCTTGCTCTCCAGAATATCATATTCCAGGTCCTTCGACGTCTTAATGTTGATGCAGCCCAGTATTCTATAATCCTGACTGTGTCTTCTTGATATTTGAATTGTTTCTTTCTGGCCACTTCCCTTGATCTGATAGTTCTATATATTGGCTACAATATAATATTCTTTGCATTCCAGGAATGCAAGTTTGGTTCAATATTTAGAAAACTGACAGCATAATTGAATACATCAATAAAAAATATAAGAAATCATTCCTATAATATTATATTCATTTTAGAATCCTTTTTGGGAAAGAATCAATGAATTCTTCCAATGACTATTTTTGCCTCTGCTTCCAGGATATAAGGGCAGTTTTCCTTCCCTATATCCTGAAGTATGGATTTCAGAACTGGTTTTCTTCAAAGTTTTCAAGTAGTACTATGATTACTAAATTTTCTCTCCTGGATCTATTTTTCCAGTCAGGTACATTGTCATTCAAGTATTTCATAATTTCTTCTATTCCTTTTTTATTTTTTACTTAACAAATTATTGGTGTCTAATGAAAATATTAGTTAAAACAGATTCTAATTTTTAGAGAATTTTCTTCATTTACTTTTTGAGTCTCCTTTTCCAATTGATTAATTCTATTTTTGAAGTATTTTTTACATTTGCCCAATTGCATTTTTGAGTGAATTATTTTCTTTTTGCACTTGTTCAATTGTGTTTTCAAAGGATTTTATTTACTTGTTTTATGATGTTAATTTTCTCTTGTATAGTGTTTTCTTTTGTTTTTCCCCAATTTTCCATTAGTTTTTTTAAACTCCTTTTTGATCTGAACTTGAGACCTATTTATATTTTCCCCTGATATTACAACCCCTTCTCTTATCCTTTCATGTGGTTAGTAACCTTATCACAAAGGCATCATTCAATGGACGCTGCTTTTTGCTGACCTTTCTTCATTTTGCATGCTTTCCTTAGGATCTTGAATTGGGGAAGGGACTGTTTTGCTGACATTCAATGTTGAGATACCTAGAAAATCAAGGGGGTTTCCACCATTCTCCTATTACTTCCTGGATCAACTCCATTTTCCCTGTCCTGGGTTTCTTCTCTCTTCCTGAGCACTCTCATGCTCCCCCTATGAAAGATCTTACTGGGGGATGTTCCCCTCTGTTCTTCTATGGTTTGTGTGAATACAAAATCTGTTAAGAAGTTTCATTCATAACAAGTCTGTGCCAAAGTCAGCGGAGCTTAAAATCATGCCTGGCTTCCCTTTGTCATCTTGGATGGAACCTACTGCCCAATTTTATTTTAAATGAGATATTGTCTCCAATCAATTTTTGTTTTGTTCTCTAAACTTTTGACACTCATTTGCATACATTTCAATTATTTTCTCAATACTTTTGCTTGATTTTATAAATTCTTTTTTTTTTATCTCTAACACGAGGACTTATTGGGCTTGAGAGCAATTCATATTCCCCTCTGTGGCTTCACCCAGAAAACTTTTCCCTGTGTTCTCTTCTGAGATTGTATTTTGATCTTCCTTATCACCTGTAGTAGCTTTCTAAAGTTAGTTATTTCTTCCAATTCTTGCTCATGTTAAATCTGGCTAGCTGTTTTGAAAGTTTTATTCTATGCCTGGATTACAGTTGGACACTGTCAAGCATTTTAAGCTAGAGACCAGATGCCTGGTTTTTTTTTAGGAGAGTTGGAATTTCAGGTGTTAGTGTTTTTCCTTTGTGCTAGTAATTCCCAACTTAGTTGCTTTTACTCTGCTAGTGTTTTGCAACTCACAGGCTGTTTTCTACACTGGGCCTAGTAGTTCCTCAGGTGATTTGCTATGTCACTGGCCTTTGGAACCAGGATATAGGAATTTCAGTTCATGGTTTGGGCTGTGACTGAGAATTTTCTCTTGATTCCTTTCAACTGCCTGCTCTCAGTCAGGCTCTTCCTATTCCCAAACTGAATCAGACATTTTGATAAGTCATTCCAAGATAACTTAAACACAAATTCTCCACTCTATCATATTGTGGGTTTTCTCATTGAGAATATATTTAGAGGCTTAAATAACATTTTTCCTGAGGGAAGTTAGGGAGAGCTCAGGGGTAACTGCTGGCTTCTTTTTGCCATTTAGGCTTTGACAACTGATTTTTTTTTTTCAATTGGAATACTTTACAGCACTTTAATGTTTTGTTTGAACCTAGGCCATTATGAACATAAAGTAGAATGATTTTGAACAGTTCCTTTAATAAACTTAACTAAACTTAACTAAAGGCCTATTTTAAAGTTCCCACAAATCATTCAGATATGAAGATTTATCTAGGAGAATTCTCCTAGTTTTATATTTCAAGTAACCCATGTGTCTTATCTAAAAGCTAGCACCAGAGTGTTCAATTATTTTTTGATTTTAGATAATTACAGCTGTCTGCTTTCCAACTCCAAGTTTAATAATGTTCTAATCTTTCTCCCAATTAGAAGTCAGATTACCTAATATCCTATCCTGGTTAATTATTTTCTTGAATTTAATTTAGATAATTTGATTTTTAAAAAAAATAAGAATGTTTAATTGAAAATTTAAGATTTTTGCCTAAGTAGAACCATTTACAATTCTTACTTTGCTAAAAATGTATAGCTTGGAAGTTTCTTTACTTGTTATTATTTATCTAACTAATTTTAGTGCTCCTACATTCAGAACTGAAGAATGAAATTTTACCTTCAAGTCAACAAAGATATGTTATGGTTCCACTATGGATAAGAAGACTCAGGAAATAAACACACATACAAACACTCACATACACACATACACACATGTATGTGAACACACACACACATACACACAAAACACCATTTAATATTATGAATTCAAAATGTCATGTATTTTCATTTTAGCTTCCAGATGTTCTGTGCTTCCAAAAATAGGAAAAGAGAAACCAAAAATGCATTTGCTCAAAAATGCCAAAAGCTTAGAAACAATGATTTAATATGACTTAACTCAGTAATTCTAAATTCACTATTCTCTCTCTCATTGCATGTCTCTGCACATATGTGAATATAAATATATCCATGCAAATTTATGTATATTCACATATATTCACTTATCATATGTATATGTTTACATTGATCTATTCTCTAAATTGCTTCAATAAAAATTTCTTTTCAAGTAACTAGACAGAAATTGTGCTTTTTGAAAGTTTTATACTATAGTAAGTGCAATCAAGTATTGAATAATAAGCAACCAAATCTATTTTCAAATTGCTAAAATAGAATATTATTTATTGCTTAAAATAATTTATAAAATTCTTCACGAATAATAGGTTTTGCTCAGTATTTCTTTTCATGTATCATTGTTCCCTGAAGTAGATTTTCATAATTAATATAGGAATCATAAGTAAATATTTAAATTCTTCATTAATTTCAGGAAAAATAATGAAATGCAATGATATACAATTCATCAGAATGACATTAAATCTGGTCAAGGGCCTTTGATAGGAAAATATATTACAAAGAATATCATGATTTGTATTTATTAAATATTACCAGATCAACCTGGAATTTTATGTTTCACGATGGTGTGATGTTGGTTTAAATTATAGGAATAAGTTTTGCATCTCCTAGCAATATTTTATCATCAAAGTAATATTCTGTTTTGGATATATAAAGGTAGGCATATGGAGGGATGAAAAATATAATTCACACATATATGTATATGTTAAGAAATACATGGAATTTGCCAAAGCATCGTGAATATAGTTGTCAAAAAGAATAGCAGTAGTATTTTTTCTCCCACAGAAGTTATGAGTTATGCAGGATTTTAGTTTTTGAACCATCATTCTCATTTTCTATCTGCTTAACTTCTATGAATATAATGTAATCCAATTTTTCCTAAATGATCTTGAAGTCTTGAGACTTGTTTAATTTATTTTTTAGAAACTAATAAAATTATTAGAAAAAAGCTTTTCATACCTATTATTTTACACACGAAAGAAGTGTTTTCACACAAAAAATTCTGCATCATCTTGCAATATATTTTTAATTTTATTCATTTTACTTATGAAAATAATTATGATTAGAAATATAAAATTATTTGCCTGTTTCAACCAATAAGAATACATTTATATCAATTTCTCTGGAATAAAAGCCATATCACATTCACATTAAAATAATCACTAGAGAAAAATTAATTTTATGAAATACAATTCAGGGAGTATTCTTTTGAAGGTGAGGCATCCAGTTAATAAGAAAGAAGTACATAAATATTTTAATATGCACATCATAATATTTGAGATATATGAGTTACGGAAATCAGTGATATCATCTAATACCAAATATATTGTTAAAGCTGTCATTCTTACTAGGATAGAGAGAGAGTGATAGATAGAAGAGAGATGATTTATAATTTATATGCATGTATGTGCAAATATATAAAAATTTTTGTTTTCTGAGATTAACAAAGAGTAATTTTCATGTTTATATACATATATGTACAAACCTGTATTAAAATGAAAATGAATTTGCATCTAAACCTGCCAATTTTCATTATATCTCCATATATGTAAATATATACATGATTATATGAGCATATACATATTGTATATTTGTATGCATATTTCAAAGCCTTCCATCTTTATAATGATTGCTTCTGATTTTACTTGTTATTTTCCATATTTTAAACAAATTTTGCCATGGCTCATTTCTTTCTGTTTTAGTGAGATATTGCAACATCCCTTGATTCCTCTGTCCTGCCACTTATCCACAGTAGAAAATCAGGATAAACAAAATTCTTGTAAGAAAACAATTTTCCATGGTGTCAATGTTTCAACATTTATGTCTTTTTCTGCATCTGGAATCTGTCAAGTCTCTGTCACTATTGTAGTATGTTATATTATAGATCAGGAATCATAATTAATTTTTGAAATCATTACAAATCTTTCATATCAGTGAAATATGCTGGTATTAAATTAAATCTCAGTTTCCTCAACTGTAAAATTAAAGTACTTAATTGAGCTCTTAAGGCATTCTTCTTCTTTATAACACTAGGCTCTTATGCCTCTAAATCCACATTGTTTTCCAAAAATCCACAAGAAAAAAGTAAATTGTAGAAATCTGAAAAGAAATTAGGATCATATTAGAGATCATCTTTGGTTAAGATCAGTTAACATAACATTTAACTACTTTAAATATCATCGAAAGATAGATGATAAACTTAAAGGCATAAAAGATATGTCTTAAGTACCTGTACATCTTCCTATAAGACCTTTCAGAGTCATTTTCATACAATGGAATGATTACCTATGGTCATTAATACATTCAAAAAATTGCATTTAATTGTTCCACCTATCTGGAGTTGTCTGAAACCTCTAACAACAGTTTTTTTTTTTTTAAATTCAAAGTACCACATATTGTCATAAAGTAGATATATACAGTAAATAGTAAAACATGTTATGGTGGAAAGAGAACTGCCTCTGGGGTGAGAGTACATGGGTTCAATTTATACTTTCAAACTTACTATATGCCTGACCTAAGGCATATTCTCTATAAAATATGGTAATTAGATCAGATGATCTCTGAGATCCTTTCTAGTACTAGATCTAATAATATGCTTGTAAATTATTTATTTTTGTCTTCTAACTAGATTTTCATTAAAACAGAAGGAGAGAAAGGAGAAAACCTAATATTCTTAACTGAATTCTATTCCCTTTCACTAAGTGTTTTGAATAATTTTGAGAAATGAATTTAAATTTATTATTTAAGATGTTTTTAAAAGCTTTTATTGTTTTCTATTATACTGACCAATATAACCTGCATGATATCCATTCAGATTAGAAATGAGAAAAATATGGCCTTGTCAATTTTTCAAAAGTCCTTTTTTAACCTCTAATTCTTTCTCTTCCCTGTCATTCCATTCCTTGTATTCAACTTCACACTCACACCTTGGCCTATTCTATATAATGCATGATGTTGCATTTGACAATCTCAAATGACTGGATGTCACCTCACCTCAATTAACTACCCCAGGTTCCTCCTCAATGAAAGGTGATAGCAAGGATGCCTGATCAAACACTTATACTTCAAATGTGAAATGATGAATTTGGCCTCACTGTCACTATGGAGCTGACAATCATAAATTGCATGCACACACACGCCAGATGCTGGGCCTGCAGATGTATATTTGAACTGTTTCAAATGTCAGTGTGCTACCTGATAGGCTTAATAAATGACTGCAAATTAGAGGCCCCCTGCTTTTTTAAAGACTGCTGAGTACAGAAAAGGCCCAGGCTACTTCCACCATGCCTCCTTTTTTTGAAATAAGGGGATTCTGAATAAAGTACATAACTATTACCAGAAATAGACATGGGGTCTAAGTTGGAGTCACAGAGAAAAATGTGTCCATTTTCCCCTAAGAATTAGGACCTTCAGTGCATGCTGAAACACAATTTATAAACTGTATTCCCACACTGAACCAATAATACTAGTCATTTTAGAGAGGATAGTTTGAAGTTCTGAGGCATTGTATGAATTGCAACAAAGAATATAAGTTCACAATTACATTTTATTTGAAATTTGTTAACATTTATATTTAGGTGTTTAATAGAAGAATATTGAGAATGAGGTTCATAATGAATAATACATGCTAACTTGCATTATGGCATCACAGATTTAGAAGTCATCTAGTCTACTTTCTTCATTTTAAGAAGTCAAGTGGGGTTAATTTATATCTCCAAGGTCAAACATGAGCCAATCTGTTTGTCAAATCATGACTCCAACATATAAAAACTATTTCTATTATATAATACTATTTTGCTTGAAACTAAGATCACCATCTTCCATGAATAATAAGCTTAAGAATTTAGTTGAATTTCTGTGAATTAATACAATATGGTTATCTTAAGGTTTCTTTATTGATCCAACCATATCATACATGTTAGACAACACAATAAGATATTAGAAAGTATAGAATTGGGCAAGAAGGAGTTTAGTCATATAACAATATTAAAGGATAACAGATCACCTGGGGCCTGTTGTACATTAAATGTAAAAAAAAATAAAACCAAAAAACTAAAATATGTTTCCAGCATATACATTATACACACACACACACACACACACACACACACATATATATATATATGAAATATTCATGAAATTATTCTGTACATGTTTCCAGTGCTCAGTGTGTGGTTTTGTGTGTGTGTGTGTGTGTGTGTGTGTGTGTGTGTGTGTGTGAGAGAGAGAGAGAGGGGGGGGAGAGAGAGAGAGAGAGAGAGAGAGAGAGATTATGTATGTTAGTAAGTAACAAACATACCAAAAAATTACTTAGATTCATAGACTGGAAAAATGAAATAGTGCCAATCTTTTTTTTTCCTTCTATCATGTTTTCAATTTAAAGAGAATAGTGTTTTCTGGCCATCACAGTTTTAACCACCTAATACTTTTATGTACATTTGCTTTGAATGTGGGCTAAAGTAATTGTTAGATATTTAAAATGTCCTCTCACTTCTGTAATAATCTTTGTATCATATTTTAAATATGGAGACAAAATGTTGAATCTAGATTTTAGAAAACTTATGTTCGAATCCCATCTTAGATATTTACTAGCTATATGGCCCTATGCAATATATTTAAACTCTTCCTTAACTTCCTCTTCTATAAACTTTTGTTGTTATTGTTTTTCACCCATTTGATTCATATATGATTCTTTAATATAACATTGGGACTTTTCTTGGCAAAGATACTGTAGTGGTTTGGCATTTCCTTCTCTAGTTTATTTCACATATGAGTAAGCTGAGGTTGCCCAGGATCACACAACTAGTAAGTTTCTGAAATCATCTTAGAACTCAGGAAGATGAATAATCAAATCACGGAATAAACACACTATCACTTATATACCACAATTGGAGGATAAAAAAAGAATTAATGAAACATTTGTTTAGCCTTTTTCAAATCATAAATAACTTTTAAATTGAAGCAATTATTAATATTAATATTATTATTGTTTCTGTTGTTTTGCTGTTATTATTACTTCTATTACTACCATTGTCACAATCAACTTTTTTTTTATTTTCAAGAATGTTCAATTAAAAAAAATGGTCATGGTATTATTCCTTTTCCTCTTTATTCTACATCTTCAAATAGTCTATGCTAAATGTAGAAATGCTTTTTGTAGTCAAATGAAAAATAAAGGAATTAATATTATTTGAATTAACTGTTACAATGAAAGAAATTTATTTGTATTTAGTCTTACTAGTTTTCAAATCTTAAATATCTTTGCTTATTCAATACAGATTCCCATTTTCTTAACAATTGCATTCATTTTGGAATTTTATTCCCCTGCACCATGGTACCAACAAACTCATTATTGAGAATTATCATCTTACAAGATCAGTTCATCATGGAAAATCAAATAGCAGTGTCTTCTGTCCCTCTGATGGGAGCGGGACACATGGAAACATTGACCTATAATTAAGGAGGCTGCAAAGGACATTTTCCACTGGATTGTATTGATATTATTATTTGACTTCTCCACCCATAGTCTCCTTTCTCCCCCTCTCATTTTTAGCTTTCTTTCTGATGTTTTTATCTATATTTAGATTATGGACTCCTAATGGACAGACATTGACTTTCACTTTTTGCTATGTATAACTATAATGCTTAGTATAGTGCATGACCCCATCCTAGTGCTAAAGAAATACTAATTGAATAAATGATTGACTAATCACTAATTTGACATTATAGTTCACAAATTTTTGACACATTCTTTGACTTTCAACATGAAATGATATTTAAAATTGAATAAAAAACTTTTCATTTGACAGAGTCCATTTTAAACTTCAAGAATGGTTTGTATTCAATAGATACTCAGTGAATTAAATATTTCCCACCTGATAGGTGATTTTTCACATTTTAAAAAGTCAGATTTTAATGTTCTAATAAAATATAAGACTTTTCAGAATTTTGGAAGTTTTCTCTTTCTTAGGTTATGACACTATCAGAAATCATCATAATCCCAAATTATTTTATTTCAATCTTAAATTAAAACAAGTGCTTAAATACTAAAATTTACTCCAATCTTTGCTATTTTAATATTTTACTGTCATCTAATAGAGAACCATTATTTTCTTCATGGCAATGTTCATATTACATGTCTGTACCTACACACACACACGCACACACACACACACACACACACACTGTATGTATATATATATATATATATGTCAACATGAATATCTGCATGTACTTGTGTACAAGGACACATGTAATAAATATTGCTATGAGGAAAAAATGGTCATTGGATGAATGTATGCATATATACATATTTACATATCTATAGATGCATGCTTGTCTACACACATGAACACATATATGTAAACTCATATATGTATTGAATCTAGTATATGCACATAGAGATAGCCATTACCATAGGCATGCGTACATGCAGATATATATGGATATGCATTAATAACCAAGAGACACATGCGAAGAAAATATTCTCAGGCAAAATTATAATTGTCCTTGTATAAATATATACATACATATGTGTGCATTTATGACTGTTTATATGTGTAGAAAGATATCTAGACATTCATAAACATATAAATAAATAGATGAACATTGATACATGAATTTATGTGTTTTCATTTATAATGACCTATTTATTGCTCTTCTAACTTTGAGAGGCTACATTTCAGGGGCATAATAACTTTTCAGGAAGAAATGAAATCAGTGCTTTTTTTTGTTAGTTTTCGTTTTTTTACACTCAACAAGCTTGATTTTCAGCAAATCATAGTTTAATTCACTGATTTTAATTTTTATCATATTTTTTCTTCATAATTAATAGACCTCTTTCAGTGACATTTGGAATACTTCAAGTAATTATAAGTTTATTATTTTTTGAATTGTATTTTTATGAAATATAACTATTGTATTTTTCCTTAGAATAAAATTCATTCTTTAATATATAATAGGAGAGAAAGAAAGAGAAACTGAGAAAGAGATGGAGAGACAGAAACACAGAGACAGACAGATAGATAGATAGATAGATAGATAGATAGATAGATAGATAGTGAGAGACAGATAAAGGAGAAAATATGCTTCATAAGATCACACAGTTAGGGAACAGAGAGAGGGATTTTTCTTTTTAAAGACATAGTACATATTGTAGATAGCATCAAAGGAAAAGATTATGAAGCAAGATATGTGAATTTTGTGAGATGTAGAAAAAAACAATAAAATACAATATGGCCTCCTCTTCTAAGAATTTAAGGAAGATTATAAATTGACAAATGATAAAAAATGTTTGCAATTACCACTAATGGGAGAGAAAATTAATGAAGACAGCATCCAAATATTGCTTTGCTATTCAGAGAGCAGAAGTGGTATAATTTATCACATATCTCTAATAGATGAAACAAACATAGTTCTGTAGTATTTCCAATACACTTTGAAATACAAGATTAGATATGGATTTTTTAAGGCAAATCGGGTTAAGTGCCTTGCCCAAGGCCGCACAGCTAAGTAATAATTAAGTGTCAGAGACTAGATTTGAACTCAGGTACTCCTGATTCCAGGGCCAGTGCTCTATCCACTGCACCACTTAGCCACCCCAAGATATGGATTTTGAAGTAATTCCACACTGATATTTAGCATGTTGTGTTAGAATGGTGAGTTTAATGGATCTGAGTGTTGATGATAATGTAGATTTGAACTGATTCACCAAAGATATAATAAATAGTAGAAAAGAGAGCAACATTAAGTGCATAAATCTTGATCTGGGAAATAACAGAGATTTCGAGCTTAGGGAACATATTGAAAATATAGATCCTGTGCTCTGTAAAGATAAGGGAAAATTGAATGAAAAAATTGACAAGGAAAAGAAATCTAATTGTTCAAAAACATGGAAGAAAATATTTAATTGATGATAGTTCAGGGGTGTGAATATAACTACATCTTGCAAAAGTGTAGGGGAGTATTAGGTGAGGGAGTTGAGAAAGTATGAATGTTGAATATTTTACAATTAATAATGGAATTTAATAATTATTTATTTTAAACTTGTTTATCCTTTTCAGTTTTTATTTTGGAATTCGTTGGTTTACAAGGAAATGTATCTTTGGTTACATTAAAATTATTCTGTATATAACTTAAAAGAGAACAAAGTATTTGTGGGTATCAGTTTCACTTATTTAATTCTCCCAATTTAATCACAAAAACTTCAGTGACTATCTTTCTATGACATTTGTTTATAATTTAACAAATCTCAAGTAAAAATGAATACTTTACCTCAATGATTCTATAACATGAGACAATCATTTATTAACAGGTCCATTTTAAAAATATTTCTGCTTTATGAAAACAGATAGCTTAATGTCATTATTATACATCAATCAATAGAATGCTTTGATAAGATCCCATAAATTTTAAAGGTATACTTAATTTTAATTAGAGGATATAATGATGATTTTAATTATCTAAAATTGCTGAAACATTTTATAACATTATAGGATAAATGGTACAAAGAACCATTATCATATATATATCAAAATCTCTGATTTTTTTAGTATACCTGAATTTATTTTACTTATTTGAAGTACATGGATAAACAGTGAATATGGAATGGACTGAGAGGATTTATAAACATACACAAAAGGAAATAAGGATGTAATCATTATTAATGGATAATAATATGTTCTTATTTTGTGATTGTTTGATGTTTTCTTAAAACCTACATAATATTTCACAGGAACTACAGGTAACAGTGGATAATAATGTTAGGTTTTAAAATCAGAAAGATTAATCCTTATGAGTTCAAATCTGACAATAGACAGAAACTGTGTGACCCTGGAAAAATCACAGTTCTGCCAAACATTAACAAATGAAGTATTTCATTTTAATTGTTTGTAGATGTTTTTCATTAAGGAAGTTTGAATAATTTATGGAAATTTAATAAGCAAGTAAATCACTTATTATTTATATTTGCAGCAATCCCTTTTGTAAAGCACAGTAACTTTTTATTCTTTACTATCTGGCCATTCTCCCCACAATGAGAAATCAAGAAAAACAAATAATTTTGTTTTTCTTGAGCTCTAACTTTCATATTAGACAAATTCCGGGAAAAAATGGAAAGAGAAAGAAATTATGCTTCAATTTCCACTCTTAGGTGATTGATTTTCAAAACATTCTTGATGTTTCAATTGTTGTTTATGTGTTTTTTTTAAATTACTAAAAGGGGTACCTAGGTGGAGCACTGACCCTGGAGTCAGAAGGATCTGAGTTCAAATGATTACACAGCTGTGGGGCCTTGTGCAAGCTACTTAACCCCACTGCCTTGCAAAAAAAAAAAAAAAAAAAAAAAAACTTACTAAGACTTTTTTTTTTTATTTTGTACTTTTAGTATTTTCCCCAGTTACACCTAAAAATAATGTTCAACACTGACTTTTAAAACTTTGGATTCCAAATCTCCTCCCTTTTCCCTGCCTCCCCACTGCCCCCCCTCCCCTTTCAGAAGGGTAACAATTCAATATAAGTCACCTATGTGCAGTCAAGCAAAACATTTTCATAATAGCTATTGTCAAAGAAAATAAAGATTTAAAATACTTGAAAATTAAAGGAAAGAAAACAAAAGTATGCTTCAACAAGATCAGTTCCTTCTATTGGGATGACTTTTCATTATAAATTCTTGAAAACTACCTTTCATCATTGCATTGCTGAAGAAAGTCAAGGTATTCAAGATGATCATCTTAAAGTACTCCTGTTAGTTTGTTAACAGCCCATTTTACTTTACATCTGCTCATGCAAGTCCAACCACGTTTTTATGATAGTACCTTGTTCCTCATTTCCAAAAGCTAAAGAAAATCCATCATAATAATTTGTAAAAATTTAGCATGCTATTACCAAATGATGGAAATCTTTCAATTTCCAAGTCCCTATTATCAAAAAAGCTGCTATAAATATTTTTGTGCATAAATTTTTTCATTCTCACCTTGGTTTATTTTTTTTTATATCTTTGGCATAGAGACCTAAGAGGGGTATTGCTAAGTCAAAGTACATGAATTATTTTATAGTTAATAGGTCATAATTCAAAGGACTCTTCAGAATGGCTAAATTAGTTCACAACTTCACCAACAGTGCATTAATGAATAAAATTTCCTACAACCTTTCCATAATCCACCATCCTTATCATTGATCCTAATTTGCCAATATAAAAGTAATGAGGAAGAACCTCAGAATTGATTGAACTTTCATTCTGATACCACTAATAAATACAAATCACCAAGAATAACACTTGATAACGCCATAGATAACCTGGATTGGCTCATCCAAAACTTACTAATTTTTCTCTGATCATCTACCATCTGAAGAAAGATTCTTATTTAAAAAAATTAAATTCATTATCAGAGAAACCTGCTTCAAATATTTTTCAAAGTTTTTATTGTTATTTCTCTCTATCCTATTTTTCACCCTACTTATCATTTGTTACTCTTCTTTAACCCTGTCCCTTCTCAAAAGTGTTTTTTCCTTCTGAATGCTCCCTGTCCCAGTCTACCCTCCTTTCCTTTGGCCCATTTGTCTCATCCCCTTACCTTCCTACATTCCTGTAGGCAAGATAGAATTCTGTAGTTAATTGTGTGTGTCTTTCATTTCCTTTTTTGAGCCAATTTTCCCTTATCTCACACAGCATTTCTTTTACTACATTTTAAATGTTTTTTTTCTGGTCTCTTTTATGGAAAATAATTTACTGCATATTCCCTATCCCTTTTCATTTCACGCAATACATCTCTGAATACTTAAATATTTTATTCAGATATCATTTCTTCAAAACCAACACATACCTCTGACTTCTGCCATCATATAAAATTTCCAACTGACCCAGTAAAGAAAGAGTTCATAAGATTTGTATGTATCTTTTCATTTAGGAATATAGTAATTTAAACTTTTTCAATTCCTTTATTCTCATTTCCTAGTTGTTTATTTTTAAATTAATTTCTTGAATCTAGCAGTTGAAAATGAATTCTTTTATTCATGACTAGTCTGTTTACTAGGGTAGTTTGCAAATCCTCTAATTCAATGAAGGATAATTTCTCCCCAAAAGATTATGCTCAATTTTATAGTTAGGTGGGTGTTGGTTATAATTGCAGTTCTTAAGACCTCCAGAATATTATCCTCCTAAACCTCAGATTCAGTAAAGTAAAACCACTATAATCTTGTGCTATTCTGACATTGTATCCACAATACTTGCATTGTTGTTTTCTGTCTACTTGTGGATTTTTCTCTTTGATCTTAGAGCAGTGGAAATTGTCCATAATTTTTCAGGGAGTTTTAATTTTTTAATTTGTTTCAGGAACAGATCAGTGGATTTTTTCAATTTATATTTTAAATTTTTGTTTCTAGAATGTCCAGTTATTTTTCCGTGAAAAATTTTTTAGGTTTTTGCCCTGCAAATGGGCTTGCCCAAAGCCACAAAGCTAGGTAATTTTTAAGTATCTGAGGCTGGATTTGAACTCAGGTACTTCTGACTGATTCTTTGCATAGTTTCTGATTGACCACTATTCAGTTTTTCCTAGAGATATTCTTTTTCTACAAGAGAGTACTTTACTCAGTAAATTGATTGTTTATATAAATCAAATACTGAATAATTATATAATTGGCTTTTTAATAAGTTTACATAATCTGTTTTATTTAACAAACTTTATTTTTTAACTGAACTAAAATATTTTTGTGATCATAGATTTGAATTATAATTTGACATCTGGTACAGCATGAATCTGTATCCCTTCATTCTCATTTATTTTTCACTGACTGCCAAGTTATTGCCTTTTTATTCCTCCAGATAATTTTGCTATTTTTCTGCATCTTTATCCTATTTTTTGATATTTTGGCTTACTTGAGGTAAATGAATCAATTTAGATTGTATTTTCATCTTATAATATTGCCTTGATTTTTCTCATGAGAAATTGATATATCTCTAGCTATATCACCTTCTTTAAAAAAGCAAGTTATATAATTGAGCTCACATAGTTTCTTTTCATGACCTGGCAGATAGAATACAGCATTTTTACCGTGATGATGATGATGATGATGATGATTAATTATCTCTCAGTTTTTGAAATGCATATTCCACCTCAAGCAGGTAGATTTTGTTGGTAATATGAAGAAATACTGAAAAGGGAGTGTATAAAGAGGCTTTTTGTCACAGCACAGTTAAAATCCTGGTGCAGTTCTGCGATCACTTAGTGTCTCAACCCCAGCTCACAGAGCAAGGTTTCAAACCCTGGGAAACTGGTGAAGTATTGGACAACCCTTGCACAGGGAAAAAACCAAGAACACCAAAAATACCCAAATGGAAAGTCAGAGACCATAACCCAACATCCAGGGGAAGAAAGATGGGGACTATATACCCTAAACAGTAAGAACAGAGTCCAATTGACAAAATGACCACTAAAATTTAAAAAAAATAAGCACTAACCATTGGTAGCTACTATTCTGATAGGGGTGATAAAGACACTGACTCTAAAAGTGCAAGGGTGTGATTGATAAAATGCCTGCATCTAAATCCTCTAAGGGGTTGATGAACTGTTCTCAATTTGCAAAAGCCTTCTTGGAAGGACTCAAAAATATCTTAAAATTCAAGGAAGAGAGGAAGAAGAAAAATGGAAAAAAGAAATACAAGTCATGCATAAAAAGTTAACTGAAGAAAATTATAATTTGAAAAGTAAAATTCACCTGCTACAAAATAAAATTAACTCATTGGAAAACAAAACAAAAACACTTACTCAAGAAAATAAAACTTAAAAAAAAACACAAGAATTGAATATCTAGAAATGAATGACTGTGTAAAACATTAAGATTCCATAAAGTTGCACAGTGGATAGAACACTGGCCCAGGAGTCAGGAGGACATGAGTTTAAATCTAGCTTCAGACACTTAACAATTACTTAGCTGTATGAGCTAGGAGAAGTCACTTAACCCCATTGCCTTGCAAAATAAAATAAAATGAATTATATAACTTTAAAAAAATAAAGATTCCATCAAACACACTCAAAAGGATGAAAAAAATAGAAGAAAATGTAAAGTAACTTTGTTTTTAATTAAGAATAATATGCTACAGTCTTCTTTTAAACTCTAGTTTCTTCTCTGGATATGGATGTATTTTCCATCACAAATCTTTGAAAATTGTCTTTGTTATTGTTCTGCTGAATTGAACGAGTCAATTATGGTGGATGATCACCCCATGTTGTTATTCATGAATATAATGTTCTTTTGTTTCTGCTCAGTTCAGACAGCATCAATGCATGAAAATATTTCCAGACTTTTTAAAATTTACATCTCTCATGATGTCTTATAAAACAATAATGGTCCATCTCATACATACATGAAAATTTGGTAACCATTGCTCAACTGATGGACAGTCCTGGAATTTCCAATTCTTTGCCACTAGAACTGGTATAAATATTTCTGTACTTGCAAGATTTTACCCTTTTTCATGATCTATTCAGATTTCAGACCCAGTAGTTGAACTGATGGAGCAAAGGGTATGCACATTTATTTATTTTATCTTTTTTTAGTTTTTTCTTTCTTTCTTTTTCTTTTTTGCAAGGGAATGGGGTTAAGTGGCTTGCCCAAGGCCACATAGCTAGGTAATTATTAAGTGTCTGAAGCCAGATTTGAACTCATGTGTTCCTGAGTCTGGGGCCCATGCTATATCTACTGCGCCACCTAGCTGCCCCCAGTGTGCACATTTTTTTGTGCCCATTGGGCATAATTCCAAATTCCTCTCCAGAAAGGATGGATCAGTTCACAACTCCACCAACAATACATTAGTGTCACAGTCCCATATTCCCCAGAAATTGATTATTTTACTTTCTAGTCACATTGTGCAATCTGAGAAGTGTGAGGTGAAACCCACAAATGTTTGAATTTTCATTTCACTGTTCAATAATAATTTAAGAACAATTTTTAATATGCTGATAACTTTGATTTCTTTGTGAATTGCCTTTCCAAATCCTTTGAACAATTATCAATTACGGAATGATTTTTTTAAACAAATTTGATTTAGTTCCCTCTATTTTACAAAGGAATCCTTTGTCAGAAACACTGGTTGTAAAAAATTGTTTTCCAATGTACTATGTTCTTTTTTTGGTCACAGTTGCAGTAGTTTAGTTTTTGTAAAAAAAAACTTTTTCTAATTTAATGCAGAGGTATTCAGTTTTTTTATAATTATCTATATCTATTCTTTCATTATAAAGTATTCTCCTTTCCATAGATCTGATAAGTGAATTATTCCTTGTTCTAATTGGCATATAATATTACTTTTATGTTTAATTCCTGTACCTATTTTTATTTTATCTTGGTATAGGGTGTGAGGTATTGATATGTGCCAAGTTCCTGCCATATTATCTTCTAGTTTTACCAACAGTTTTTAATCAGAGTTTTTATACCAGAAGATGAAATCATAGTGTGTATGAAACAATAGATACCTAAAGCCATTTCCTTCTATCTCAATTGCACCTAATCTATTCTACTGATCCACCACTCTGTTTCTCAACCAGTAGAAAAAAAGTTTAGATAACTGATACATTAGAGTGTAATTTTAGATTTGGCATGGCTGGGATGCCTTCCTTTGTACTTTTTTCATTAATTCTCTTGATTTTCTTTTAATTATCGATACAATCTTTTTATTGATATTTTATTTTTCTGAGTATATGTTATAAAATTTTTTCAACATTCTTCCATATGCATAGGTACATTTTTAAGTTACAAAATTTCCTACCACCATCTCTTCTCACAACCCTCCCCTCAGTGGCCAAAAGTCAGATTAATATTCTAAATACATATTATACATATATGTGTTAAACATTTACAGATTAGTCATTTTATTATGAAGAATTAGGATTAATGGAAATAATTATTAATATATCCTTTGAAAAGATCAATCATATTTTGAAAGGTTTTTAATTTTGATTTTTAGTTTAGGTTTTTGTTTGTTTGTTTTTCATCATCCGGATGTAGGCAGCATTGTCCATAGCCAGATTAATCGGGTTTTCCTAGCTATCTGAAGTGCTGAAGGGATCTATGTCCATTAAGGTTGACAATTTCACAATGTTGTACATTGTGTGCATTGTTCTTTTGGTTCTTCTCTCTTCTCCCTTCTCCCTTCTCCCTTCCTTCTATCAGATCTTGCAACTCATTCCATACATCCCTAGAGTTCAACCATTTTTGGTTCCTGATGGAATGATAATTTTCCATAGTATTCATGTACCATAACTTGTTTATCCATTCCCCAATTGATAGGTATCCGCTCAATTTCCAATTATTTGCCACTACAAAAAAAAGTCGTTATGAATATTTTGAACATGTTCAACTTTTCCCATTTGGTATGATTTCTTCTATATATAGGCCTAGAATTAGAATTGCTAGGTCAAAGGGTATGAACTGTTTCATTGCTCTTTGGGCATAGTTCCATATTGCACTCCAGAATGCGTGAATCCATTCACATCTCCGCCAGCAGTGCATCAGTGACCTAATTCTCCCAAAACCTCTCCAGCATTGATAATTTTCTCTTTTTTGCATCTTAGCCAATCTGGCAAGTATGAGTTAATATGTCAGAGTTCTTTTAAATTGCATTTCTCTAATCAATTATGATTTAAAGCATTTTTCCATATGATTATATATAAATTTAATTTATTCATTTGAAAACTGTCTTATTCACATCCTTTGACCATGTATCAAATGGTGAATGACTTTTAAGCTTATACATTTGATGAAATTATCTTTATAGTTTTGAAATGAGACATTTATCAGAATTTGTAGTTTTGAAGACTGTTTCCCAACTTTCTGCTTTCCTTTTAATTTTGACAGCACTTATTTAATTAGTGCTAAACCTTTTCGATTTAATATAGTCAAAACCTTCCATTTTGTAATTTATAATGCCCTCTATCTCTTGTTTGGCCATAAAATTTTCCTCTTTCCATAGATCCAATAGATAGTATATTTCTTGGTCTATTAATTTATCTATGGTATTGCCAGTTATGTCTAAATCCTGTACACATTTTGAACTTATTTTAGTATAGGATGTGAGATGTGAGTCTATGCCTGGTATTCCTTTGATGTCTATGGCTTGATTACTTTGATATAGTTGACCTTATGTTCTTTCACATGAACTTAGTTACCAATTTTTCTAGTTTAGTAAAATAATTTTTGAAGTTTGATTGGTATGTCATTAAATATGAAATTTAATTTGGATGGAATTGTCATTTTTTATATTAACTCAGCCTACCCATGAGCAGTTAACATTTGCCAAGTAAGTTAGGTGTGATTTTATTTGTGTGAAAAGTATTTTATAATTGCTTTCATAATGTTTTATAGCTTATCTTACCTGGTAGAATCCCTAGTAGTTAATGTTGTCTGAAGTTATTTCTATTTCTTGCTTTTATATATTCTTAGTACTATATAGCAATGCTATGTATTTATATGGATTTATTTTATATCCTGGGATTTGCTAAAGTTGGTAATTGTTTCCAGTAGTTTTATTTTTTTGGTTGATTTTCTAGAACTTTCTAGCTATACTATCATAACAGCTGCAAAAAATGAGTTTTGCTCTTTAATTACTGATTCAAATATCTTCAATTTCTTTCTCTTCCTTTATTGCTAGAGTTAACATTTCTAATACAATATTGATTAATAATGATAATAATGGGCATCCTTGTTTTAATCCTGACCTTTAATCCTGTCCCTATTACATAGAATACTTGTTGATGGAAAGATAGACAGTGCTTATTATTTTTAGGAACATTATATTTATTCTTATGCTCTCTAGTGTTTCAGTAGGAGCAGTGCTGTATTTTTTTCAAAAGTTTTTTTTCAGCATATATGAGTATTTTCTGTAGGATTTGTTATTGATATGGCTAATTATGTTGAAAGTTTTCCTCATATTGAACCAACCATGTATTCCTGTTACAAAACCTGTTTGATCATAGTTTATTCTCCTAGTGATAACTTGCTTTAATCATTTTGCTAATATTTTATTTAATATTTTTGCATCAATCTTTATTAGGACATTTGATCCATAATTTTCTTTCTCTGATTCAACTCTTCCTGGTTTGGGTATCAGCATGATATTGGTATGAGAGAAGAAATTTGACAGACCTCTTTCTTCATTGATTTTTTCAAATAACTTTTACAAAATTGAAATCAATTGTTCTTTGAATGTTTGGGAGAACTCATTAGTGAATCCATCTGGCACTGAAGGTCTTTTCTTTGGGAGATCATTGATGGGTTGTTGAATTTGTTTTTTTTTAAATAAGATTATTTCAGTATTTAATTTCCTATTCTTTTAACTTGTGCGAATTATATTTTTGCAATATCAATTCATTTTACATAAATTATCAAATGTATTGGCATGTTGTTAGGTAAAATAATTCTACTTCCTTCCTTATTTAAAGCAAATTCACCTATGTTTTATCTATTATTTTTTCATAAGAGTGACTCTTGGTTTTATTTATTAGATCAATAGCTTTCTTGCAATCATTTTTATTAATTTTGCCTTTAATTTTCAGAACTTCTAATGTGGTTTTGAATTAGGAATTTTTATTTTTCTCTTTTACTACCTTTTTAAGTTCATTTTCAGTTCATTGATCTTTATTTTATTCATGTAAGCATTTAGAGATAAAATATATTCTTTTGTAAGTGATTTGCCTTTATCCTATAAGTTTTGATTTGTGGTCTCATTATTGTCATTGACTTGGATCATTGAAATCATTAATAATTTCTTTGAATTGCTGTTAGAGTCAATCATTCTTGAAAATTAAATTAACTACTTTCTAATTAGTTTTAGGTCTATGTCTCCATGATCCTTAATTCCATGTGACTTTTATTGAATCAAGGTCTGAAAAGGATTCATTCAACATTTTTACCTTTCTCCATTTGATGATTTGATGCATCTGATTTGCTGCCCTTCTGCATGAGGTTTTAATGCCATAATTCACAGCTAATTTTTCTGTAGGTGCCAGGTACAAAAGAAAAAAAACACAATATATTCCTTTCTTTCCCCTTTCAAATTTCTCCAGAGGTCTATCATATCTAAGTTATGTAACATTCTATTCATCTTCTTAACTTCTGGGTCAGCTAGATGGTACAGTGGATAGAGCACCAGCCCTGGAGTGAGGAGGACCTGAATTCAAACCTGGTCTCATACAAATAATAATTACGTAGCTGTGTGATCTTGGGCAAGTCACTTAACCCCACTGTCTTGCAAAAACAAACAAAACAACCCAAAAAAATCTTAACTTTTTTCTTGTTTATGCTATGGTTAGATTTACCTAATTCTGAGAGTTGGAGGTTGAGGTCCCCAACTAGTAGAATTTTCCTGTCTATGACTTCCTACAACTCATTTAGATTCTCCTCTAAGAATTTGGGTGTTATGTGCCTTGGTGCATACTTATTTTTAATTAAATTACTTCATTTTCCCGAGGGAAGAGTTTTATACATTGACAGCAACATTGTGTAATGATCAGCCTTGATGGATGCAGTTCCCCTCAGCAGTTCAAAGAACTAGGACAACTATATTAGACCTGCTATGGACAATGTTATTCCCATCCAGAAGAAAACAAAATGAAACAAAACAAAATCCTTTAGAACCTGAGGAGCACTACATTCAATTAAAAAAAAATAATATCTCTTATGTATTCCTTTCCCTTCATCCTAATTCCTCATATCGAAAATAGGTAATCTGTAAATGTACTTAAGACAAATGACAATATTAACCTGTCTATTCACTGCTGAGGGGAAGGGGATCAGAAGGGAGGATGAAAGAAAATTTTGTAACTTATAAATATGCATAGCTATATGGATGAATGTTTTAAAAATAAACTTCCACAATAGGTTTTTCAAAAAGTGAAACATCAAGAAAAATTAAAACCTAAATGAAAAAACTAAGAAATTACTTCATTTTCTATGGTGTCTTTTAGGAGGATATAATTTCCTTTCTTCTCCCTTTTATTTTTTCAGCCACTTTGTCTGAGATAAGGATTCCTACCCCTGCTTTTTTTCACTTCACCTGAGTCACAATATAATCTGTTCTAGTTGTTTACCTTTCCTCTCTGAGTAACTTTCTTCTTCAAGTGCGTCTCATTTAAGCAGCATATTCTAGGATTCTGGTTTCTAATCCAGTCTGTCAATCACTTCAGTTTTATGAGAGCTTCATTCCATTCACATTCACAGCTATAATTATTCTTTCTTGTTCTACATGCTTTCTTCCATTCATTTATATATTTCCCTTTCTTGCACCTTATCTCTCCTCCCCATTGTTTTGCTTCTGAATACTTCTTCCTTCAATATGTTTCCCCCTTCTTAATTTTTTTAATTTTTTTTTTAAATTTTATTTAAGGCAATGGGGTTAAGAGTGACTTGCCCAGGGCAGAGCCAAGATAGTGGCAGGAAAACAGACTCTTTTAGGTGTTCTCTCCATAATATTTCAAAAACCTTAAAATTATGACTCTATCTAAATTTCTGAGAGAAAGAAACCACAGAAAGATCCAGTGAGGCTATTCTCCAGTCCAAGAAAACCTGGAAAATAGTGGAAAGGCTCTGTTCCATGGTGTTGGAGGGGCAGCAGCACAGGAGCAAAGGACTTTCAACCTTTCAGGAACAGTCCCAGGGAGCCTGGGAGCCCCAACTCCTGGCAGCAGGAACAGGTTCCTGACCAGGCACCCCAGGAAACACCAAGCACACCTTGGAAGATCAACAGAGAGATCTCTGCCAGAGTAAGTGTGAAGCTCAGGCCAGCATGGCCCTTCTCAGTGGCTGCAGCCATCAGTATAGCCCACATCCCAGGAAATGGAAGAAGACCTATGGAGCTGCCTAGCAAGAGCTACCCTTAGATGCTGCCTGATTGCTCAGCCCAAGGAAGGTAAGGGAATGGAGGGAGACTGCTGAGGTCTATCCTCTGTCCATGGGACAGGACTCTGGAACTTTGACCACATTCAAACACTGGTCTAGTCTGGGGCCGCAGACTAGAAAGGCCCACTTGTAGCCTTTCAACAGACCAGGAGGTGACTCAGAGACTCATATACTGAGTCTTTGCAGGTGTAGCCCAATAATACTCAAAGCTCGGGAAGCACTCTAAAACCAGGCACAGGTTGGGGAAATGAGGAAACAGAAAAGAAAAGGAACCTGACCATAGGTAAGTACTTTGGCCCCATTGAGAACCAAAATACACAATCTGAAGTTGAGAAAATTCAAGCTTCTGCATCTAAAGACTCCAAGAAATATAGAAGTAGGGCTCAGAATATGACAGAGTTCAAAAAAGATTTTGAAAATCAAGTAAGAGAGGTAGAAGAAAAATTGGGAAAAGGAATGAGAGAGATGTAAGAAAAACATGAAAATGAAGTCAGCAGATTAGCCAAGGAGATCCAAAATAATGCTGATGAAAATAACATATAAAAAAACAGTTTAGGGGGAAGCTAGGTGGCTTAGTGGCTAAAGCACTGACCCTGGAGTCAGGAATACCCGAGTTCAAATCTGACCTCAGACACTTAATAATTACCTATTTGTGTGGCCTTGGGCAAGTCACTTAACCCCATTGCCTTGCAAAAAAAATCTTAAAAAAAAACAATTTAATTCAAATGGATAAAACAGTTCAAAAAGTTATTGAGGAGAAAAATGCTTTAAAACCAGAACTGGCTAGACGGAAAAGGAAATAAGAAAATTCTCTGAGGAAAACACATCATTAAGATGTATGATGGAAATAAAGGAAGCTGATGGATTTGAAAGAAATTAAGACACAATAATCTAACAACAAAAGAATGAACAACTAGAAGAATATGTGAAATATCTCATTGAAACAAACAACTGGTTTGGAAAATATACTTAGAAAAGATAATTTAAAAATTATTGGGCTACCTGAAAGTCATGATCAGGGAAAAAAACAAGGCTAGACCTCATTTTTAAAGAGTTTCTTCAGTAAAATTTCCCTTGATATCCTAGAACAAAGTAAAATAGAAATTGAGAGAATCCACCAATCTCCCCTGGAAAGAGATCCAAAAAAATTAAAATAAACAGCACCCAGGAATATTATAGCCAAGTTCCAGAACTCCCAAGTCAAAGAGAAAACATTACAAGCAGCCAGAAGGAAACAATTAGGGTATCATGGATCCACAGTCAGTATTACCCAGGACTTGGCAGCGTCCACATTAAGGGCTTCTAAGGCTTGAAATATCATATTCAGGAGAGCAAAACAGTTTGGAATTCAACTGAACTACCCAGCAAAATGGAACATCATCTTCCATGGGAAAAGATAGGGTTTCAATGAAACAGGTGACTAGCAAATTTTCTTGTTGAAAGGAACACGGCTAAAAAGTAAAGGACTAAAGTGAAACATAGAGAGTGGAGGAGCAGGGTAAATTTTGAGGGACTTAATGTACTGAACTGTGGGTATTCCTGCATAGAAAGATGATACTGATAATACTATTTGAACCTTCTCATTTCATAGAGTAGGTAGAAGGAGAGAGAGCTGAATTTGAAGATATAACATATTGCAAAAATAGCATCAGTGTGTGAAAGGGAAATGTACTGGGAGAAACAGAAAAGAGAGGTGGAATAGGCTAAGGTATTTCACCTAAAAAAGTCAAGAAATATCTTTTGCAATGGTATGGAAGGTGGGAGGCAAGGGGAGATGAGAGAGCTTTCATTCTCATCGGAAAAAACTCAGAGAGAAAACAGCATATACAATCAATAGGGTGTAGACATTTAGAAGAAAAAGGAGAGAAGGGGAATAGGGAGGGGAGGAGGGATGTGCCTGATAGAGGAGAGGGTAGGTCATAGGAGAAGATAAGCAGATATAACACATTTTTGTTACTTTTTCCAAGATTTAGTAATTGGTGATCTGGCCAGGACTACAGGGCCAAATGATTGTTGGGTCTCTGGGGTGGCCTATAGATATCAGTCCTCCTGGCCCCAGGGCTGGTGTTATGTCCAACTGTGCTGCCCCGCAGCACACTTTTGAAGAGGTACAGAGTGAAAGGAGAGAGAAAACATAATAGATGGTAGTGGGAAGGAATGATTGGAGGGAGTTAAATCAGAAACAGCAAGTGTGGAAAAATATGGAAGTAACTTCCATGATGGACTTATGATAAAGAATGTGATCCGCTGGAGACAGAGCTGATGGTATCAGAACACAAACTGAAATATGTTTTTTTTTTTCTCTTTCACTTTATTTCTCATGAGGTATTATATTTTTTGGGGGGTAATTATGTTTACTCTTAAATAAGAATATTTTAGAAATGTGTAAATCAATTAAAAGAAAAAATAAAAAGAGTAACTTGTCCAAGGTCACACAGCTAGAAAATTATTAAGTGTCTCAGTTCAGACTTAAACTCAGGTCCTCCTGACTCCAGGGGTGGTGCTCTATTCACTGTGCCACCTAACTGCCCTGTTTCCCCTTTATTTCTATCACCTTCCCTTTTATTTTCCTTTTCCCTCTTCCTCTTCTTTATTCCCAACCTTCTCTGTTACTCCTTTGCCCATCTAATACTTGAAACGTAAGATAAATTTTTAAACTCACCTGATTGTGTTGATAAATTCCTCTTGGAGCCAAATATGATGAGATTAAGATTCAGGTAATTCTCTCCTCCTCCTCCTCCTTTCCTTCCCTATATTACACTAAATCCTTTGCACCTCTTCATGTGATTCAATTTGACCCATTCAACCTTTCTTGTTCTCCTGTCTCTTTAAAGTTCCCACTTTTTTGAGGTAATATCTTTATCCCCAGTGTGACATTCAATAGATCGTTTTTGGACTGGCCTTTTAATTTCATTTTGAGATGTTAGCTTTCCCTAGGGTCTCCTGTTGGGGGAGGGGCTGGGTCACGTACCTTCAGTGTTGAAAACCCTAAAGGCCTTGCTTAATATGGTTAGGGCCTCCAGGGATTATTCAATAGACCAAACAGTAGGGAATGCCATAAACTCCCTCTGAATTGTCTTTTGGGATGTCAGTGACCTACTGTCTCATCTTGGGGCTGGATCTGGCCTAACCCAGATCAAGGCTGACCTGATCATGTCCTCATAGTCACTTGGCTAGGTCTTCAGGGTGAGCAATGCCAGAGCTTCTCTTTGGATAGCCAGTGCTGGGTAATTCCCTTGAACCCAATGGACCTTAGGATAAAGGTACAAAACCTGAAGTTGTTTGTGTGTTTGTAGTTTATGCAGGGGAATCCACTGGAAACACAGGGAGGACAAGATCATAGCGAGTATCATGGACAGACCACTGAAACAATTCTAATCTGTGCATCGGAGGTCTTCCAATCCACCCACATGCACAATGCAAAGGCTTGCGCACCCCCTGCCATGCTTTTCAGTTTAGATCCCTGCCTCACTCTTCAGCCCGTGCACTGAGTCTCTGCTCTCTACACCGATCATGCTGATGTTCCCCTCTTGACAAGTCTTGCTGAAAGATATTCCCCTTTCTTCTTCTGCAGTTGTCAATCCAAAATCTGTTAAGGAACTTTATTCATATGGTTTCTGGGGAAAAACCAGTAGAGCTTCAAACAGTCCCTTGCTTCTCTACACCATCTTGACTGGAAGACCGTAATATAATTTTTTTCTTTTTTCTTTTTCTTTTTTGGTAGTTTTTTTGCAAGGCAATGGGGTTAAGTAACTTGCCCAAGGTCACACTACTAGATAATTATTCCACCTAGCCTCATCTGTTATTATAATTTGATGCAATTTGCATCAGTGCTGCTGATGATATCTTGACAACAATAGGAGATTATCAAGCAATGAAATAATCAAGCTGTGATTGTTGATATCTTATTAATAATATTAAAATGATAAGTGCCTGGGTCAGATATGAACTCATGTACTCCTGACTCTAAAACTGGCATTTTATGCAGAGACAACTAGCTGCCCCTTTGTAATGTAACTTTTAAGGAAAAAAATAACAAAATAGAAAATAAATCCAGTAGACATAATTTATGAATCATTTATCTCCCTGAAAACCATTATCAGAAAATGAGCCTGGACAATATGATATAAGTAATTATCATATTAAACTGCCTGAACAGCTTATAAAATGAAAAAAATGGAAAAATCCATTGATCCCCCACAGAAAGAAATACCACAATAAAAAACACCAGGGAATACATAAATAAAGTTGCAGAACTCTCAGCTAAAGAAAATATGCTGGAAGTTGTCAAAGAAAAGCAATTTAAATTTCAGGGACCCAAAGTTATGCCTAGCCAGAAGTTATCAGTTTTAAAAATAAAGGATGAGTGGACATGGAATATGATATTCCTTAGTACAAAGGAGTTGCATTCAATAATCAACTATCCTGCAAAATTCAATATATTCTTACAGGGGAATAGATGACTTATCAAAGAAGTAGAAGTCTTTCAAAATTGCCTGCTACAAGACCAGAAAATATGATCTTCAAGTATAAGACTCCTGAGATAGATGAAAAGGTAAACTGTATTTCTCTAAGTAGAATTGAAAGGAATATATTGAGTCAAGGGATGTGGGTATGAATTGATTGTGATATGATAAAACTTTTAGCTCTTGAATGATTTTGCTTTAAATGATACTTTAGCTCATGAGTATTATTTTTCCATAGAGGCACCTTGGAGAGGTTATGGTATAAGCTGATTATAATTTGATGATATATTTTGCTCTTGAAAATTGTTTTTATAGTGGGACAATCGAGAGGAGTGTACTTGGGCAGAGGCTGATTATGAGGTATTGTTGCTTATAAATCAAGCAATCAATTGATCCTTGAGAAACAACAAGCTGAAGCAAAACACTGGTGAGATAGAATAAGAGAAAGTAAATAATAAAGTATAATTGGTGAAGATAATAAGAAGGGAAATAGTATTTATAATTGTAAATATGTATGAGATTGTTTTTCATTCTTTCTCATGATATTTCTCATGAGTTCTAATTCATTTTTAACAACATGACTATTATGGAAATATGCTAAACAGGAATGTACTCATATAATTTTTTTTTATTTGGAGATTCTTTTATTATCAATTTCAATTGAGGTATAAAAAAGAGAGACATATGCTCACTAATGGTGTTTATGATTGTTATTAAGGAAGTCCACCACAGAGTTCAAGATGGAGAGGCTGTCTCTGAGTATGGTAAGGTTCTCCAGGTGCTCTGATTTTAGATGATATTATTTCAATTATCTAAAGTCTCAGAACATTGCAGACTCTTAAATGAGATCTGTAATCATTCTTTTTTTTATTTTTTTTAAGATATTATTTTTTAAATTGAATTTTACAATTTTTCCCCCTAATCTTGATTCCCTACCTGCACACACCAGAGTAGACAGTCTGATAGTCTTTACATTGCTTCCATACTATACAAGGAAAAAAATGTGTTGAGAGAAAAAACCATAGTCTAAAGGAAAAAATTAAAATATAAGAGATAGAAAAATTATATAATGGGATGACTTTTATTAAAGGAAAGGTAATAGTCTTTAGTCTTTGTTTAAAATCCACTATTCTTTCTTTGGATTCAGGAGGTATTCCCCATTGCAGAAAACCTAAAATTGTCCATGATTGTCGAAATGATGAAATGAGCAAGTACATTAAGATTGATCATCAATCCCATGCGGCTGTTATGGTTGTATAATGTTTTTCTGGTTCTGCTAATCTTGCCAAGCCTCAGTTCAAGCAAAACCTTCCAGGCCTTATCTGAATTCCCATCCCTCCTGGTGTCTAAAAAATGATAGTGTTCCATCACATACATATAAACACAGTTTATTAAGCTATTCCTCAATTGATGGACATTCACTCAGGTGTCCAAATCTTTGCCACCACAAACAAGGCTGCTTTGAATATTCTTTACAAGTGATGTTTCTATCCTTTTTCATGATCTCCTCAGGGTATCGACCCAGTAGGGGTATTGCTGGATCAAAAGGTATGCACATTTTTTTTTTGCCCTTTGGGCGTAATTCCAAATTGCTCTCTAGAAAGACTGAATGAGGTTCACAGTTCCAACAACAATGTATTATTGTCCCAGATTTCCCACATCCCTTCTAACATTGATCATTGTGCTTTCTGGTAACATTGGTCAGTCTTAAGAGGTTTGAGGTGGTACTTCAGAGATGCTTTAATTTGCATTTCTCAAATAAGTAATGATTTAGAGCAATTTTACATATGACTATTGATTGCTTTGATTTCCTCATCTGCAAATTGCCTCTGCACATTCTTTGGCCATTTGTCAATTGTGGACTGACTAGTTGTTTTACCTCTGATCTAATTGGGAATGTTTCCAGCTTCTCACCATTGCATATAATGCTTGTTGATGGTTTCAGATAGATACTGCTAATCATTCTAAGGAAAATCCATTTATTCCTACTCATTCTAATGTTTATTAGTAGGAATAGGTGCTGTATATTTTCAAAGGCCTCATAGAATCTTTTAAAAAAGAAATTTTATTTTTTCTAACAGAATGCAATGGTAGTTTTAAAAAAAAACATTTTTTGCAAGATTTTCTGTTTCACATGATTCTCCCTCTCTCTCTCTCCCTACATGTTCCAAATTATTCATAGCAACTCTTTTTGTAGTGGCAAAGAACTAGAAATTGAAGGAATGCTCATCAATTGGGGAACAGCTAAACAAGTTAATGTACATGAATAGTATGAAATATTATTGTTCTATAAGAAACTATAAGTGTTTGGATTCTAGAGAAACATGGGATGA
Source organism: Macrotis lagotis (assembly GCF_037893015.1). Classification (NCBI taxonomy): domain Eukaryota; kingdom Metazoa; phylum Chordata; class Mammalia; order Peramelemorphia; family Peramelidae; genus Macrotis; species Macrotis lagotis. Next base: position 488,918,373 of record NC_133666.1, read on the forward strand.
CTTACAGGATTTGCTACTGAGAAAAAGGAGCAGAGCCAAGAGAACAATGTACCCAGGCACAGCAGCATTGTGAGATGATCAATCTTGTTGGAAGCAGCTCTTCTTAGTAGTTTAGAGAGCTAGGACACCCATATCAGACCAGTTATAAACAATGATATCCCCATCCAGAGGAAGGAAAAACGAAATCAAACCAACCAACCAAACAAACAAAATCCAAAAAATAACCCAAATCTCCAGAATCTGATGAACACTTGATAAAAACTGTCTCTTATGTAACTCTTCCCATTAATCCTAATTTCTCATGCTGAAAATGACCAATCTATCAACATCTTTATCAAAAATATGTTTGTACCTGTGTTAACCTGACTGTTTGCTGCTTAGGGGTGGGGGCTGGGAGGGGAGGGTGGAAGGAAGTTTTGTAACTTAAAGTTTAAAGTTTGCAACTTTAAATTTTGCAACTTAAAATATACATATAAATGTTGAAAAATTTTGCATAACATGTATTTAGAAAAATAAAATATCAATTAAAAAGCATAGTTCTGTTTTATGATTATTGTGATATAAGCATTGCAATCTTTTTTTTGTTTTGAGTCACAAGAATTTAGGCATTAGCATGTTATTTTTATGAAAGAGTAATTTCCTTCTTTATATATATTTTTAAAAATTTATATACTGCAGGAATTTATTTTTCTATGTCTTGTAGCAATCACTTGTAAATCCATCTATTACTGAATTGTATGCTTTGTTTTTGTCTTCCTCATAAAGAGATATTTATAACTTGTTTATCTTTATTTTCTAACAAAATATTCTATTTTCCTTTTAGTTCACCTAGACAATTGCTTTTTTTACAAATATACATAGAATATATTGTTTTCAAGATACACTTTAAATTGTGACACACAGTTAAAAAATGATCTGTAGTAGAATCTATTGTTTCAGAAGTAAAGCAGACAGAGGTAGTAGCAACCTGATATTGGACAAGTCAAAAGTAAAAATAGGCATAAATTTTAAAAAATGAGTAGGAAATATGTGTGTGTGTGTGTGTGTGTGTGTGTGTGTGTGTGTGTACATATCCCAAGGGTTATTGGATTCAAAATCTTAATGAAATAGCTAGATGTGTTATAGGAGGAAATTGAAAGTGAAGTTATATTGGTAGGGGCACCCACCAATTTTACTCTCACAACTAAGTAATTCTAATCATAATTGGTCACAGTAGGAATCCAATAAAGTTAAAATTCTGGGATCACCTCTATTGAGTTGATTTATTAAAATGAAAAGACATCAAGGGAAGCAATAGAATTTTAGAAAAATTAGATATGACAAACATGGAAAAAATCATGAATAATCAAGGGAACATTTCTTAAAATTATTAAAAATATTTATATAAAACAAAAAGCAAACATGACTTGAAAAGGAGATAAAGTTGGGGCTTTCATTTAAGATTGAGAAAGAAACAAGGATGTTAATTATCTCCACTGTTATACAGTATTGTTCTAGAGATCCTAGCCAACGAAATCACAATTATTTATGGTTGGATAACAAGAGAGGAAAAAAAAGAACTGTGGAATACTGGAAGGAATTTGAACAAAAAATTGTATAGTAATACTCTGGAAGGAGGATGAACTGATTCAACCATTATAGATAATAATAAAACTGAGTTTGCCATTTGTCCCAGCAAATTTCATGGCTATATCTTTACCCCAAAAGAGACAAAAGAAAATTGAAAATTGCTTATTTTTGCAAAAAAAATCATTTTTATCATCTCCTTTACAAGTGTCATAGAATTGGAAATTTAGGGGATAATCTTTAATTAATTTAAGCATATGCTCTTGTGATATAATAAAGAACACAATGATTTACAAAATACTTTGATTAGATTTCAATCAGCCTGTGCAAGGTGAGGTAAGCAGAGCAAGGAGAACCTGAACATAGTTACAACAATATTTTAAGGATGTTCAACTGCGAAAGATCTAACAAGTCTGATCAAGGAAATTAATCTAGATAATTTCAAAGTTTCCATGATGAAAAATGATATTTATCATCAGTGAGAGAACTTATGAACTCTGAATACAGATGGAAACATATTTTTGCTACATTATTCTTATTTATTTATTATTCTATAAATTATTTTTTTCTTTTGCATCATGGCTAATTTTGAATTTTGCATGACCTTGAAAATATTATTGAAAAACCAAGTGTTTGGACAGGGGATTCATAGAACAGAGGGAAGATTGAAGCAGGCAGTAGTCTGAAGCAAAACACTGGTGAGGAGGGATAATGGGAAAGGAGAGAATAAAGTACAAATATGGGAAAATAGGGTGAAGAGAATTATGACATTAATAATCCTAACTCTGAATGTGAGTGGAATAAACTCTTCCCTTAAAACCAAAGCAGATATCAGAGTGAATTACAAACCAGAATCTTACAATATGATGTTTACTCCAAATGTTATGACACCCAGATGCTTACAGGAGAAACTAAATTAGTTATATAGGAAGACATAGACAGCAAAATCATTTTAGTGTGGGATCTCAAGCTCCATATTTGAGAAATAGATAAATCTAAGCATAAATAAAAAGAAGAAAGCTAAGAAGATGAATAGAATTTTAGAAAAGTTAAACATGATGGACCTATGGAGAAAAATGTAAGGTGAAGAAAAGGAATATACCTTCTCGTCAGTATAATATATTAGGGCATTGAAAACTCACAATCAAGGGGCAGCTAGGTGGCATAGTAGTAGGTGGCGTAGTAGATAAAGCACTGGCCCTGGAGTCAGGAGTACCTGGATTCAAATCCGGTCTCAGACACTTAATAATTACCTAGATGTGTGGCCTTGGGCAAGCCGCTTAACCTTGTTTGCCTTGCAAAAAAAAAAAAAAAAGTAAAAAAAAAAGAAAACTCACAATCAAATGTCAAAAAACTGAAAAATGAAATGCATCATTTTGAGATCATGACATAATAAAAAATTATATGACATTCAGGGCTATGGAAAGAGGAACTAATGTGTTACTGATTTATAGATTTTTAGTTAAAAATATTGCTTGGTTTGTAATGCTCTTTTTAAAATTTCTTCAATGTGCAACATTTTGTATTTATGTATGATGCCTCCATATTATTTCAGTCATATGAAATACTTAAAGTTCTGATTTATAGTTGAAGGAGAAATAGCACATTCAAAGAATTTTCAATTGTCTTTCTCAATAATTATTTTATTGAAATGAAAATATTTGTCAAAGTTTCAATCTAAATAGAAAAAATTCCATCCAATTTTAGTGAATAGTCAATAGCACTAAAAAATCATTTTAAACTAACCAAACAGATATCTGTAAATTGTTATGTTTCAATTCTCCTCATTTTTTTCTTTGTCTATGTCAAATGAAAAATATTTTGTTCAATAGAGCTGATCCTAGAATTTCAACTTTATTGGTGTCCTGCTACCTCTAATTTAAACTACTCTTGTGCCATTATTATAGTTTAATTTCCATTTCCAAAGCTTCAAACTAGGCATCTGAGAAACATAAAAGAAGTTGATATATGATCTATAAATCTTCACTGACTTCAAAATATTTTGAACAGTGGAAGAATAAAAGAGGATCAAGGATAAATGTTTAAAAATCAAAAGGCATAGGTGAAAGGCATTGTATGTAACTGCTAAGGGACTATTTAGTTAGCTATCAAGACAAAATTGAATTGACTTGTTAGATCATTTGAATAAAAATAAAAAGTAAAATGAGTCATATAAAAAAGTACAAAACACAAGACGAACAAAGGTAGCAAATAAATAACAACCTATCTATTAAGTTTCTTGGACCCAAACATAAATAGCATAAAGACATAGCTTTCCCAATAACAACCCTAAAAGATCTGCTGTGGACAATGTATCAATATCCAGATGAAAAACATAGACTCTGAATACCCAGATTTACCTTAAATTCTCCTTGTTTTCTTTCTTTCCCCTTAGTTCTAATTCCTTTTACCCAGATTACTGATATGAAAATCTGAAAAGCACAAATTTACATGTACAATGTTTAACAGATATTTCAATGCCATTAAGATAGGGGAGGAAAGGTAGGGTGATAGAAATGTGTTTAATTCATGAATTTGCAAAGGAATTATTGTTTAAAATAGATGTAATTGCAAAATAATCTTGAAATTACAAAAAGAAGAGGATTTCTAGTAAAGATGGGGGAAAGAAATTAGACACTGCTTTAAGCTATCTTGACTGTCCTTCAGAGTTGAATTGAATGAAACCTTTTGACAGATTTTTGAGAGACAGAACCAATAACAGAGTGGAATAACTTCTAGCAAGATCTATCATAGACATCGAGAGTGGAGACAAGACGGCAGCTTGAAGCTAATCTGCTCCCAGAGCTTGTCTCTACCAAAAAAAAAGTCTTTGCACTGACATTAAAATTATGGATCCCATCCAAGAAAAATAGAAGACCCAAAGAAGTTTTAAATGGGAAACATTGTGGAGGATTTTCAGTGAAGGTCTGCTTTTGGGGGAAAGGGGATGAAAAGCCCACGAGGCCAGAGAGATGGAAAGCCCGTGGGAGGTTTTAAGTTACAGTGTAGTCCAGGGTCCAACAAACTACAGCAGAGGTCCCAGCAGTTGGATAGAAAACCAGCAGGGAGTATCCCAACTGAAACAAAATCTAAACCCTGGGAATACTGAGGCAAAAGACAAGCCTAGTTTAGAACAAGACACTGCATAGCCAGAACCTGGACATAAAGGAGGAAGTTAACCTCTGCAAAATCAAGGCCTGTACTGCATAGGAAACATTTTGCCAATTGACATGCCAGCCCCAGAATAAAAAGCTTGGATCTATACTCCTTATACCCCAGGATCACAGCGAAAACAGTAAAGATGAGCAAAAGAGCTAAAAGAGCTCTCATCATTGAAAACTAATTTGCTAATAAAGATAACAATTCCATATTGGAAGAAGAAATCAGTAACAAATTACTCACAAGGGAAGGTTCAAAAGTCTTTATGAATTTGACTCAAATCAAAAAGAACAAAGAAGAAATTACAAAATATTTTAATAACCCAGAGGAAGAAGAAAATGCAAAAAAAAAAGAAATGAAAGTCTTGTAGCAAAATTATGAAAAATTGATAAAAGACATAAAGAAGAATATGTTGCAAGCACAAAAAAGAGAGCAAGTTAAATACAAAGGAAACACAATCAGTTTCACACAGTATTTATCAGTCTCAACACAGAAGGGTGGGAGGATGTGGAAGACCATATATTCGAGGACAAAGGCCCTGGGATTACAACCAAGAATTTACCATCCTGCAAAATCCAGCATATACTATCAGGGGAAGAGATGAATGTTCAATGAAATAGAGGAATTCCAAAATTTCCTGACAAATAGACCAGGACAGGAAATTCAATAACCAAATACACAACTAAAGAAATGTATATAAGGGTAAATGAAAACTTGAAAGAAAAAATATTAATCTAGACCAGTAAATTTTATACAACACTAAATTGAAAATGTAACACTTAAAACTGATGAGAATTGTATTTCTCTTAATATGGGTATGGTAGGGTCTTGGTTCTCCATTGCAGAGGCCCAAGATGGCATCATGGTTTGAGGAAAAAATCTATGATGAAAGCAGTTGTTTATTCTAAACCTAAGTGGGTCAGTTTCCTTTGACATTCATTGATTCTGCTGTGCTCACAAAGTTTAGCACTTTCTCCAATAAGGGCATACTAAGTTGGGAAGTCTTGAGTCAGTGTCTTCCATAATCAATGGTAAAGTTCTAAAGGGAGACCTTCAGAGCTTCGCAGTACTTTGAATACTTTAAGGTTCTTACAGTTAAATAAATCAGGATTGCACTTAATCCATACTTTACTTAACAAGGATTTAAGTACCTGGATGGGGAAGGGTGTAGAAGATGGGTGAAAGTATGCTTGGGAGGAGGGGTACAAATAGTTCAATAAATGATTTGTTTTCATGATACTATGGCTCATATGTACTGTGTGCACTTTGAGGGCACTTGAAAGGGGGAAAAGGTAAAAAAATGTTTTTAATTTGATGTAATTCAAGACTCTTGGAAAGTATACTTATTTTATTTATAATGAAAGATTTTATTTACTTTGAGTTTTACAATTTCCCCCCTATCTTGCTTTCCTCCCGGCTGCAAAGAAGACTGGCAAATTACTTTCTGTGGAGAGTCAGGGGATGGTAGCAAGATTAGGGGAAATATTGTAAATCTGAACATAAACAAAATCTTTAAAAGGAAAAAAATAGAAAGGTGGACTCTAAAGATAGAGGAAGAAGAGTGTTGTAGATTATAGAAAATTACATTATAAGACTAGCAACAAATGACATATTGCAATAGAAAGAAAGAAAGAAGGGAGGGGATGAGAACTACCTGAAACTTACTCTCATTTCAATTGGTTCTGAGAGGGATTAACACTGACAGTATGTTGATTTTAGAAATTTATCTTGTCCTTTATGTATTAGGAGCACAGAGTTCATAAGGGTAGGAGTCTGACAGGAATAAAAAGAGGAAAAGTGAGAGGGGAAACAAAAGGGAGAGTGATAGATGGGGGTCACATTGGGGAAGGTATTTTTCTGAAGCAAAACACTGTAGAGTAGGGTTATTGTGAAAAAAGGAGTGAAAGTGCACTTGAAAGAGAGATAACATAGAGGGTAACAGTAATTATAACTTTAAAGTGAATGGAAATGTAAGTGGATAACAGAGTGGATTAAAACAACAGAATCCTACAATATGCTGCTTACATGAAATACATCTGAAACAGAAAGATATGCACCAAGTAAGGGTAAAAGGTAATAGCTGACTGTATTATGCTTCAAGCTCAGTGAAAAAAAGCAGGGTTATCATGCCTTATCATAGAAAAAATAATTGAAAAAATAGATTTCATTGAAAGGTATAAGTAAGGAAAATACATCCTCCTAAAGGTACCAATTGAAAATGAAGCACCTTCAATGCTATTTATGTATGTACCAAGCAATAAGCATAAAAAATCTTAGACAAAAAAGTAAATGAAGTACGGGATAGCACAGACAACAAAAATTACAAAAATGGGGGACCAAATCCTCAAACATAAAATAAGTTAAATTTAACCATACATAGATAAAAAAAGAAGTTAAAGAGGTGAACAGCACATTAGAAAATTTAGGTATGATAGGCTTCTAGAGAAACTTGAGAGGGAGAGAAAGAAATATACCTTTTCTTAAGTTGTATGTGGCACTTAACACAAAATTTGACCATGTGTTACAGCATAAACATCTCATAAGCAAATTCAGAAAGCAGAATGAAATAATAATCATATGCAATAAAGGGTCTTGAAGAGATATATCTAAAAGTAATGGAACCTAAATAACCAAATTTCAAAGAATGATGGATCAAACAATAAGTCATAGAAAGAATTAATGATTTCATCTAAGATAATGACAATAATAAGACAACAGGCTAAACCTTATGGAATACAGGCAAAGTATTTATTATGTTTCTCTATGTTGACATGAAACATATAAAGATGAGTTCAATGAACTGGGAATGCAATTAAAAAAAGTTAGAGAAAAAAACAATTAAAAATTCTCAACTAAATACCATATTTGAAATTCTAAAATTGAAGATGAAATTTATAAAATTCAAACCAAAATAATAACTACACTAATAAATAAAGCTGAGTGGATTTTATAGATAAAACAAATAAAATGGATAAACCATTAGTTAATTTGATTTAAAAAAAAACAGAAAGAAGAAAGCAAAATTACCAACATCAAAAATGAAAAGGTAAATTCACCACCAGTGAGGAGGAAATTAGAAAAATGATTCAGAGATATTTTGTCCAACTGTATGCCAATAATTTTGAAAATCTAAGTGAAATGGATGGATATTTACAAAAATATAAAATCCCCAGACCAAAAGAAGAGAAAATTAAATACTTACTTAATCGTATCACAGTAAAAGAAATTGAATTTGTCATCAATGAATTCCTTATGAAAAATAACAACAAAGCCAGATGGATTCACAACTGAATTCCATCAAACATTAAAGGAACAGTGTCAATTTGTTATAACCAATCTGAAAAAAATTAATGAAGCTTTGCCAAATTCCTATATTTACACTAATAAGGGTCTGATTCCTAAAGCAATAAGAATCAAAATAAGAGAAAGAAAATTATACACTAATATCCCTAATGAATATGGTTACATAAATTTTAAGTTGGATATTAGCAAATTAATTGAAGAAGTTATCACTCTGTTTTTGTTTTTGCTTTTGTTTTTTGCTTTTTGTAAGGTAATGTGGTCAAACCACTTGCCCAAAGTCACACATCTACGTAATTATTGTGTATGAGGCTGGATTTGAACTCAGGTCCTCCTGACAGTAGGGCCAGTGCTCTATCCACTGCATTACCCTAATAACTCTGAAAATACACTGAGATCAAGGAGGATTTGTAAATTTAAGCATAACTGAACATGTCAATAATAAATCTAACAAATCATATGATTCTCTCAATAGATAATGAAAATGCTTTTGACAAAATACAGCACTCATTCCTATTACAAAAACTAGACCTCAAAGGAGTAAATAGAATTGTCCTTAATATAATATTTATGTAAAACCATCAACAAACATTTTATGGTCTAGGGATAAGTTAGAAGCATTCCCAATGCCTCCCAATAAGATCACCATTACTATTTGATATTGTATTATAAATCTTAACTTCAACCATTATAGAAGAAAAAGAAATTGAAGGAATTAGAATAGTTAACGACGAAAAACTCTTCATAGATTGTATGAGTGTATAACTAGAAGAAACTAGAAAATCATTTTTCAAACTGCTAGAAACAATTAACAATTTTTTGCATTTTCAGGATATAAAATAAATCCCCATAAAACCTTAGCATTTCTATGTATTATGAAGAAGATACAGCAGCAAGCAAAAGAAATTCCACTTCAAATAACTTCAGAATACATAAAATACTTTGGAGTCTACCTACTAAAACAGACTCAGGAATTTATAAAAAACCTATAAAACATTTTATATGCAAAAAAAATAAAATCAGATCTAAATAACTGGGGAAGCATCACTTGCTGATAGGTAGACTGCTTATTCACTGTCATAGCAATGTAACTTCCAAATAATTACTTTAATGAACCAAAAATATAGTAACTACATTCAAATGGAGGAAGAAGACTATCAAGGGAATTAATGAAAAAAAATTGCAAAGGAATGTGGATGTGTCCTAGGCATAACAGATAAAATATTACTTTATAAAACATCAACCATCACAACTGTTTGGTTCCTCCTAAGAGTGGAATACATTTGGTGCATAAGAATACTAGTGGTTGACTGATAAACAGAAGGATTGCAGCTTCTGGAATAAGAACTCACTCTTTTTTTTAGGTTTTTTTTTTTTTTTTTGCAAGGCAATGGGCTTGTGTCTTGCCCAAGGCCAAACAGCTAGGTAATTATTAAGTGTTTGAGGTCAAATATGAACTCAGGTTCTCCTGATTCCAGGGCCAGTGCTCTATCCACTGCACCGCAAAGCCACCCAGAACTCACTCTTAAAAAAAAAAAAAAAACAACTACTGACACAACTGGAAGATAGACTAATAGGAATTAGGCATATTTCAACATCTCAGATCCTATACTAAGATAAAGTCAAAATGACTGCAGACATAAAATTATTTATGAAAAAAGGAATAGTTTGTCTGTCAGATCTATGGAAAAGGAAGAAGTTCCTGACCCAAGAAATGATGGTGAACAAAATCTAAGACAAAATGGATAATTTTGATTACATTAAATGAGAAATATTATCCAGAATTAAAACCAACACTGCCAAGATCAAAAGGAATGTAGTAAACTGTAAAACAATTTTTACAACTAATTTTCCTGACAGAGAACTCATATTTAATGTATATAGAGAACTGAAGCAAATTTATAAGAATATCATTCGTATCTCTATTATAAATGGTCAAAGGCTATGAAAACACAATTGTCATATTCAGAAATTAAAACTCTATATTACTAACATTAAAAATGTTCTATATTACTACTGATTAAAGAAATGCAAATTTAAAAAAAGAAACAATTCTGAAGTTCTCCCTCACTTCTATCAGTTGGGTGACTATAATTAAAAAAGGAAAATTATTAGTTCTGGAGAGGATGTGAAAATCCTGGGACAGTAAAAACTGGTGGAGTTGTGAAGTGATCTAACCTTTTACAAGAACAATTTTACCCAAAGGGCAATAAAATGATACATACTATTTGATAAAGTAATACCAATACTATGTCTGTATTCCAAAGAGATCACAGAAAAGGGGAAAAGACCCACATATACAAGAATATTTTTAGTGGTTCTATTCATAGTGGAAATGAATTAGAAATTGTCCATCATTTAGGGAATGTCTGAACAAACTGTGGTAAATGAAGGTGATAAATATTATTGTTCTAGGAGAAATCATGAGGGAGGCTTCAGGGCAAAGCTAAGATGTGTCATGAAGCTGGAATGCTCTTAGAGAAGCTAAATGGAGCCTCTGTATAGATATTGAAGTTACAGATCCCCCCAAAAGACAGAAAAAAACACAAAAAAAGATTAAAGAAGTTTTCAAAAATAGACATCATGAAATATCTTCATGAAGGTCAGTTTCTATCAGGGAAAAGGGCAAGTAAAGTCCAGCTAGGTGGGAGCATGGGAAAACAAATGGGTGTCTTTTAATAATAGTGCAGTCCAGGTCCCCACAGCTTGTCAACAGCATAGATACCTGCAAGTATATAGCAAGGCAGCAAGGCGGGTTTCAATTCCAAACAAAGTCTGAATACTGGGAACACTGGGACAAAAGACAGGACTGTGCTGGGAACAAACCATGATATAGGCAGAACCTGGATGGACATAAAGGCGAAACAATCATCTTCAAAGGCATGGCCTGAACTGCATAGACAACATTCTGGCCAGCTAAAGGTAAGAGATCAGAACCCAACCATAGCTGAAAAAGCTTGGGTCTATACTCCCCATACCCCAGGATTAGAACTCAGACATTTCAAAATGAGCAAAAAAGCTAAAAAAAAGTATCCATAATAGAAAGCTACTATGCAGATAACAATGATAATAATGCCACCTCAAAAAAAAAAGGAAAAAGAGGGAAAATAACTCATAAGGATAATCTCAAGAGTTTAGGAATTGCATTCAAATCCAAAATATAATAGACCTTTAAAAAGATTTAAAAAAACCAAAGAAGAGAGGAAGAAGAAAAATGGAAAAAAAGAAATGAGAGTAATGAGGGAAAATTATGAAGAATTATCCAAGGAAATCAAATCCTTTAATTTTTTGCATTTTATTTTATTTTCAGTGAAGGATCTAGAATTATTTATTTTATATTATTTCAATAATTTAGATATAAGAGTAAACATAACCCTCCCAAGAAGATGAGAAACCTCTAGAATTGTTTGAGAGAGAAAAAAAAATGTACTTCTGTGTTCAGGTTCCAATGGCTCTGTCTTTGGGATGAGTTCCTTTGTTTATCGTAAGTCCACCAGAGAAGTTGCTTCAATATTTTTTCCACAGTTGCAAACACTGGTTGTATTTTCCTCCACTCTATTCCTCTCCACTCCCATCTATTCTATTCTCTCTTTCCTTTCATCCTGACCAACCAAGAGTGTGTTGTATTTGAGTTCCCTCTCCCACAAACTTCCCTTTTCTCTATCACCTAATACTCCCCTCCCTTCCCTCCTCCTTATCCTATCCCTATCTTCTAGTTTTTCTCTAGGGTAAGATAGATTTCTATACCATATTAAGTGTGTGTGTGTGTGTGTGTGTGTGTGTGTGTGTGTGTGTGTGTTTCCTCTCTGAGTCATTTCTGATGAGAATGAAGGCTCACTCATTCCCCCTTGCCTTCCCCTAATCCATTCTATTGAAAAAAGTTTTTCTTGTCTCTAAGGTGAAATTTCTTAACTTCTTCTTCATCTCCTTTACCTTCCTTCCAGTAATTTTCTTTACTACCCACTGACTTCTTCTTTTTACTATATTATACCCTTATATTCTCCTCCTTCCTGTGCCGTGTCTATATATGCTCGTTCAAACAGCTCTTATAAAAGAGAAAGTTCATATGAGTTTTCAATATCTTCTTCCCATGCAGGAATACAAACAGTTCAATATCATTAATTTCCTCATAGTTAGTCCTTCTTATCCACCCAATATGTGGTTCAACAGAGTCCTGCACTTGGAGATCAAACTTTCTGGTCCGCTTTGGTTGTTTCAAGAGGAAAGTTTGAAAATCCCCTGTTTCATTGAAAGTCCATCTTTTACCCAGAAAGAGGATGTTCAGTTTTTCTGGGTAGTTTATTCTCAGTTGTAAAACAAGGTCTTTTGCCTTCCAGAATATCACATTCCAATCCCTATGAGCCCTGAATGTAGATGCTGCTAGATCTTGTGTAATCCTGACTATGGAGTATTGGTAGTTGAATTGTTTGTTTCTGGCAGCTTTTAGAATTTTCTCTTTGGTTTGGGAGTTTTGGAATTTGATAATATTCCTAGAAGTTTTTATTTCAGGATCTCTTTGAGGAGGTAACCAATGAATTCCCTCAATTCCTATTTTATACTCTGCACCAAGGATCTCAGGGCAATTTTCCTATATTATTTCTAGAAAAATGAAGTGTAGTGGACTTCCGGCCAAGATGGCAGAGAGAAGACAGGCACAGTTCTAAAGTCTCCTGATCTTTCTCCATCTATGACATGAAACAAACCTCTTAACAGAAATCCAAACCACAAAACCCAGAAAGAAAAGCCAGGAGAAAGAACAATCTACTCAGGATTTGCTTTCCGTGGTCCTGGATGTGTTGGGGTGCAGAGGGCAGATCAGCAACAGATCAGCCTGATTAGCAGCAGGGTTGAGCCCCAGGAATCTGAGGGTCTGAGAGCCAAACCTACTTGATCAGTGGCAGAGCTAGACCTCAGGGGCTTGGGTCAACTAGGCAGCAGAGGCATTGGTGTAAGAGCTTACTGACAGGGCTAGGTGGAGAGTTCTGCTGCAGGAGAGCTACAGACATCATCCATGGACTGCTCTGATGTGTGGAACTCCACGACCACACCTCTATTTGACTGGGCCTCTTTCCAGAACAAACACAATTACAGACAGAGTACTTCTGCCCCAGGAATGTAGGGGTGAGCAGAAGAATAAGCCAGCTAACAAAAGGTAGAGGGAGGAACTCACCCCAGGTTAAAGCCCACCATTGATTTAACATAAAAGCATTTAACAGCTTCAATTATTCCCTTCAGGCTGAGGGAGTAGGCCTCAATCAAGCTTACAGGCACTCCAGAGAAAGCAACCAGCACCATCTACTGGACAGCTGGAGGCACTGAACACAGAGATTAAAGTGTCTAGGGATCCCAACACCAAACTTATGTGAGCCAGCCCCTCCACAAATCAAGGTCTTAGCAAAATGAAGAAAGGTCAGCGGAAAGGTGGAGCCATAGAAACATTCTTGGAAGAAAAATACCCCAAATCAGAGAGAGATCTAGTACGTCTGAGGAGAATATGATCTCGTCTCCAGCACAAAAAGACTTCCTTGAAGAATTAAGGAAGGAGGTAAAAAAATCAATTGGAAAATATGGGGAAAGAAATGCAAGAGAAGATTAACACCATTCAATGAGAGAACAAATCATTGGAAAATACAATTGGACAAATGCAAAATGAAAATAATTCTCTCAGATCCTCAATTGGGCAAAAGCAAAAAGAAAATAATTCTCTCAAAACCTAAATTGGTCAAATGCAAAAACAAAGTAATTCTCTCAAAATCTCAATTCGACAAATGGAAAAACCTCGTTCAAAAATAGAATTGAGCAATTGGAAAGGGAGTTGTGAAAGGTAAATGAAGAAAACTCCTCTCTAAAAGAAAGAATGGATTCTGTGGAAACTAATGATTTCAGGAAACAGCAAGAGCCTATTAAACAAAACCAAAAAATAGCAAAAAATAGGAGAAAATGTAAAATACCTCATCAGCAAAACCACTGTCCTCGAGAATAGATCAAGGAGGAGCAAGCTGAGAATTGTTGGACTTCCAGAAAACAGTGAAAAGAAAAAAAAAAAAAAAAGCCTGGACGTAATATTACAGGATCTAGTGATGGAAAATTACCCTGATATCATGGAACCAGAGGCAAAGGAGATTTGAAAGAATATATCAATCCTCTCCAGAAAGAGATCCTAAAATGAAAACACCAAGGAATGTTGTGGGCAAATTCCAGAACTGCCAGATAAAAGAGAAAATCCTTCAAGCAGTCAAAAAGAAACAATTTAAATACCAAGGAGCCAAAGTAAAGAATACCCAGGACCTGGCTGCATCAACATTAAGGGATCGAAGGCCTAGTTCAAGATATTCTGAAGAGCAAGGGTGCTTGGAATGCAGCCAAGAATCCACTATCCCACAAACCTGAGCCTTCTTTTTCAAGGAAAAAGATAGACATTTAACAAAATGGAAAAATTCCAAAAATTCCTGATGAAAAGAACAGATCTAAATAGAAATCTTAACATGAAACAGGAGGTTCAAGACACACATGAAAAGGCAAAAAAGGGGGGGTAAAGAAAAAAAAGTTGCTATCGACTAAGTTGAAACTAGCTATATTCCAGCATGGGAAAAAGTTTCCCATAACTGTTGAAAATTGTAAGTCTAACAAAGAGAATATACCAAGCCAAAAATGATGGACCCTCAGGAATTATCCATGAGACTGCTATCCCATGGGAAGAAACTGGCAATAACCTTACTTGGGAGAAATACTCTAATAACTCTCAAGAATTTTAACTCTATTGGATAGAATATATTTAGCTAGAAGTGACAGATACTCAGAAGTTTTATGACTCAGATAGAATGACTTAAAAACACCTCGTCATTAAAAAGGGGTAAAAAAAGTAGATGGGAGGAGGGAGGGGCTGAATGCATTAAAACTCATTACATTAAGAGGTACAAAATACCTATGGTAATAAAGGAGAAGAAGGGAGTAGATGAGAAACACCTAAATCTTCTCATGAGACTTGGCATAAAGTTAACTTAGACACATACTCAATTAACTTAAAAAACATCTAACCTTTCTAGTATTAAAAGGGGAAAAGGGTATGGGGGCAGAGGAAGTTAGGGGGAGTAAAAAGGGGAAGTAACAGAAGGAAGGGAAGGGAAAAGGGAAAAAGGGAAAGGGGAAAGAAAGGAGTGGGGGGCAGATATAGAAGGGCAAACACATTGAATATGATAATATTCAGAAACAAAATACTGGGAAATACAGAGGGGGGAAGGGGGAAAATACAAACAGAGGGAAGTTACCTGGAGGGCAATAAAGAGTAAGTAATTATAACATTTGATGTGAATGGAGTGACCTCTAACCTTAAAATGTAAGAAAATAGCGGAGTGGATTAAAAACCAGAATTTGACAATATGCTGCTTAGAAGAAACTCAATTGAAGCAGAAAGATACATATAGAGTATAGGTAAAAGGTAAGAGCAAAATATATTTTGCTTCAGCTGAAGTGAAAAAAGCAGGGGGAGCAATCCTTATCTCAGACACTGCAGTTGCAAAAATAGTATTAAAAGACATAAGGAAGGAACCTATATCCTCCTAAAAGGTACAATAGACAATAAAGTTATTTCCATACTGAATACATATGCACCCAATAGAATAGCATCCAAATTCTTAGAGGAGAAGGTGAAAGAACTACAGGAAGACAAAGACAGCAAAACTCTACAACTGGGAGAACTCAACCTCCTGCTCTCAGATCTAGAAAAGTCAAATCATAAAATAAACGAGAAAGAAGGTAAGGAGGTAAATAGATTGATAGAAAAACTAGATATGAAAGACGTTTGGAGGAAATTGAATGATGATAGAAAGAAATTCAATTTATCTTTGCATTACATTGCACTTATACAAAAATTCATCATGCACTACTGCATAAAACCCTAATTATCAACTACAGAAAGGCAGAAATGGTGAATATATCTTTTTCAAATCACAATGTAATAGAAGTCTTATGCACTATTGGTCCAGGGAGATATAGACCCTGAACTAATTGGAAACTGAATAACCTCATTTTAAAGAATGAGTGGATCAAACAGCAAATAATAGAAAAATATAATCAATTACTTTACCGTAGATAATGACAATAATCAAACAACATACAGGAACCTATGGGATTCACTCAAAGTAGTTGTCAGGAGATATATTATATCTTTAAATGATTACATGAATAAATTACAGAAAGAAGCAATCAATGAATTAAATATGGAACTAAAAATTAGAGAAAGAACAACTTAAAATCCCCAATTAAATATAAAAGTAGTAATTATAAAAATTAAAAGAGAAATTGATAAATTCAAAAGCAAAAAAAATCCTATTGAATTAATAAATAAAAGCAAAATTTGGTTTTATGAAAAATCAAATAAAACTGATAAACCTCTGGTAAATTTGATTTAAAAAAAGAAAGAAGAAGCCCAAAGTTCTAATATCATTAATGAAAACCATGAACTCACCAAAATTAAGAGGAAATTGAAGTAATAATACAGAACTATTTTGCCCAATTCTATGCCAATAAATTTGACAATATAAGGTAAATCGATGAATATTTACAAAAATATAAGTTGTCCAGGTTAAATGAAGAGGAATTTAAATACCTAAACAACCCTATCTCAGAAAAAGAAATTCAAAAAGCCATCATTTTGCTGCCTGAGAAAAATTCACAAGTGACTTCACCCAAACATTTAAGGAACAATTGGTTCCAATTCTAAATAAAACTTTTGGAAAATAGCAGAAGATGGAACTCTGCCTAATTCTTTCTATGAAACCAATATGGTGCTGAGAGCTAAACCAGAAAAATTTAAAACAGAGAAAGAGATCTGTAGACCTATCACCCTCCTGAATATAGATGCAAAAACTCTTAAATAGAACCTTAGCAAAACTATTGCAATAAGTTATCACTAAGATAAAACATTTTGACCAAGTAGAACTCATCCAAGAATGCAGGGTTTGTACAATATTAGGAATACTGTTACTGTAATCAATTACAGCAACAACAAACCCATTATAAATTATATGATCATATCAATAGAGGCTGAAAATCTTTTGACAAAAACAGCAACCAGGAATACTAAAAACACTAGAGAGTGTAGGAATAAATAGACTGTTTCTTAGAATAAAAAGCAGTATCTATCTGAAACCATCAATGGGGAGAGGCTAGAGGCATTCCAAATTAGATCAGGGGTGAAACAAGAAAACCCATTACCATCACTACTATTCAATATTGTATTTCAAATGTTAGCTTCAGCAATTAGAGAAGAAAAACAAATTGAAGGAATTAGAATTTGGAAGGAAGAAACAAAACTCTCACTTTTGTGCAGATGACATGATGGTATACCTAGAGAACCCCAAAATATCATCCAGAAAACTATTGGAAACAATGACAATTTTAGCAAAGATACAGGATATAAAATAAACCCTCATAAATATATCACTATCAAGATACAGCAGGAAGAGCTAGAAAGAGATATTGCATTCAAAGTAACCTCAGACATTATAAAATTCCTGGTAGTCAATTTCTCAAGACAGACGGAGAAACTTTTTGAAAACAGTTACAAAATCCTTCTCACATTAATTAAGTCAGAATTAAATAACTGAGCAAACATCAACTGCTCATGGATAGGTAGAGCTAATATAATGAAAATGACAATTCTAACAAAACTAAACTACCTATTTAGTGCCATACCAATCAAAATTCCCAAAATTTACTTTAATGAGTTAGAAAAAGTTGTGAGTAAATTCATATGCAGAATCAAAAAGTCAAGAATTTTCAGGGAGTCAATGAAAAAGGGTGCAAAAGAAGGGCACTTAGCACTAACTGATCTAAAATTATATTATAAAGTATCAGTATTCAAAACTCTCTCATATTGGGTAAGAAACAGAGTGGTGGAACAATGGAATATATGAGGTCCAATAACAGGAAGCAATTATTGTAATCTTCTGTTTGATAAACCCAAAGAGTAAAAACTCTCTCTTTGACAAAAACTGCTAGGAAAATTGGAAGTTAATATGTAATAAACTTAAATTAGATTAACACTTCACACCATATACCAAGAAAAGATCCAAATGGATACAGGATTTAGACATAAAAAAATACTATAAACAGATTAAAAGATCAAAGACCTGTCAGATCTATAGAAAGGGAAGCAGTTTATGATTAAGGAAGAGATGGAGAACATCACCAAAAAAACTAGATATTTTCAATTATATTAAATTAAAAAGCTTTTGCACAGATAAAACCATTGTAACCAAGATCAAAATAAATGGAGTAAACTGGGAAGCAATCTTTACAACTAATGATTCTGACAAAGGACTCATTTCTAAAATATACAGAGAACTGAGTTACATTGAAAAAAAATGTCATTCCCCAATTGACAAATAGTAAAAGGATATGCAAAAGCAATTTACAGATGTGGCGATAAAATCAATCCACAGTCATATAAAAATTGCTCCAAATAATTCATTATTAGAGAATTGCAAATTCAAACTTCTCTGAGGTTCTACCTTACCCTTCTCAGATGGGCCAATATAACCAGAAAGGATAAAAGGATAATGATCATTGTTAGAATGGTTCTAGGAAATCTGGGACACTATTACATTGTTGTTGGAGCTGTGAACTCATTCAAAATTTCTGGAGAGAAATTTGGAACTACACCCAAAAGGCATCAAAAAATGTTCATGCCCTTTGATCCAGCAATAACACTATTGGATCTATACCCTGAAGAGATGAGAAAAAATTGTAAAAACATCATTGGTGCAAAAATATTCATAGCAGCCCTGTTTGTGGTTGCAAAGTACTGGAAATCAAGTAAATGTTCTTCAGTCGGGGAATGGCTTAGCAAATTGTGGTATATGTTTGTCATGGAACACTATTTTTCTGTTAGAAACCAGGAAGGATGGGAATTCAGGGAAGCCTGGAGGGATTTGTATAAACTGATGCTGAGTGAGATGAGCAGAACTACGAAAAACTCTGTATACCCTGACAGTAACATGGGGGCAATGATCAAACTTGATTTACTTAGTCATTTCATCAGTCCAACAGTCTGAGACAATTTTGGACTGTCTGCAATGGAGAATACCAACTGTATCCAAATAAAGAACCGTGGAGTTTTAACAAAGTCCAAGGACTGTTTCCTTTAACTTAGGGAAAAAACCTGATATCTTAATGTCTGATCTTGTTATCTCTTATGCTTTATGTTTGTTCATTAAGGATATGATTTCTCTCTCATCACACTCAACTTGGATCAATGTATGACACGGAAACAATGTAGAGACTGACAAATTGCCTTCTGTGAGTGGTAGGGAAGTAAGATTAGGGGAAAAATTATCAAACTCAAAGTAAATAAAATATTTAATTTTAAAAAAAGAAATAAATCTAGATAGAACATATAGTAACGTATCCAAACCAAAAAAAGAAAAAAGAAAAAAAAATGAAGTCTAGGCTCTTTTCATGGTCATGACTTTCAGGTAGCCCAATAATTTTTAAGGTTTTTCTTCTTGATCTGTTTTCAAAATTGTTGTTTTAGCAATGAGATATTTCATGTTTTCTTTTAATTTTTGGAAGAGTTTTAGTTCTTCCTGATTTCTTGCAAAGTTATCAGCTTCCTTTACTTCTTTTTCACATTTGAAGTTATTATTTTCATCAGAGAGCTTCTTTTAATCTCCTTTTCCTGCTGTACAATTCAGGTTTTTAAGGCATTCTTCTCCACATCTGCCTTTTGTTTTGATTTGTCTATTTGGTCTAAACTGATTTTTAACATATTATTTTCTTCAGTATTTTTTTCTATTTCTTTCACAAATCTGTTGATTTGTTTTTCATGATTTTTCTGCATCGCTCTCTTTTCTCCTCCCAATTTTTCTTCACCTCCATTAATTTCTTTCCAAAGTCTTTTTGAGCTAATACACAGTTTGAGTCCATTTTCTATTTCTCTTGGAGGTTTTCGATATGGAAGCTTCAATTTTATCATCATCTGAGTATGTGTTTTGATCTTCCATGGGACTAAAGTAGTTTTCTATGGTCAGTTTCTTCTTTTTCTGTTGTTTACTCATTTGCTCTCAGCCCAAGACTAATATACAGCATGTCCAAGGCTTTGGAGATTTTGGGGGGGACACCCCACTGGGAACTTTATTCCTACAAGGTCTTATGGTCTCCTGCCTGTGCTTTGATATGGAGATGAACACATCAGTACCCTCTGCCCTAGAGCTGTAAGGAGGGCCCTACTCAGCTATCTTAGTAGTGAAGTCCAAATTGCAACCTGGATCTGAGTGGGCAAAAAGCAGAATCCTGTCCCCAGGAAGAGCAATAAAATTTCTTCAGTCTCCCTTGACCCCCTTACCATTTGTGGGCTGTGCTCTGGAGGTGCAGGCTGTTTTTTCCTGATTCTTGCTGGAGGTTCTGTGACCCATGCTCCTCACTCCACACTCATACAATACCCCTTCAAGTTGTTCTGGGGCAGTGCTGTGCCTGGAGCTTATTCCAATTCCTGTTCCTGGTGAAACACAAATTTCTCTTGCATATTCTAAGTTACCTTGGACTGGGAAAATGTATCATTCAGTCTATCTGTGGATTCTGCCCCTCTAAATTTTGGTTAGATTCACTACATGATGACCTTTGGACGTTTTGGGGGAAGGAGTTCCTGTGACATACTGCCTTCAAACCACTATCTTTGCCCCCCCCCAAATCAACTCCTTTAAAAGAAAACATAATTGAAAAAAATGTAACTCTTCATAAAATAAAAATTGACCAACTAGAAAAGGAATACAACTCAGCAAAGAGTAAAATTAACCAGCTGAAAAAGGAAACACAGAAGATAACTATAGAACTGTAGAACTGTAGAAAATTAAACCCGAAAAGATAGAAATGGACAAATAGAAAACAATGAATCTACAAGACTACAAGATTCCAGTAAACAAAATAAAATGTTTGAAAATATTGAAGAAAACATAAACTACATTTTTAAGGAAAAACAAATTACCTAGGAAATGGATCCAGGAGAATAATTTATGAATTATTGATTGTATAAAAATCCTTAATCAAAAAAAGAACCTAAAAAGTATCTTTCAGGAAATTATGATTGAAATCTGTCCAAATATGCTAGAGCAAAAAGACAAAATAACCATGGAAAAAATACACATAACCCCTTCATAAAAAAGTCCAGGATAAATATTCACAAGGTTGTCATAGCCAAATTCCAGAAATCTTTTATTTTCCATCAAAGATTTTATTTATTTTGAATTTAAAATTTTTCCCAAATCTTACTTCCTTCTCCCCACCCCCACAGAATCCAATTTGTCAGTCTTTACATTGTTTGCATGTTATACATTGATCTAAATTGAGTGTGATAAGGGAGAAATCATATCTTTAAGGAAGAAACATGAAGTATTAGAGAAAACAAGAACAGACAATAAGATATCAGTTGTTTTCTAAATTAAAGCAAGTAGTCCTTGGACTTTGTTCAAACTCCATGGTTGTTCATCTGGATACAGATGGTATTATATATTGCAGACAGCCCAAAAGTGTCACTGATTGTTGCACTGATGAAATGAGTGAGTACATGAAGACTGATCAACTACCCCATGTTGCTATTAGGTTGTACAGTGTTTTGCTAGTTCTGCTCATGTCACTCAGCATCAGTTCATCCAAATCCCTTCAGGCTTCCCTGAATTCCCATCCCTACTGGTTTCTAATAGAACAATAGTGTTCCATGACATACATATGCCATAATTTGTTAAGCCATGCCCCATTTGAAGGACATTTACTTGATTTCCAATTTTTTGCCATTACAAACAGGGCTGTTATGAATATTTTTGTACAAGTGATGTTTTTACCCTTTTTCATGTTCTCTTCAGGGTATAGACCTAATAGTGGTATTGCTAGAGCA
Source organism: Macrotis lagotis (assembly GCF_037893015.1). Taxonomy (NCBI): domain Eukaryota; kingdom Metazoa; phylum Chordata; class Mammalia; order Peramelemorphia; family Peramelidae; genus Macrotis; species Macrotis lagotis. Next base: position 488,940,289 of record NC_133666.1, read on the forward strand.
AAGGGTATGTACATTTTTGTAACCCTTTGGGCATAGTTCCAAATTTTTCTCCATAAGGGTTGCATGAGTTCACAGCTCCACAAACAGTGTAATGGTGTCCCAGATTTCCCACAACCCTAAAATTCCAGAATTCTAAAGTAAAAGAGAAAGTACTACAGGCTGTAAAAAAAAAACCAAGCAATTTAAATACAAAGTCAGATTAACACAGTCAGATTTACACAGGATTTATTAGCTTCAACAAAGAAGGATGGGAACACCTAGAATACCATATCTCAGAGCACAAATAACTCTTGATTACTGCAAAAAATATACTACCCTGCAAAATTCAATGTATTTTTTCAGGGTAAAAATGAATGGAGTATGTTCAAAATTTCCATAAAAAGACTAGGACTAAATAGAGAATTCAATCTCCAAATCAATCTCAAGAGTCACATTAAAAGGTAATTGAGGGGGCAGCTAGGTGGCGTAGTGGATAAAGCACAGGCCCTGGAGTCAGGAGTACCTGGGTTCAAATCCGGTCTCAGACAATTAATAACTACCTGGATGTGTGGCCTTGGGCAAGCCACTGAACCCCGTTTGCCTTGCAAAAACAAAAAAAAAATACCTCAAAATGAAAAGGTAATTGAGCTGAGCAAGATGAGCAGAACCAGAAGAACACTGTACACCATAACACCAACTTGGGGTTGATGATCAAACTTAATGGCCTTGCTTGTTATAACTGTATAATAATCAGGGACAATTTTCAGGTATCTCTGATAGAGAATACCATCTGTATCCAAAGAAATAACTTGACTTTAGACAAAGACAAAACACCAATACCTTCAATTAATAAGTTGTCTTATGTACTATGTGATTTTGCTATCTCTCTTTTCTCTCATCATATTCAATTTTTATCGATGTATAATATGGAAATAATGCAAGGTTTATGATACTGCCTTCTCTGGCGGTTTGAGGGAGGGAAAGAAGTTTGGAGGAAGAATTGTAAAATTCAAAACATTACAAAAATGGTAGGTAGAAATTAATATTTTATATAATTTTAACAGAAAACATTTATATTAAAAAGTAGTCAAAAAAGGAAAAAATAGCAAATGCTACTCAAGAACATCAAATTATATATAAAGGAAGATATAATACTTGTAATTCATCTGATTTGTGTTTCTTTTACAATAGTTAAAGGGTTCAATATAATTCAAGAGATTGGATGTAGAGGACATGCAATCTGGTTTGTTCTTGTCTTTACAGTGAAGAGCATATTTCAAAGTTAAAAATTTCTCTCCACCCTCCCTTCCTAACACCTTCCACTCAGCAAGGAACAGTCAGGTTAGCATTTTATACATATACATACATACATATATACATATATATATATATATATATATATATATATATATATATATAAACATATTTACAAATTAGTACATTTTTGACATGTGGAATTAGTATTAAGGAAAAGAAATACATAAGAGATCATTTTCATAAAGTGTTAATCAAATTCAAATGGGTAATTTTTTTTCAGTGTGTTTTATTTTGTTTTATTTTTCTTCCTCTGGTTGGTGTAGTATAGGCCATAACCAGTGAACTACAATTGTCTTAACTCTCTGTACTATCAAGAGGAGCTGCTTTCTTCAAGTGTGTTCTTCTCATAATGTTGATGTGCACATTGTTATCTTGGCTCTACTCCCTTCTCTCAGCATCAGATCCCATAAGTCATTCCATGCTCTCTAGAGTCCAATCATTTATTGATTCTTATAGAACAATAACATTCCATAGCATTCATGCACCAAGAACTAGAGAAATATAACCCCAAAATAAACAAGACGTAAGTTAATGAAGTGAATGAAATCTTATAAAAATTAGATAAGACAGACATCTGGAGAAAATTTAATGGGCATAGAAAAGAAATTTTCTCTTTAGGACATAGTACCTATATTGATATTGACCATATATTTCAGTCATAAAAATGTTATAATCAAATGCAGAATGACAGAAAAAATAAATGATTACTTCTCAAATCAAGAAGCAACAAAATTTGCATGTAATAGAGGAACAGGGAAAGAGAAACCAAAATTAATTGGAAACTTAAAAACTTAATTTCCAGTAATGTGTTCAGGGGACAGAGACAAGATGGTGACCTGAAGCAGGAATTTCTGTAAACATATACTGCCAAAACTCCAAAAGCTATCAAATACTGATTCTAGTCAGAATTTAGATGCACAGAACACACAGAAAGACTGAGAGATATAATTTTACAATTCAAGACAGCTTAGAAGATTCTCAGGAAAGATCTGAGGTCAGGGGTTGGAAGGAGACAGCACAGCCCATTGAAGCACAGCCTAACCATGGCAAATCTGCTCCAGCCTTCCAGGAACAGATCATATGGAGCCTGGGTCCCTGGGACTCCTGGGTCTGTTATAGAGGGAATGGATTCTCAAGCTTTTGGCCCATCCATAGACCAGAATACAGGGAAGAGAGCAGTCAGAGTCTTACAAAAGACCTTGGAGGAATTAAGATCACTGTGGGGTTCCAAACCCCCCCAAAAAAGCCTTGTAAGTGTGGTAAATCAGTAATAGGCTGAGAAAATGATCAAACAATGGAAAAAATTAGAACCTGACCATAGAAAATTACTTTGATCCCATGGAGGATCAAAAGACAAAGTCAAAGATTCTATATGCAAAACTGCCAAAAGAAATAGGAAATAGACTCAGACCATGAATGAATTCAAAAAGGACTTTGAAAAGCAAGTAGATGTAGAGAAAATGTGGGAAGAGGAATGAGAGAGATGTAGATAAATCATGAAAGCACAGTCAGCAGCTGGGTGAAAGAAACATCAAAAATACTGAAGAAAGCAACATATTAAAAACCAATTTAGGCCAATTGGAAAAAGCAACCAAAACTGAAAATGAGGATAAGAATTCCTTTAAAAGCATAGTTGACTACCTGGAAAAGATAATAAGAAATCTCTCTAAAGAAAATAACTCCTTCAAATGTGGAATGAAATGAAAGAAAACTGATGACTTTTAAAGAAATCAAGAAACAATAGAACACTACCAAAAGAATGAAAAAAAATTGGAAGAAAATGTGAAATATCTTATTGGAAAAACAATCAACCTAGAAAGCATATAAAGAAGATATAATTTAAAAATTATTGGGTTACTTGTAAGTCATAACCATGAAAAGAGCCTAGGCTTTATCTTTCAAAAAATTTGATAGAAAAATTTACCTGAGATGCTAGAAGGAGAAGGTAAAATAGAAATTGAGGAAATCTACCAATTGCCTCTTAAAAGAGATTTCCAAAAGAAAAATGCTCAAGTATATTATAACCAAATTCCAAAAACTGCCAAGACAAAGAGAAAATACTACAAGCTGCCAGAAAGAAACAATTCAACTACTATGGCCCTAGTCAGGATTACATAGAATCAACATGAAAGGACTTTAAGGGCTTGGAATATGATATTTGGAAAGGTAAGAGAGCTTGTTTTACAACTAAGAATCAACCACCCAGTAAAACTGAATATCCTCTTTTAGGGAAAAATATGGACTTTCAATGAAACAAGGGACTTTCAAATTATTCTGTTTTATATGACCAGAGCTGAACAGAAAACTTGATCTCCCACTGCAGGACTCAGGTGACTTATAGACAGGGTGAACAAGAAAGACCAATTATGAGAAACTTAATGATGCTGAGCAATGTGGATTACTGTATGGGAAGAAGATACTGATAATTCATTATGAACCTTCCCCTTTAAAAGACTGGTTAGAGGTAGCATGTGTAGACAAGGCACAGATGGGTGATGAATATAATGGTATAGCATGGTATAAAGATGGAATCAGTGACTGATAATGTAAAGTTCAGGGAGGAAAGGAAAGGAGAGTTAAAATGGGATAAGTTATTTCACAAAAAAGGGAGTCAAGAAAAAGTTTTTTGCAATGGAATGGAGGGAGCATTTGAGTGGGAATGAGTGAGCCTTCATTTTCATCAGAAATGACTAAGTGAATAAATAACATACACACTTAATAGGGTATAGGAATCTATCTTATGTTAGAGAATCTATGTAAAGTGATTAACGAACATTATTTGTAATGGGGATAAAATAGGAGCATTTCCAATTAGGTTAGGGATGAAATGATGCTTGGTATGATCATTACTTTTCAAAATAGTAGTGTAAATGTTAGCTGTAGCTATTAGAGAAGAAAAGAGATTTAAAGAATCAGTAATTGGCAATTAGGAAGCAAAAGTTTCACTCTTTGCAGATGACATTACAGTACATTTAGAAAATCGGAGAATGTCATCTAAATAACTACTTAAAACAATTAACAAATTCAGCAATGAAAAAGGTTATAAAGTAACCCCCCACAAATCAACATTACTATATTTAACATTAAATACTTGGAAATCAACCTCCTATGGCAAACCAGAAACTATGATGAGCAAAATTACAAAGAACTTCTCACACAAATAAAGTCAGAGCTCAACAGATGAAAAAAATGTCTCATGTTTTTGTTTACCTAATATAATAAAAATATAATAAAAATGAAAATTCTACTCAAATTAAATTTTTTATGTAAGTCCATGTTAACCAAACTCCCAAATAATTATTTTAGCGAGGTGGAAAATAGGAAGAAAATTCATCTGGACTAACAAAAATTCAAAAATATCAAGCGAACTGATGAAAAAAATGTAAAGGAAGGTCTACCAGATCTAAAACTATAATATAAAGGGGCAGTCTTTAAAATTGTCTGGTACTGGTTAAGAAACAGAGTAATGGATCAATGTATTAGTGACAGATTCACATGAAATTGTATTGATAGTCTACAATAATCAACTGCTGGCAAAATCCAAAGATATTAGTCTCTAGGAAATGAAATCACTATTTGAGAAAATTGCTTGGGAAAATTAGAAAATAGTATGGCAAAATCTAGGCTTAAACCCACATTTCACACTCTATACCAAACTAAGGTCAAGATGGATCCAGGATTTTGACATAAAGGCGACACCAAAGATAATTTAATAGACCACAGAATACTCTATCAGATCAATGGAAAGGGGTCAGATTTATTACCAAACATCATACACTGCAAAATTAATAATATTGACTACATTAAATTTAAAAATGGTTTTCAATAATAAAATCAATGCTGCCAAAATTAGAAAGGAAGCAGGTAGCTGGGAAACATTATTCACAACTAGAATTTCTTATAAAGGTTTTTGTATCTCAAAGATATAGAGAATTGCATCAAATTTAAGATGTCATTCCCAAATTGATAAATGGTCAAATATGAACAGTATTTTTCAAATAATGAAATTAAAGCTATATATAATATAATTGAAAAAATGTTCCAAATAATTAGTGATTAAAGAAATGCAAGCTAAGATGACAAAAAGGGAAAATGATCACTGTTGGAGAGGATTGAGACATTAATGCATACTTGTAGGAGTTTTGAATGGATCCAACATCCTGGAGAACAATATGCAACTACTTGACCCAGCATTTCTGATTATAGGCATACATCCAGAAGAAATTGTTAAAAATGGGAAAGTCCTACATGTTTCAATATAGTTCGTTTTTTGCAGAGGCAAGGAAATGGAAATTGAGGGAATATCCCATCAATTGGAGGATGGCTGAACAAAGTATTACATATGAATGTTATGGAATATTGCTTTTCAACAAGACACCATGAATGTTCAGACTCTGGAGCAGCATAGAATGAACTACAAGGACTAATGTTGAGTGAAGGGAGCAGAACATTGAACACATTAACAGTATCATTGTGAGCGGATCAGATTTGATGGATGCACTCCTCTCAGCAGTTCAGAGAGCTAGGACAATGGCTCTGGACAATTCTATCCCCATTCTAGGGAAGAATAACAAAACAAAACAAAGCCAAAAAAAAAAACCCTGAGCTAAATCTGAATGAATATTACATTTACTTTAAAAAAAAATTCTTTTGTATTTCTTTCCTATTTCATCGTTTTCTTTCATTTCCCTTAATCCAAGTTCCTCATATCAAAAATGACTAATCTTTATAACATGTCAAACAAAATTATTCATGTACAATATTCACCAGACTGTTCACCACTGCAGGGAGGGGCATGGGAAAGGAGGGTGGAAGGAAATTACATAACTTAAAAATATGCATGTGCACATGGATAAATGTTGAAAAACTTTTATAACATGTAATTGCAAAAATTAACTAAAATATCAATTGGTGAAATTAATTGAGGAAAACAAATTTGGTAGAGGAAAAAAGAAAACATGGGGAATGGGTACTCAGAATGAATGCTGAGTGAAGTAAATAGAAGCAGAAGATCATTATATACGGATAAAGGATCATTGGATGATGTGTAATTATGATGGAGTTGATCATTTATGTAGTACAAAAACAAACACCACACTTAACATCTTGTGATGGAGAATATCATCCATATACAGGGAAAGAATTGTGGGGAATAAAAGTAAAGCAAAATTTACTGTCTTCAATTTTAAAGCAAATAATGTCCTGTATTACGCCATTTTTCTCTGTTTTTCTCTTCCATTTGATGTGATTCTTCTTTCACAGCATTCATAATGTGGAGTTATAATTAATGTAATTGTAGATGTAGAGCCTATATTACATTGCTTTCAGTCAGGGAATTGAGGGAGGGAGAAAAATGTAAAAAAAATTTAAAAAAATGATTGCTGAAAACTACTGCTATATGTAGTTGCTAAAATACAGAAAGGAAGGAATGAAAAAAACAGAAAAAAGAATGAAATTTTCATTATTTATTATCTTGCAATGGTAATCATAAATTACTGAGAATACTCAATTTAGAACTTGAATTAAAAGATTTTGTTGTCTAGTCCCTTCATTTTATATGACAAAGTTCATGTAAAGTACTCAAAATCACATATAAAAATAAGTGTCATAAAAGCAAATATCCTCATGAATTCTTGTTCCCGTGTCTTAATCCTCACAGATTAATCTATTGCGGCACTGAATTAATTGTATTCACTATCTCAAAGGACCCTTGTGAAGATCAAATAGGATAGTTCAAATAATGGGAAATGCACTTTTCAAAGTACTACATAAATGCCAGTTATTAGTTGAGTTTGGGAGGATTTTCTGGTGATTAATTCCAAATCTGTTAGGTTTCATTTAATCAAATAAAGCTGTATGCCTATAAAAATTATTGAAATATACTAACAGTTTCTTTAAATACAAAATACATTGTTCTCATATTGTCCTTAAAATAGTACCAATCACAAGATTGTACTCTCCATATATATATATATATATATATATATATATATATATATATATATATATATATATTTATATATATATATATTTATGTATATATATATATTTATGTATAAATATACTTTTTATGATGGATTTGTTTACTTTTTTCATATTAAAATTATATAGAAAATGAAAATATTGGAAAAAGACTTATTTGATCACCAATATCTTGAATAGCAATATAAATGTACTGAATATCTCTGACATATATGTCTTTCAAGTTGTTTGTGGGCATGTCTGCATGTATTGAATGGAAAGCGAAATAAATTGCTTCTGATTTACAGGATACAAAATATCTTCAAGGACATTATGAAATATCAATGAGTAGTGACATTATGAAAATGAGTAGTGATATTATGAACAATCAATGAGTTGTGACAAAAATTTGTTCTTTATTAATACAAAGCAAAGTAGTTAACATTATTGATGTAATTTGTTATACTGTACACCTGACAGGAGAAGATATCAGACACTGATGTCATTGTTGAGCTAAACTGTCTAGTATTCCAACATTCCTAAATAAAAGAGCAACTGTGATGGACTGGACACTTTTTTTTTTAAATGTCAGATGTTAGCTTGCCAAAACCATTATGTTATGGAGAACAGACACAGGGGATGTGCTCACAAGAAGGACAGAAGAAGCGATACCAAGACACCCTGAAGATATTTTTGAAGAAATTTAGAACTCATTATACAGCTTGGGAGAACTGGTACAGGACTGCCTAGTATGGCACACCCCTATCAGTGAGGGTGTTGCACTGTGTGAGGAAGGCAGAATTTAAGAACCTCAAAGAAATATAGCAAACATAAAGTGTTCACATGGACTATTTGTGCCCAACCTGTAGTAGAACATTCTGAGATCATGTTGATCTGATCAACTACAGTTGGATAACACTATAATTTGTCTGAAATATAGTAAATTCATTTTGATCATATGCGATTATGAAGAAAAACCAAGAAACCAAGCAACAAACCAGTAATTTACACCTATGGGTCTTGTTCCCTCTTTTCATTAAATGGAGTAGTATAAATTATATATGGGCAACAGTTAGAACTGGTTATATCTTATCTTGAATTAATCAGATATTCCCACTCACCATTTGTGAATTGCTCAATAGCTATTGATTTGCACAAGTTGTTGCTTTAGGCACAGATAGTAAATTAAATAAGCAATACCCTGATCCTTGTGACAGAGAATGACAAGGGTAGTGATATTGTAGATATCTATTAAATAAATTCAAATGTCAAAACATTTGAAGCCTTTAGAATCTTTGCAAGTATAATGTGATCTCATATTCTAAGGGCTAAATATTTACATATTTTTTCTATTAATTGAGCACAGTTTTGCATAGTGATTTAATTAGCGCAATGGCAGATGTATGATGTAACATATTTCTCCTTACTAATGTTCATTTTTCTCGTTAATGAATAATTGCCTAACTAAAGTGCTGGGCAAATAAAGAATCTGTCAATTATCATGGCAATAGAAATGCAATATACTTAGGAATGAAATTAAGAATGGAAGTGATTCCCTGCACTACTACTTCTCCAATGGGATCCAGCTTGAATCTATTTATATTCAGTTGTACTATTAACCTCTCCCTGCACAGGGTAATGCCAGCTACTACAAAATTGTTCAATAGCAAGGTCTTAGGTTTACTCTTCCTCATACTAAATTTGACTTTAGGGCAAAGGAAGTAAAATTTGCAATGTTGTTTAACTCTTTCCCTTTGAAGAAATACTGAATAAATCTTGGCAGTCTAGAAAGAAATTTTGATTTGGCCATCATTACTTGTCACTATATATACATATCTACATATATATGCCTAAACACCATGTATGTATACTATATATGCATATACACTATGTATATATATATTTGTGTGTGTGTGTGTGTGTGTGTGTGTGTGTGTTTCCTAAAGAAAAAGAGTAATTTTTGTCAAAAAAAAGTAAATATGTATTCTTGGAATTTTATATCTAAAGTAAAAAACAAAATATTTTAATTGATTTACTTTGTTGGGAATTCTGTCATTTGCAATTTAACAGATAATTGTCAAGCATTAATGTTTAACATATGGCAGATGTTTTGGGCCCTGGAGATAAAAAAATAATTACATTCTCTGTTTTCAAGGAATATACCTATACTAATCATGATATTCTGATAAAGGGGTCAGAATGCAAATGTACAAATATACAGATACAAACATACAAAGAAACAAAACACACATTGAGAAAGCTTTTATTTCTAAATGGATTAAGATGGGCCTCATGTAAATGGTGACATCTTGAGTTTAGTTTTGAAGAACAACTATGACTCCAATGAGACAGATTAGGGCATGAAAATTTAAGATGGATTGGATTGTAGAAAGAATAGCAAGAAAACCAGTTTGATTAGAATATATAGTCTATTAAAAAGAGTAAGTTATAAAGTTGTAAAGAGCAGATAATAATGTTTGTCCTTCATTTTCGAAGAAATGCATGACATCAAGGAGTGAGGTTATTGCAAACATGCATATGGCAGATATTTTGGGCCCTGGAGATAAAAAAATAATTACATTCTTTGTTTTCAAGGAATATACCATACTAATCATGACATTCTGATAAAGGGGTCAGAATGCAAATGTACAAATATACAGATACAAACATACAAAGAAACAAAACACACATTGAGAAAGCTTTTATTTCTAAATGGATTAAGATGGGCCTCATGTAAATGGTGACATCTTGAGTTTAGTTTTGAAGGATAACTATGACTCCAGTGAGACAGATTAGGGCATGAATATTTAAGATGGATTGGATTGTAGAAAGAATAGCAAGAAAACCAATTTGATTAGGATATATAGTTTATTAAAAAGAGTAAGTTATAAGGTTGGAAAGAGCAGATAATAATGTTTGTCCTTCATTTTCAAAGAAATCCATGACATCAAGGAGTGAGGTTATTGTAAATATGTGAATTGATTTGGAGTGAGGGGGTTACTGTGCTAACTGCCTCACTTTCTCCTCCAGAGTTATCTGGGTCCAGTGGCATGATACAAATAAGTACCACTAGAAATGACCCTGGATGTGGTACAATTAAGGTTAAGTGACTTTCCCTTGGTCTCAGAGCTAGCAAATGTCAAGTGGTCTGATGCCAGATTCAAACTCCCATTCTCCTGAATCCAAGGCTCTATCCACTGTACCATCTAGCTGCCCTGTAAAGATCAAATATGGTCAAGAAGTAAAGTCATTACTTATTAAACATTAGAGCTTATATTTGATTCCAAAGAAATTAGAAAGTCCTTGATTTTATTGAGGAGCAAAGTAGGTAATTAAATAGGTCTAAAATTATTAATATTAAAACTTTTTAGCTATATGGAAATCAACTAAGAGAGAAATCAGAAACGTAGTCTAGGATTGTAGTGATAATGACATAAATGATTGGTGGTTTGTGGAGGGAGAAAAGGAGAAAAATGAATACTGCTTTGAAAATGGAAATTTGGAGTCAGTTGGTTAGTCATTCAAAAAATGTTTTAAGTTGCTAGTATGTATCAGACTTTATTCTAACCCCTGAAATTAATAATTAAAGCAAATAGAGACCCTGCTCTCAATGAATTTAGACTCTGAGAGTGACAATATAGAAAGGGAAAAGACTAGTGGGGTTATACCTTCTGTGGAGTAATGAAAAAGTACGAAGAAATACAAATATAGTTAAAGAGAAATGGAGAAAATATTATCATGAATTCCTTTCTTGCTAGGCAGGGTGGAGAACAGAGAATGGAGACAAACCACGTACTTACATGAGTTGTTGGCAGGCTCCCTCAGAAGCATTGTTAATTAATCCATTATATGGATTTTGGAGTAACAGATTCCACAAATTCAGAGTGAAACTTTTTCAAGCTTAAGATATCTTGGAGGACTTCAGGAAAAGTCTGTCCCTCTCAAGTATTGGAGGGTGGGGCTTGGCCCAAAGCAGGCAGGATGCGGAAAACAGGAATAGATGACTGTTGGTCACAAACCAATTTACCTTCCAAACCCCTAGATTCCTGTTCAGCAGACCAGTAGCATATACAGCTAACTCAGCTACTTCAAGGGCCTATATAGAAGGAAACTTCTGAGACCCAGAAACACAGAATGCCAAAGAAGATGGAGCAACTAGCCCTGGCAACTCCAGAGCAGTGGGGAAAGGGCCTCATGTCTAACTAATACAAGTCAAACACACAATGACCTCTTACCTCAATATGCCCTGCAAGGACTGATTAAATTATTTCCACCTATCTGCCTTTCATGCACATTTTCTTAAAGCCATTTCATTCTTTAAGCTCTGCAGAAGAATATTTGTGGTTGATCTTTTTGTTTGTTAAAATTTTCTCTACAAATTCATTATAAAGGAGGATTTCTGTCCAAGATGGTTCTCTGCTATGGTTCCCTGGTTTCCTTCATATATATAATATGAAACGAACTTCTTAATATAAATTCGATCAACAAAACTCAGAAAAAGAAGCTAGGAGAAGAATATCTAGCAATAATGTGTGCCTCCAGGGATCTTGGGTGACTCGGAGGCAGAGAGTAGAGAGCCAGTGGAGGCTGGATGAGAGCTAGATAAACTCAAGATAGACTTTGACTAAGGGAACTGAAAAGGCTTTGGCTGTGAGAGTGGTGGTCTGGGGCACTCCAGTACAACTGGTGTCCGAATTCCAGTGCAGAGAGTTACAGAGTGTGGCTGGACATCAATCTGCTATACTCTGCTGCTCTGGAGGACCACAGACTCCATAATTTTATTTCAGTGGAGTCCTCTTCCCAGAAGACAGTAACAGTCCCCCCATCCCCCATTGCCCCAGGCTCAGGCCACTAGAGATCCATCAGCTGAATAGGGAGATTAACATTCTTGACCCAGGACAGAGGTCATATTGTTCAAGGATAAAAGAATCTAAAAGCTCTACCCACCCCCTCCAAGCCCTAGGTAGAGGGCCTCTAATCAAGCCCACAGACATTCCAGAGAAAGCAAGAAGCTGCCCTCCCCCATACTACCTGGCCCACTAGAAGTTACTACACCTAGTGAGCAAAGACTGTAGTCTAGGGATCTCAAAGCCAGACCTCTGTGAACCAGCCCCTCCCAAAACAGAAGATTTTTGGAAAATGAAGAAAGGCCAGCTGAAATGGGAATCCATAGAAAACTACCTATAAATTATGACCCTAACTCAGAGAGATATAGAACTTCCTAGGAGAATATAATTTGGTCTCCATATGAGAAAGACTTCTTTGAAGAAATCAGGAAGGTGTTTAAAAACCAATTGGAAAATTTGGGAAAAGAAATCCAAGAGAAAATTAACACCTTGCAAAAAGAAAACAAATTCTTGGGAAATACATTTGGATAAATAAAAAAAGAAAATAATTCTCTGAAAACCTCAAATGGACAAATGGAAAACTCCTTCAAAAATGGAATTGGCCAATTGGAAAAAGAGTTGCAAAAGGTAAATGATGAAAATTCTTCTCTACAGAAAAGAATAGAGTCTATGGAAACAAAAAACTTCATGAGACAACAAGAATACATTAAGGAAAACTAAAAAATTGAAAGAAAAATGGAAGAAATGTAAAATATAGTTGGCAAAACCACTGACCTTGAGAATAGATGGGAAGAAACAACTTAAGAATCACTGAGCTACCTGTAAATATTGAAGAGAAAAAAATCTGGACTTAATATTATAGGATTTTAATGCTAGAAAATTGCCCTGAAGTCATGGAATCAGAAGGCAAATTAGTTACTGAAATAATACATCAAACACTTCAGGAAAAGAATCCCCAAAGTAAAATGCCAAGGAATAGAGAGGTCAGTTTCCAGGACTATAAGATAAGAGGAAGAAAATCCTTCAAGCAGCCAGAAAGAAACAATTTAGATACCAGGGAGCCACAATAAGTGCTATACAGCATCTGGCTGAATCAACATTATGGGACTGAAGGGCCTGGAATGTGATATAACAAAGAGCAAGGGAGCTTGAAATGCAGCCATGAATTCACTATCCAGCAAAACTAAGCATTTTATTTCAGGGGAAAAGATGTGAATTTATTGAAATAGGAGATTTACAACATTTCTTGATGAAAATACCAGATAATTTAGACTTCAAACAGGAGACACAAGAGACACATGAAAACAAAAGAAAAAGGGGGGAGGGGAAGGGGAAAAAACATCCTATCCAAGAAGATGAAACTGGCTATATCCCCACCTAGGAGAAAAACCCTCATAATTCTCTAGAATTCACTAGAATTATAACTTAAATAGAGAGAATATACTTAGTCAGAAACAATGGAAACTCATACTTAACTGGGACTCTGACAGAATGATTTCAAAACAGTATCTCCTTAAAAAGGTGGTGAAATAAAGAGACAACAGAATGGAGGAGATTGAATGGGGTAAATTAGATAACATAAAGAGGTACAAATGGCCTATTGAAATAGAAGGGAAGAAGGGAGGAGGTAAAAACCACTTGAATATTACTTTTATCAGATTTGACTAAAAGTTAACATACAGGGGCAGCTAGGTGGTGCAGTGGATAGAGCACAAGCCCTGGTGTCAGGAATACCTGAGTTCAAATCCTGCCTCAGACACTTAATAATTATCTAACTGTATGGCATTGGGCAAGCCACTTAACCCCATTGACTTGCAAAAAAAAAAAAAAAAGATAACAAACTGACAGTCAAGTTAAGGAGCTTTCAAGTATTAAAGGGAGAAAGAGGGAGGGAAGAGGAAAAGAACAACAAACAGAAGAAAGGGAAGGAAAAAGGGGCAAAGGCAAAGGGAAAAAAGGGGAGGGAGATTGATATAAAGGGAAAACACATTGAAGATGGTAATATTCAGAAACAAAAATCAGGGAGTATGGATAAAATGAAAAAAGGGGAAAATATAAACATAGGGTAGATACCATTGAGGGGAATAAAAAATTTGCAAATATAACTTTATAAAATTTTTTCATTTATTTATTTATTTATTCCTTAATGTATTTATTTATTCATATTTTGTACAAATAATTTTATACATTACTAAAATATTCTTGTTAAAGAGTAAACATAATACTCCCTCCTTCTGAGAAAATATAGACCTATATGAGGAATAAATTAAAGAGGTGAGAAAAAATTAAAATTAATAATAATAATAACAACAACAACAACAACAACAATAATAATAATACTAATAATGATAGGAGGCATGGCTAGGTGATGCAGTGGATGGAACACCGGCCCTGGAGTCAGGAGCACCTGAGCCCAAATCGATCCCCAGACACCCAACAATCACCCAGTGGTATGACCCCATGCAAGCCACCCCAACCCCATTGCCCTACAAAAAACAAAAAAAAACAGACCTAAAATGAAATAAAATAAAATAGTAATAATAATACTAGTAGGGGTGGCTGGGTGGTATATAGATCACTGGCCCTTGATCCAGGAGCAACCAGGTCCAAATCTGGCCTCAGACACCCAACAATCACGCAGCTATGTGGCCCCAGGCAGGCCTCCCAGTCCCATTTGCCCTGCAACACCCTCCAGAAAATAATAATAATAATAATAATAATAATAAAACATGCTTCATTCTGTGTTGCAACACTACCAGCTCTGTCATGGGTGGATCACATTCTTTAGGAGAAGTCCATCACAAAGGTTGCTTCCATACTTTTCCACCCTTGCCATTGCTGGTCACAACTCCTTCCATTCATACTTCTCTACTATCATGAACTATATTTTCTCTCTCCTTTCACTCTGTGTCTGCTGTAGGGAAATTGAGTGGCACAGCAGGCATATCACCAGCCCTGGGGCCAAGAAGTCCTGAGCCCACATACCACCCCTTAGGCCTAGCATACACCCAACCCTATGGTACCAGACAGGCCATTCAATCCCAACCCTTGCAAGAAGTAAAAAAGAAAATGTGCAATATCTGACCATGCTCCCCACCATGGTCCATCCTCTCCTCCATCACTCACATTCCACCCCTCCTTCCCCCTACACCCTTCTCTCCTTCTTACTACAGAAGTCTATACCCCGTTGAGTGTATATGCTGTTTCCTCTCCTAGCCACCTCTGATGAGAACAAAGATTCCCTCTTTCCCCCTTGCCTTCCCCCCTTCCTTATCATTGCAATAGCTCTTTGTAATAAAGAAAAATCTCATTTTATGAAATATCTTAGCCTATTCCTCCTCTCCTTTTTTTTTAGAGGCAAGTAGCTTGCCCAAGGCCACACAGCGAGGTAATTATTACATGTTTGAGGTTGGATTTCAACCCAGGTTCTCCTGATTCCAAGGCCGATGCTCTATCCACTACACCACCTAGCGCCCCCCCCTCTCATTTTTCTTTCTCCCATTACATTTCCCTTTTAACCACTGACTCAATTTTTACAATATATTATATCTTCAAATTCAGTTTTCTCTTGTGCTTCATCTATAAAAGCTCCTTCTACCAGCTCTATTAAATGAGAAGTTTCATATGAGTATTATCACTATCATTTTTCTATACAGGCATACATGTAGTTCATCATTATTATGTCCCTAATATTTTCCTCTTCTCCTCCACTCCCTATGCTTCACCTGAGTCCTGCATTTGAAGATCAAACCTTCTGTTCAGCTCTGACTATTCCAACAGGACCATTTGAAATTCCCCTGGTTCATTGAAAGTCCATCTTTTTCCCTGGAAGAGGATGTTCAGTTTTTCTGTGTAGTTGATTCTCAGTTGCATTCTAAGCTCTTTAGGTTTCCAGAATATTATATTCCAAGCACTATGAGCTTTTAATGTCGCTGCAGCTAAGTACTATGTGATCCTGACTGCAGCTCCAAGATATTTGAATTGTGTGTTTTTGGCTGCTTGTAATAGTTTCTCTTTGACTTTGGCATTCTGAAACTTGTCTATAATATGCCTGAGGGATGGGTTTTTTTTTTTGGATCCCTTTCTCAGGGAGATTGGTGGATTTTCTCCATTTCTATTTTGCCCTCTGCTTCTTGGATATCAGGGCAATTTCCCTGTAATAATTCTTTGAAAATGATATCAAGGTTCTTTTTCTGGTCATGACTGTCAGGTATTCCAATGATTTTTAAATTATCTTTCCTATATCTGTTTTTCATATCAGTTTTTTTCAATGAGATGTTTCACATTTTCTTCTAATTTTTCATTTTTTTGGTTTTGACGTATTGAGTCCTGATTTCTCGTAAAAATCAGGAATCTCCCTGAGTTCTATTCTTTGTCTGAAGGATTTGTTTTCTTCAGCTTGCTTTCTTATCTCCTTTTCTATCTGTCTAATTCTGCTTTTTAAAATATTTTTCTCCTCAACATCTTTTTTCAACTGTTTTCTTCATTTGACCTAAGCTAGTTTTTAGCATGCTATTTTCTTCAGCATTTTTTTGGATCTCCTTGACTAAGCTGCTGACTTCACTTTCATGTTTTTAATGCATCTCTCTCGTTTATTTTCTCAATTTTTCCTCTATCTCCCTCACTTGATTTTCAAAGTCTTTTTTGAGCTCTGTCATGGCTTGAGCCCAATTTCTGTTTTTCTTGGAATCTTCAGATGCAGTAGCTTGTACATCCTCATCTCAGATTGAGTGTTTTGATCCTTCTTGGGATCACAGGCAAAGTTTTTCTGAATTGTTTTCCTTTTTTTTCTCTGCTTACTCATTTCCCCAGCCTTTGCCTGGTTTTGGGGTGCTTCCTGCGCTTCTGAGTATTAGTGGGTTACCCCCACAAGGAGCTCCGTGTGTGAAGTTCGTGCCCTGTGGGCTCCTGCTTACCAGCTCCACTTGCTTCTGTTTCCTGGATCTGGGCTGCCTGGACATGCTGCTCACTGTGTGTCCTAGGGGCTGGGGTTCAATTGCTCACTCTGGCAGAGGTCCCCCTGCTGTTCCCTCAAGTTGTGCCTGATGCTCCCTGGGATGGAGGTCAGGAAACTGCCCCCACTGCTCTGTGCCATAGCTTCCACTGCCCTGGGGCTGCCTCTGGGAGCCTGAAGTTCCTTGGCTCTAGCGGGCCACCCCTGTGGTGGGGCACCCCTCCAACCCCATGGAGCCAAGCCTTTCCGCTCTTTTCCAGGTTACCTTTGGTTGGAATATTGCCTCACTGGATCCCTCTTTGGGTTCTGTCTCTGGAAAATGTAGTTATAGCACTTAGCTTATAAGATTTGCTTCAGAGCAACTAAGAGAGAGTCCTCTCCTGTTGCCATCTTGGCTCCTCCCTGCAAATATAAATTTGAATGTAAATCAGTGGTTTAACTCTCCCATAAAATGTGCATGAATAGCAGAGTGGATTGAAAACCAGGATCCTACAAGATGCTGCTTCCAAGTAACTCATATAAAGCAGAGAAATACATATAGAATAAAGGTAAAAGGTTGGAGCATAATAGATTTTGCTTCAGCTAGAGTGAGAAAAACAGGAGTAACAATTCTTATCTTAGATAAAGCAGTTAAAAAAATAGGTCTTTTTAAAAGAGATAAGGATGGAAATTAAATCCTCCTAAAAGTTACCATAGAAAACGAAGCAACTTCAATACTTAATATATATGCACCAAGTGGTATAGCACCTGAATTCTTAGGGAGAAGTTCAATGAGTTGCAGGTAGAAATAAAGAACAAACCTATGCTGGTGGGAGTCCTCAACCACTACTTTCAGATCTAAATAAATCTAACCATAATATAACTAAAAAGCAAGTTAAAGAATAAATAGATTGTTATAAAACCTAGACATGATAGACCTTTGGAGAAAATTGAATGGGGAATAAAAGGAATATACTTTTTTGCTGACATACAAGGCACATACACAAAAATTGATCATGTCCTGTGGCATAAAAATCAAATAGTCAAATGCAGCAAAGCAGAAATAGTGATCCATCTCAGATTGTAATCCAATAAAAATCACATGCTATAATGTGCCAGGTAGAGATAGATCTAAAATCAATTGGAAACTAACCTCATTTTAAAGAATGAATGGATCACATGAGTAATTATAGAAAGAATTATTGATTTCAACCCAGATAATGATGAAAAAGAAACAACAATCCAAAGGTATGGAATACATCCAAGGCAGTTGTCAGGGGATATATATTATATCTTTAAATGCTTAGAGAAATAAATCAGAGAAAGAGGAAATCATGGAACTAAACATGCAACTAAAAAAATTAGAGAAAGAAAAACTAAAAGCACAATTAAATATCAAATTAGAAATTCAAAAGTGAAAGAAAAATTAATAAAAATGAAAGGAATCAAACTATTGAATTAATAAATGAAACCAAGAGTTGTTTTTATGACAAAAACAAAAAAGTTGATAAAACTCAGATTAATTTGATTTAAAAAAAGAAAGTAAATCAAATTGCTAATATCATAAATGAAAAAGGCCGAGGAAATTAAAGTAATGAATCTGAAATATTTTACCCAACTGTATATAAATAAATTTGATAATCTAAGTGAAATGGATGAATATTTACAAAAATATAAGTTGCCCTAGTTAAATGAAGAGTTAATCAAATAACTACATAACTATATATCAAAAAAGAAATTCAAAAAGCCATTATCGAGCTCTCTAAAAAAAAATCTCCAGTGACAGATGGATTCACAAGTGAATTCAATCAAACATTTAAGGAACAATTGGTTACAATTGTATATAAACTCTTTGGAAAAAATATGTGAGGAGGGGACACTGACTAATTCTTTCTATGACTTTCCATGCTGCTAATACCTAAACCAGGCAGAGTCAAAACAGTAAGAAAATTATAGACTTTTCTCCTTGCAAAATCTTAAAAAAAGTTCTTAGCAAAACAATTACAGCAAGCAACTGCTAGGATTATGCACCATGACCAAGTAGGATTTATCCCAGCAATGCAGGGTGGTTCAATACTAGGAAAACTGCTACCTATCAAAATTCATATGATTATATCAATAAATGCTGAAAAAACCTTTGACAAAATGTAGCACCCATTCCTACTAAAAACAATGAAGAGGCTAGGAATAAATTAATTGTTCCTTAGAATAATAAACAGTTTCTATCTGAAGCCATCAACAAATACTATATGTTATAGCGATAAGCTAGAGGCATTGCCTGTGAGATCAGGGGGTGAAAAAAGTATGCCCATTATCACCACTGCTATTCAACATTGTATTAGAAATGTTAACGTCAGTAATAAAAGAAGACATAGAAACTGAAGCAATTAGAATTGGGAAGAAAGAGACAAAAATCTCACTCTTTGCAAATTACATGATTGTATACCTAGACAATCCTAAAAAAATCATCTTAAAAACTATTAGAAAAAATTAGAACTTTAGGGAATTTGCAGGATATAAAATAAACCCTAATGAATCCTCAACATTTCTATTTATGACTAGTAAGATACAGCAGAAACAGCTAAAAAGAGAAATACCATTAAAAGTAACTTCAGACAATATAAAATACTAGGGAGTCTACCTGCCAAGGCAGGCCCAGAAACTTTATGAAAATAATTACAAAACGCTTGTCACACAAACAAAATCACATTTAATTAATGGGAATAATATGAACTGTTCATGGATAGGTGGAACTAATATAATAAAAATGACAATTCTACTGAAATTAAAAAAACTTATTCAGTACCCTAATAATCAAAATTCAAAAAAAATTTACTTTAATGAGTTAGAAAAAATTGTAAGTAAATTCATATGGAGAAATGAAAAGTCAAGAATTTCCAGGTATTTAATAAAAAAAAAGTGCAAAAGAAAGTGATTTAGCCTTTCCAGCTATAAAATTATATTATAAAATATCAGTCTTCGAAATCGTCTGGTATTACCTAAGAAATAGCATAGTGGATCAGTGGAATAGACTAGTTGGAATAGCAGGAAATGATCACAGTAATCTTCTATTTGATAAATGTAGAGTCCAGTTTTGGGGATAAAAGCTCTCTCTGGTGGGAAAATTGAAAGTTAGTATGGCAGAAACTTGAATTAGACAAACACCTCCCGCCCTATACCTAGATAAGATCAAAATGGATAGAAGATATAGACATAAAATTTAGTATTATAAGCAGACTTGGAGATCAAGGACTAGTTTACCTGTCAGATCTATGGAAAGGGAAGCAGTTTATGTCCCAGGAAGAGATGGAGAACATCATTAAAAAACAGGTTAGATAATTTTGATTGCATTAAATTAAAAGGGTTTTTTTGCACAGAAAGAACATAGGACTCATTTCATATATACATATATATATGCATATATATATATATATATGTATATATGTATACATATATATATATGGGACTGAATCAAATTTATTAAAAAAGAAAAAAAAAAGAAACAAGGTATTCCACAATTGACAAATGGACAAAGGATATGTGGAGGCACTTTATAGGTGAGGAAACTAAATCATTCCATAATCATATAAAAAGTTGCTTCAAATCATTACTTAATAGAGAATACAAAATAAAGCATCTCTGATCCTCCCACCTATCAAACTGGCCAATAGGAGCAGAAAAGACAATGATCAATGCTGGAAAGGATGTGGGAAATCTGGGTCACTAATACATTGTTGGAGCTGTAAAATCTTTCAACCTTTCTGCAGAGCAATTTGGAATTCCCCCACAGGGAAATAAAAATGTACATATCCTTTGATCCGGCAGTACCATTACTGGGTCTATATGCTGAAGAGAACATTCAAAAGAGTAAAAACATCACTTCCACAAAAATATCCATAGCATCTCTGTTTGTGGTGATAAAGAATTAGAAATTGAGTGAATGTCCATCGTTTGGGGAAAGGCTGAATAAATTGTGGTACATGTACATTATGTAACACTATTTTTCTATTAGAAACAAGGAGAGATGGGTATTCAGAGAAGCTTGGAATGATTTGCATTAATTGAATACTGAGAGAGATGAGCAGAACCAGAAAAACATTGTACACCATAAAAACAACATGGGGTTGATGATCACTCTTAATGAACTTGTTCATTCCATTACTGTAATGATCAGGGACAATTCTGGGGTATGTGCAATGGATAATACCATTTGTATCCAGAGAAAGAATTGTAGAGTTTGAACAAAGACCAAAGACTGTTAATTAAAGAAAAAAAATAGTTACCTTATTATGTAATTTTGCTATCTCTTGTAATTTTTTTCCTTGAGGATGTGATTTTGCTCTGTACATGTTCAATTTAGATCGATGTATTACATGGAAAAATGTAAAGGCTAACACTCTGCCCTCTGTGGGGGGTAGGGGAGGAGGGAAGCAAGATTAAGGGAAAAATTGTAAAATTCAAAAATAAATAAATTTTAAAAAAAGAAAAATCCTTTGTAAAGAATTACAATACTATTATGGTTGCCTAGATACAATTGTGAGAGCAAAATAAACATTACTAAAATATGTACATACTATACATATATATATACATATACACATACACACATATGTATATATATAGTCTATATCTATATCTATATCTATATCTATATCTATCTATCTATCTATCTATCTATCTATCTATCTATCTATCTATACCTCATCTCAATCTATCATTACCTAGAAAATATAAAACATGTCTTCAATTACAAAATGCAGGACAAGAGTAAAAATGGTAAAATTAAGTATTTTTGCAGTTTATCAAAATATTATAAAATCAAGTAGCTTATACATCTATCTGTCTGTCTATCTATCTATCTATCTATCTATCTATCTATCTATATATATATATAATATGTAAAATTCTAAGTTTTGAGGTTGTCTAGCCTTTTTAAATATATTCAAATATAACTGCTTTTGGCAGACTTTTGGCCCTAGAGACTTGCTATATTCTTTTATTTTCCAGCTACAAGATAAAAACTTGGTCTTGGGTGCCATTTAAGATAGGGGGAATCCAAAGTTATATTGATAATTAACTTATCCGGAACAATACATCTCAGTGCCAGCACCTGATTGAATTACCTTCATTGTTCATTGACTACTCTCCTAAAACAGCCCTCCAAACACAATTGGGATAAAAATGACACTCTCAGGAAGGAACTAAGAAGTTTAAGAAAGTTGATGGCCTGTCATGTGAGACTCAAAGTTCATATGTCACCTCTTTCTTACCTGATACATTTCCTAATCTTGAACATTCTAATATTATTTCATACTTATTTTGTACATATTGTGTATGTGTATATGTATATATATTTATATTTTCATATTTTATTCCCCATAGAGGATACAATTCATTTTGAGGAAATGATTTTATCTTTGCCATATCTAGCACACTGCATGACACATAGTATGTGTTCAATATATTGACAGTGAGTGATTTTATTGATTTCATGATTTTACAAATCTTATAATTCATGCTTCTTCGAAAACTATGATTTCAATCCACTTCAAGGTATTAATATTAAAGAACCCAAATTGTATGCACAATATTGACAAAACTACTATAAAAATATGAATAATTAAGAAAAAATAAGTTTGAAGAAAATAGAAAATAAACTCAGTAGAACAATATATGTCTTTCGTATCAGGAATTTTTCATGAGCTCAGTTGATATTATTTCTTAATTCAAATAAAGAATTATAATCTAGTATTCAGCTAATAACATTATGTTATCTGAATTGAACATACCAGAAATGATATTTTAAAAAGTTCCTGCTCCTATGATCTTACATCTTTGTTATATTTTGCCTGTTCAATGGAAAATAATTAATGTTAGAAAATTAAGAACACACTGAAAAAATATAGGAAAAGTAATGATTTTGCTAAAATTTTAGAAAAGTATACTAAGGTTTGCACCCTTTTTTTCCCCCTAATACAGGCATGATCATTTAATGTAGTCATGAATAAACAATTATTGTGTTAGGTAGGTAATTATAATCTGCCAATATTTGGACCCATTTAGGTTTCAAATGTGATATTTTGCATACTGGTAGATGTAATAGAAATTGTTTATGCTATGTATAAGCAATCTTTGTGAGAAAAATTTATATCACCATATTTTGTGAAGATATTGCATATTTAAATGTGAATATTTCTACAGCTCCTCAATCGATAAGACAACTTCAACTTAGCAAGTAAGAAAGTTAGCTATAAACTAAGAAATTTAATTCAGCAATTGAGAAAGTTTACTATTAAAATTTGTCAAATGTGAAATTAAGGATATACTACCTTCTAATACTTTCAGAATAAATATTGTTAAAGAATTGGTCCTCATTAACAGTGTACTCTTTTTGACCAGTTCACTGCTTAAATATATGGCATATATGCTGCTGCTTTTGATGATTTAGGCCCTATTTGGTTTATAATTTTATGACAGTTCCTAACTTGATAGAATTTCATTAGGCAGTAGTTATTTGCATTGGGGATGAAATGAAATTGGCACAGAGGTTAAAAATTGTGGTCACATGTTCAATATATAAAGAAATATTTACAATATGGATTTTGTTAAGGTCAATTTCATAATGAGAAATTGAAGAAAAATTAGAATTATAAAATTTAGTCTGGTTCTAAAGAAAAGAAAAAAAAATCAGGTTTAATCTTGCATGCGTTCTATATACAGAAAGTGCAGACATCAGAGGTTTGAAAGAAATTGTAAATAGAAATTTAATGGTTTGATATTTTGAAGGTGAAGTCAGTCCAATAGAATAGATCTTCTAAGTGAACTGCAAAAACAATGGAGAAATGATTATGCTGATGTCAAAAGGTGATTTCCTAGTTGTTATAAATAAAAACTCTTAAAAGTCAATATATGAGAAGGAAGCAATGGAAAGAAAAAGAAACTCATTACATATGACTCATGATTCTGTATCAATAGAAATAGTATGAAAACTTATGAGTTATAAAAATCTAATAAATACTAAAGAAAGATTAAAAGTTTTGGGGAGGAGAAAAGGGTTTTTTGTTGTATTTTGTTTGTGTCTAAATGTTTGTCTTCGTGTGTGTGTGTGTGTGTGTGTGTGTGTGTGTGTGTGTGTGTGTGTGTGTGTGGACTGTTGTGCTTGCTGCAAATACTTTTGTGTTATGAAAAGTTTATTAGGGGAAAGAAAAAAACAAAGAAAATGTGTGACTTGACATTCAGCATCTTTGAGATAAAGGTTGGCCATTTCATGGAGAAACTTTGTCAGCTCTTATTTTGCTTATTCTCTCTCCACTGGAAATTATTTTTGAAATGAGAATATAAGGGGCAGCTGGTGGCACAGTGGATAGATAGAGCACTGACTCTGGAGCCAGGAGGACCTGAGTTGAAATCCGGCCTCAGACAATAGTTACCTAGCTCTGTGAACTTAGGCAAGTCACTTAAGCCACTTAACCTTATTGCCTTGCAAAAGCCACAACCTAAAAAAAAGAAAGAAATAAGAATATAATAATTAAAAGAAGCATTCATACAGGAAATATTTTAAAACTTGTCAGACAGTATCCAACTGCTCTCAGTGAGTTCAAGTTACCAGTTAAGGGCAAACTGCCTCATTTGTTACCTAAAGAACTACTAGCTATATTGGCTAATTTTTTTTTAGTGATGTTTGAATTGAGATCCTTGTGACTGGAAAGGAGGAAAAAAAAGCAGTTTTAAAATTAAAAAAGTGAACTCAAGAAAACTCAAGAAAAGAGACTTTTTTATTTTTTGAAGAATTTTTAGCATATAATTAAAAATATTTTTTTTTTTTACTTTAAGCATGAATGGGTTACAGAAAATTTTAATAAGTTCTTTCTTTGTTATTTTTTGCAAGGCAATTGCATGAAGTGTATTTTCAGGATCTCAAAACTAAGTAATTATTATTTGAACTAAGGTTTTCCTGACTCCTGGGTCCAGTGCTCTATCCACTGCACCACCTAGCTTTCTCAAAGTTTATTAACTTCTAAATAAGATTTGTCTAACCTGGTAAATGTAGGAGATTTTAGAAATATGACAGTTCTTACTCTCAAGTAGCTCACGTTAAAATTGGAAAATATAAAATTATTTTAGTGAGATGAAAAATGTGAGTAGAGGCAACAAAAATAATCTACTATTAAAAATGTGGGGGCAGCTAGGTGGCACAGTGGATAAAGCACTGGCCCTGGAGTCAGGAGTACCTGGGTTCAAATTCGGTCTCAGACACTTAATAATTACCTCGCTGTGTTGCCTTGTTCAAGCCACTTAACCCCATTTGCCTTGCAAAAACCTAAAACAAAATGTGGTGCCATCTGAAAAATGAGTTGAGCTTCAAGTTAAGGGAGCATCACTCTAATGAAATGATGGTCAACCCCCTCAAAAAATGAATGTTGGAATCACCTAAATTATGAATACATTTCTACAATAATGAATACTAATTGGCAATTCCCAAGACTAAGTCAGTAAGGGATCCCAGATGCTTATATTGAAGAGGTGGAATAGTTAGGAGAAGGAAATGAACTAAAGAATAGATCATGAAAAGCAAATATTTCCCCATGCATTTGACATAACAACTGGATAATTAGATGAAAAATACAGATTATCTCTCTTTAGATTTCTGAAAAATATTTCACAAAATCTCTTTCCATATTGTTAAATAAGATGGAGGCAGATAAACTCAACCAGAGTATGCTTGCTTTCATTTAAATCTGTTAAACATTGGTGGATTTCAACTTGGAGGAAGGTCTATGTTAAACTCTCACAGGGATCTATTCTTTTCCCTGTAATGAGCAAAATTTATATCAATATTTACAAAACATTAGATAATATAGAACATGGAGTTAAAATTAGCATACAAGATGATAAAAATTCAAAATTAAAAAGGTTTTTCGAGAATTAGATGATAGAATGAACTGAATGAGTTGGAATTTAAGAGAGATAAATATAGTCTTTCAACATGAAAAAGTCAATTGGACACATAAACAATGTCAGAGACATTTAACATTTCCTGTGAAAATTATTGGGAATATAGCATTATGAAATTATGATGAGTGTTCACTATAATATTGCAATATTATGTCTGATATCATTAATATAACACTAGAATCCAGATAAATGAAAGTAATAATGCAAATATAATTTTTTAGCAATTCTCCAGGAAAAATCACAGGAAATTTGGAATTAACCAAAATTAAAAGATGGCAAATTGAATGATAAAAAGATGGGAGGTTATACCATGTCATAGCATGGCTGTTAAACTGGGGAGTCCATCCAAAAAAAAACATGTCACTAGAATCTATTTTCAATTATTCAAAACCAGAATCCAAGCAGAGGTCCTCTAAAATTTAGGACTGGAAATAATGACTCAAAATAGAAGAAAAGTAGATCTGTGATTTAAATGAGACAGAAGGGTAGAATTCCAAAATTTTGAAGATTAATAAGAGTAATATTTTAGTAATTTATTAATATTTTAAGGAGTAATATTGAACACTGGGGTAAAAGGCAGGGCTAGATCAGGAACAAAGCACTGTAAATTGGAACCCGGACATAAAGGACAAAAACAAACCACTGCAAAAGCAAGAACTGAATTGCTTAGGTAATACCTTGGTGAATGGGGAGCCAGATTTCAGACCCATGCTCCAGCCAAAAAAAAAAAAAAAAAAAAAAGCTTGGATCTATACTGCGTATGCCCCAGGAGCATAGCTAAAACAGCAAAGATGAGCCAAAAAGCTAAAAGAGCACTCACTATGGAAAATTTCTTTACTGTCAAAGATGATAACAAGACCATGTCTGAAGAAGAAATCAATAAAAAGTCAATTGCAGGGAAAGGAACAAAACAGTCTATAAATTGGGCTCTAATGGGACAAACTCAGAATAGCTTAAAAAAGAATTTAAAAATCAAATAAGAGAGGAAGAAGAAAAATGGAAAAAAGAAATGATAATCATGCAGGAAAATAATGAAAAATTGACCAGAGAAGTCATCACTATTAAAAAGGAAACAAAAAAAGTATTTGAAGACAATAAAACTCCAAAAATTAGAATTGAACAAATAGAAACCAATGAACCTATAAGGCAATAAGATTCCATCAAACAAAAGAAAAAGACAGAAAAATGAATGAATGCTGTATTTTCATCCAAGGCTCTTTAAGTATCTATTGAGATAATCATATGATTTCTGTTGATTTTGATATTAATATGTTCATTTTTGTTGAGTGTTTTCCTAATGTTGAACCATCAACAATATTGTATTAAATGGGATTTACCTCAGAGCATTTCGAATAAAATTAAGGGTGAAAGAAGCATGCCCATTATCACCATTACTGTCAAATATGTTATTGGAAAAACTAACTATAACAATAAGAGAAGAAAAAGAAATTCAGTGAATCAGAATTGGCAATGAGGAAGCACAGATTTCACTATTTGCAGACAATATGATGGTATACTTAGAGAACCTGAGAAAATCATCTGTAAAACATCCTCAAAACAATTAACAAATTCAGCAAAGTAGCAGGATATCAAATAAATCCACATTAATCATCAACAATTTTGTATATGAAAAACAAAGCCCAAGAGCAAGAGATAGAAGGAGAAATTTTGTTTAAAATAACTATACATAGCATGAAATACTTGGGAATCTATCTCCCAATACTATATCAAACTACACCAGACATTCCATGAACACAATTCTAAAACACTTGCCCAATAAAGAAAGATTTAAATAATTGGAAAAATGATATTTACTCATGATTTGGTCAAGTCAGTTTAATAAAAATCACAATTCTACCCATGTTAAGTTAGATATTTAGTGACATACCAATCAACCTACCAAATAACTCCTTTACTGAGCTAGAAAAAAATAGTAAGAAAATTCATCTGGAGCAACATATGGACAAAGGAAAGCAAGGAAAGTGATGGGAAAAATGTAAAGGAAGGTAGCCTAATTTGGGGCAGTCATTAAAACTCCCTGTATTGGTTAAGAAATAGAGTAATGTATCAGATTAGTATAGGTACAAGAGAAAGCACAGTATATGGCTACAGTAATCTAATGTACTGTTTGACAAACTCCAAGACATTAGCTTCTAGAATGAGAATTAAGAAAAATTGTTGTGAACACTGGGAAATGGTATAAAAAAAAACAAACTCTAGGGATAGATCCACATCTCAACCCCTATATCAATAAAAGATCAAAATGAGTGCAGGATTTAGACATAAAGGGTGACACTAGAGATAAATTAATAGAAAAACAAATACTCTATCAGATCTATGGAAAGGAGATAAATTATGGTCAAACTAGAATTAGAGTACATTATGAACTGTAGAATGAATGATTTTGACTATAGTAAATTAAAGAAGTTTTTGTACTAATAAAATCAGTGCTTCCAAAATTAGAAGGAAAACAAAAAGCTGGGAAGTAATCTTCATGAGTTCTGATAGATATCTCAGTTCTAAAATATAAAGAGAATTGCATCAATTGTATAAGGTTACAAATCATCCCCCCAACTGATAAATATTCAAAGGATATAAATAGCAAGTTTTCAGATGAAGAAATTAAAGCTATATTAAACTTATGAAAAAATGCCCAAATAATTATTGCTTAGGGAAATGTAAATTAAAACAACAATGAAGTATTACCTCACACATATCAGATTGACCATGATGAGAAAAAGAGAAAATGATCAGCTTTGGAGTGATTGTAGGATTGAATCATTGATGTATTGCTGATGGAGTTGTGAATGGATTCAAGCATTCTTGAGAACGATTTGGAGATGTACCCCCAAAAGACATAATAATGTTTATTGCCTTTAACATAGCAATTCCAATTATATCCAGAAGAAACCTTTAAAATGGGAAAAGTCCCACATGTTCCAAAATATTCATGGCAGCTCTTCTTGTAGTGGAAAAAGTGGAAATTGAGGGACTGCCCATAAATTGGGGAATGGGTAAACAATTTATGGTACATAAATGTGTTGGAATTTAAATGTTCCTTAAGAAACTATAAATGGTCAGATTCTAGAGAATCAGGAAATTAGTTGCAGGATCTGATTCTGAGAGAAGGAAGTAGAACCAAGTGAATAATATATATACACTAACAATAGCATTGTGAGATGATCTACTTTGATGGAAGCAGTTCCTCTCAGCAGCTCAGACAGCTAGAACAACTGTATTAGGCTGGCTATGAGCAATGTTATCCCCATCCAGAGTGGAAAAATACCAAAGCAAAACAAAACAAAACAAAACAAAAACAAACAACCCTTCAGAATCTGTCTCTTATGTATGTCTTTCCCTTTATCCTAATTTCTCTTCCCAAAAAATGGCTAATATGTTAAGCTTGTTTATCAAAAATTTGTATGTACAATGCTAACCTTACTCTTCATGGCTTAAGGGAGGGGGATGGGAAGGGAGGGTGAAAGAAAATTTTGTAACTGAAAAATTCATATGTGTATATGAATGAAAAAATAAATTTAAAAATAAGTAATATTGACGATATTGTAGAAAAAAATATTTTTGTCAAGGAAGAGTTGGATAAGAAGCCTCCTGAGGATACTTTCAAATTTTAGTTTCTTATTTCTGAGAAGGTTGAACTTATGGACTCATAACTATACCATTATAAAATCATCATATCAGAGAGTAGGTAAGTAATTCTGTGGACTAAGCACTGGACCTAGAATCAGGTACACTGGAGTTCAGATCTAGATACACATTTTTTTTTTAAATTTGAGTGACCCTGAGCTAGTTCTCTTTACATTAGTTCCCTAGACTATAAAAAGAGAATAATAAAAGAATCTACCTCTCGGTTTCTATAATGATCAAATGAGATCACTTTTGTAAAAGCATTAAGAATAATGCATGGGATGTAGTTGGTGCTATATATAAATGTATATTCCCTTTCTCTTCCTTCTTCTCTTAACCAGATTTTTTAGATGAAGACTAAAAGAGGTCAGGAAAAGTATTAAGGAATTTATTTCAGAAGTGCTCGAAAGAAATGATTCAAGATAGCATTGTTATTGTTTTATGGATATGAACAGTATTGAGGAGGCATGACTAAATGAATTATTTTATTCACTAGGAGCTAGTTATAGAAAGAAGCTAAAGAGACCTCTGAGAATATAACTAGGGGGAAAATGAGAATATTGTAGCACTATCGATGTAAAGAGGAAGGCAAATTTTTGGTGGGAACAGATGTTCATTTTTTAAAGATCTATAAAATAGAACCCAAAGAAAGATTGTTTTTTTTTATCTGAAATTGTATTAAAAAGTAAAACAGCTTGGAATCTTTCATTAATAAAACATTCATGATCCATGCAAATTAACATCAACCAAGAAGCAGGGTTCTATAATGTAAATAGATTTCACACGGAATTCAGAGGACCTGAGTTCAAATATTCTTGTGAGCCTTATTACAATATGCAAAAGTTGATAAATATTTCAACTTCCCTGTATTCTCAGTTTTCTCATATGAAATGTATACAGGTACATGGGATGCCTCCCAGGTCTACACTTATGATCCTAAATCAAATTTAATTACTTTCATTTCCAAGGTATACTAAATTAAATACTAGAGAAAATAAACCCCAATTGGCGTCTTTTCAACCTCCATTAAGACATACATTTAAGTGACCAAGTTCTTCCAAAATTCTATGGAACTGACTTTTTTAATGGGGAAAGAAATTATTAATATGTAGATATAATATGTGTCTTTCATTCAAAAATATTCTTCACACTGACTATAAAGTAACTTAGAAGTTTTATGGCTCAGTTTTGTTTGTTTTTTCCTCACTGTTACTATAACTTTGCAGTTATATTTAATGATCATATGTAATTAACAAACACCATTAAAATATGTAAAGAAACAAAAATTCTAAAATTGCATTTTCTCTCCTACTCAAAATTTCAATTTTGACATTTTAATGACATCTCTTTTGTCTTTAAAACAAAATCATAACAACAACAAATAAATGAAAATAGTTTGAAACTTGATTCTTGGAAGACAGGTAGAAATTAGTTGCAAAAATAATCTTATAACTATATTGAAATTTTTATAGGAGTAATATTGCAATGAAAATTTAGATTAAGAAACTTGTCCTTTTTATTCTGTTATCTTTCTGGATGTTATCT
This sequence comes from Macrotis lagotis, assembly GCF_037893015.1. Lineage (NCBI taxonomy): Eukaryota > Metazoa > Chordata > Mammalia > Peramelemorphia > Peramelidae > Macrotis > Macrotis lagotis. Next base: position 488,971,471 of record NC_133666.1, read on the forward strand.
TTATTTTTATTTTAATTTCTGAAACCTTTCACTCCTGATTGTAACACCACAACTTAAGAAGAAAAATATGTGAAATCAGTTATGCATAAGAAATCATTCAAAATACATTTCCATATTAGCTATGTTGCAAAAAACACTATAAGTCCATATTCTAAATAAAATCTATATTCTAAATAATTCAAAGAAAAAGGAAAGGGATCTACATGTACAAAATTGTTTACAATGTCTACTGTGGTGACAAAAAAATTGGAAAACAGGGGGGTCAATATTTGAGGAATTACTAAACAAGTTGTAGCATAACAGTGTGATGTAATAATAGTCTGTATAATACTAGGTTTCAAATAAATCCTGGAAGATTTATATGAATTAGTGCAAAGTCAAGTGAGTAGAATCAAATCATTTTATACATTAACTGCAATATTGTGATGACCAGTTGTGAAAGACTTAACTATGCTGACCAATAATATGATGCCAAACAATTCCAAAGATCTCATGTTGAAAAATGTACCTATTTCCAAAGAGGAAACTCTGAAAATGAATTGAAATAAAATTTCAATTTTTTTTTGCAACATAGCTAATATGGAAATGTATTTTGAATGATTTATTATGTATAATTGATTTCACATATTTTTCTTAAATTGTGGCAAAACAATCAGGAGTGAAAGGTTTCGGAAATTAAAATAAACAATAAATATTAAATATTTTTAAGTTTTATTTTTTACCAAAAATCCATATGGTAAGAAATGTGCTCTTCTCATTTAAAGATCTTTGCAAAAACACTGACAAATTTAATAACAATCAAAGCCAACACTTTAATATACTTCACAGAACATCAATTCATTTGCTCTGTTTTACTAACCTAGATTATAATAGAGAAATGCAATATTAATGGAAATGGGAAACATAAAAGAGGATATTGTCTATATTTCCACAGTGGGTTGCATAACCATTTTAGAAGTAAATGAATTACTTTTTACCATGCTTTTAAGTTATTTGCCTATTTGTTCTACTCCAAAAATGATACCTCAATTTGTGCCTGATAGGCATTAGTTGTATATTGCTCTTCTAAAGCAGGTTTTTATTGAGATAAACCAAAGTGAAATTGAAGCTAGAAATACCAAATTGCATCAATGGATGTATTTTTTTATTGTAATAAGCAGGAAAGGAGATTGACAAATCACAGCCCTTGTAGAAATAGTTGAGACTTTACTCTCAGAGTGGGTATATGGACAAGGAAAATATTTGACTCAATATTCTAGACCAAACAAAGTAGAAAAATTTGGATTACTCCTAATCAGCATTCCACAACACAACCATAATCCCCATGCACATTTATAAATAATGTAACTTTGATGGCAAATATAATATAATTTGTTACAGGAACAGGATGGTAAGAAAAGATGGCTAACTGAAGGCAAAAATGATGGACAAAATTGATGTGCTTAAAGTAACAAGTTTTACAAATTTTGTATAAAGGACACACAGAAGATGACTGTATCAATGAATTGCAAACAACTAAAGCTATGTGTTTGCTAACTTCTGAAAAGAATCATTTCATTTCTAACATTTTAAACAGGGAAAAGAAAAGTGAATATACGTCTGAATATATGTCTGAACTTATTTAATGTTCTGCATTAATTCAAGATCCAAATATAAAGTATAGCAAAAAATGAATGACTTTTTACAACTTTCTTAGTCCTATCAAATTGTTTGTAATTTTGTGGAATCAATCACAAATGTAGGAATCAGATCTTGGACAGCAAAGGAACTAATGGCCTATTTTTACAATGTAGGTTCAAAAAGTCATAATTCTACCTTATCTATATTTATTGGAATGATATTAACTTGGACGTTTAATACTGTCAAGTATGAATGACAACATAAACAGTGATTTTCTTTTAATTTTCAAAATATTTATTTTATTTTCACATGACTACAATAGTCTTGATGTAACAGTAAACATAACCCTCCCTCCCACAAAGAGAAAGAGACCTCAAGAAAAATAAAGTACAAAGGAAAAAAAGTGTACTTCAGTCTGTGTTCAGATACCATCAACTTTTTATCTGAAATGGACAATATTCTTTATCATAAGTCCATCAGAGAAGTTGCTTCAGTACTTTCCCCCCCCACAGTTGCTATTGTGAATTCTATTTCCCTCCATACTATTCCTCCCCTTTCCTGTTTATTCTATTCTCTCTCTCTCATTACACCCTGTTCCTCCTCAAAAGTGTGTCATATCTGACTAAGTTATTCCCTCTCTTCTACCAGCTATACACCCCTCACTTTCCTCTGTCCCATTTTCCCATCCTTTTCCTCTACTTTTTCCTCTAGAGTAAGATTGATTTCTATACCCTCTAGAGTGATTGTGCAATTTAGTCTATGAGGCACTTCCTTTTTTATAATTATCATTTTATTTTATTTTTTGCTATATATATATATATATATATGTGTGTGTGTGTATATATATATATATGCACACACACACACACACACACATATATATATATATATATATATATATATATATATATATATATATATATATATATATGTTAAGTTACAAAAAAGCCTTCAGCCATTCATTGCCAGCTCCCTCCCCTCAGCAGCAAACAGTCAAGTTAACAATGTGCATACAAGAATAAGAACTCACTATTTGACAAAAATTGTTGGGAAAATTGGAAAAATATGACAATAACTATGCATAGATCCAGATCTTACACACTATAACAAAAGAAGCACAAAATGTGTAAAGGGTGTAGACATAAACAGCAATACATATAAAAATTCCTCTAAATCATACTTATTAGAGAAATGGAAATTAAAACATCTCTGAGATACCACTTCACATATCTCAGAATGGGCAATATGACCAGAAAGGACAATGATCAATAATGGAAGGGATATGGGAAATCTGGGACACTAATACATTGTTGGTGGAACTGGTATCTTGTCCAAGCTTTTTGGAGAGCAATTTAGAATTATGCTCAAAGGGCACAAAAATGTGCATACCCTTTGATCCAGCTATACTACTACTACTGGGTCTGTACCCTGACCAGATCATGAAAAAGAGTAAAAACATCACTTGCACAAAAATATTTATAGCAGCTCTGGTTGTGGTGGCAAAGAATTAGAAATTTAGGGAATGCCCACAGTTGGGGAATGGTTGAACAAACTGTGGTATATGTATGTTATTGAACACAATTGTTCTATTATAAACCAGGAGGGATGGGAATTCAGGGAAGCCTGCAAGGATTTGCATGAACTGATGCTGGGTCAGATGTGCAGAATTAGAAGAATATTGTCCACCCATATGTACCATAGGGGTGATGATCCATCTTAAGGGACTTGCTCATTCCATCAGAGTAACAATCAGGGACAATTCTAGGGTATGTGCAATGGAGAATACCATGTGCATTCAGAGAAAAAATGTGGAGTTTGAACAAAGACTAAAGACTATTACCTTTAATTTTAAAAAATCATTTTTAATTATATAATTTTGTAATATTTTATACTTTATTTTTCTTCCTTAAGGATATGATTTCTTGGGGTGGCTAGGTGGCACAGTGGATAGAGCACTGGCTCTGGAGTCAGGAGAACCTGAGTTCAAATCTGGCCTCAGACACTTAATAATTACCTAGCTGTGTGGCCTTGGGCAAGCCACTTAACCCCATTGCCTTGCAAAAACCTTAAAAAAAAGGATATGATTTCTTTTTTTATCACATTCAACTGAAATTAATGTATATCATGGAAATAATGTAAAGACTAACAGAGTGCCTTCTAGGGGGCAAAATTGCAAACTTCAAAATAAATAAATAAATAAACAGACAAGCAAACAAAGAAATAAATGAAAAGAGCAATACCAAAGATAAATAAATAGACCAAGAAATTATCTATCAGACCTATGAAAAAAAGAGAAATTTATGAACAAACAAGAACTAGAAAACATTATAAACAGCAAAATGAATGATTTTGACTTAGAAAAAACCTTTAAAAGGTGTTGTACTAATAAAATATATGCTGTCAAAATTAGAAGGAAATCTGGGAAATAATCTTCACAACTAGAAGTTCTGATAAAGTTCTCATTTCTAACATATATAGAGAATTGCATCAAATTCATATGGTCACAAGTCATTTCCCAATTGATAGTCAAAGGACATGAACAGAATGTTATCAAATGAAGAAATTAAATCTATATATAATCATATGGAAAAATACTCCAAATCAGTATTGATTAGAGAAATGACATATAATCTCACACCTATCAGACTGGCCACGATGAGCAAAAGGGAAAATGTTCAATGTTGGAGAGGTTGTGGGAAGGATGGGACATTGATGTATTGCTGGTGGAGTTGTGAATGGACCCAACCTTTCTGGAGATTATGATGTCAAAATTGCAATAAAACTATATATATATACTTTGACCCAGCAATTCCAATTCTGGGTCTATATCCAGAAGAAATTATAGAAAAAAGGAAAAGACTTACATATTCCAAAATATTCACAGCAGTTCTTATTTATTGTCCAAAAATTGGAAATAGAGGGGATGTCCATCAATTGGGGAATGGTTAAAAATATTATGCTATATGAATACTATTGAATACTATTGTTCTATAAGAAACCATAAATAGCCTGACTCAAGAGAAGCATGGAATGACCAGATCTGATGCTGAGTGAAGGGAGAAGAATCAAGAGAACAATGTACACATCACCTCTTAGCAGTCCATTGAGCCAGAACAACTGTATTAGACTAGCTATGGACTATATTATCCCTATGAAGATGAGGAACAAAAAACAAAACAAAAAACACACGCAAAACAATCAACCCTTCTGAATCTGATGAACCCTTTATAAAAATTATCTTTTCTTTCCTTTAATCCTAATTCCTCATACTGAAAATTACTAATCTGTAAATGTGTTTATCAAAATATATACGTATAATCCTAACCTGACTGTTTGTAACTGGGGGGGGTAGAATGGGAAGGGAGGGTATAAGGAAATTTTGCAACTTAAATAATATACATATGCATATCAATGAAAATAAATATTTTTTGAATAAAGTAATGTACATACAAATTTTTGATTAGTGATATTCTGTATGAGGAATTAAAAATTATGTGAAAGAAATATTGAGAGATAATTTTTACAAAGTTTTCATCAAATTCTGAAGAATTTCTTTTGTTGTTTTGTCTTCCTTCCTCTTGATGGTGATAGTATTGTTCATAAGCCAGTTTAATAAGGTTGGCTAGCTCTCTGACCTGCTGAGAGGAGCTACTTCCATTCTGAGGTTGTTTTAGGAGGTAGACTCTCAAGTATTTAATATTGTCTATAGTTACTTTAAATGGAATTTCTCTTTCTATCTCTTCCTCTTGTATTTGTTCATACATATATATATATAAATGCTGATGATTTATTTGGGGTTAGTTTGTATCCTGAATCTTTCCTGAATTTGTTATTGTTTCAAAGAGTTTTTTTTAACATGATTTTCTCCGGATTCTCTAAGTATACTATTACATCATCCACAAAGAGTGAAAACTTTACTTCCTCATTGCTAATAATGATTTCTTTAATTGCTTTTGGTTCTCTTTTTGCTAAAGCTAATATTATAATACTATGTTGAATAGTAAATGTGGTAATGGTAATTCTTGTTCCATACCTGATTTTACTGGAAAAGCTCTGAGTTTATTTCCATTACATATAATATTTATTGATGGTTTTAGATAGATCCTATTTATTATTTTAAGGAAAACTCCATTTATTCCTAAACTTTCTAGTGTTTTAATAAGGATGGATAGTATATTTTGTCAAAGACTTTTCCACCATCTATTAAGATAATGATATGATTTCTGTTAGTTTTGCTACTGATCTGTTCAATTATGTTGATTGATTTTCTAATATTGAACTATCCATGCCTAGATGGTATAAATCCTTCATCATCATGGTCTATGTTCTTAGTAATAACTTGCTGGGATCTCATTGCTAAATTTTTTAAAGCATTTTTGCATCATTATACAGTAGGAAAATTGGTCTATAACTTTCTTTTTCTATTTTGGTTCTTCCTGGCTTGGATATCAGCACCATTGTTGTTGTCCTAAAAAGAATTCAGCAGAGCTCATTCTTCTAATTTTTAAAAAAATGTTTTCATAGAATAGGAATTACTTGTTTCTTAAACGTTTGTTAGAATTCACTTCTAAATTTATTGGGACCTGGAGGCTTATTCTTAGGGAGTTAATTTATGGTTTCTTCTATTTCTTTTTCTGAAATGGGGTTAAGTGTGTTTTTCCTCCTCTGTCAATCTGGACAATTTGTACTTTTGTAAATATTCATCCATTTATCCAATTTATTGGCATACACTTTGACAAAGTAACTCCAAATTATTTCTTTAATTTCCTCATTATTGATGGCTTGTTCAACCTTGTTTTTGTAACTGGCAATTTAGTTATCTTCTTTTTTAAAATCAGATTGTCTAAAAGTTTGTCTACATTGACAATGTCAGAAATTCAAATCTTAGTTTTATTCATGAGATCAATGAGTTTCCTACTTTCAATTTTATCAATCTCTCCCATAATTTTCTGAATTAGTGATTTGTTATTGAATTGGGGATCTTTAATTTGTTCTTTTTCAAGCTTATTTTTTATTGAATACCCAATCCATTTATTATTCATATAGGTATTCAGAGATATAAAGATGCCTTCAAAACTACCTTGTCGTAGTGGCTAGGTGGCACAGTGGGTAGAACATTACTCCCTGGAGTCAGGAGTACCTGGGTTAAAATATGGCCTCAGACATTTAATAATGACTTAGCTTTGTGGCCGTGGACAAACTACTTAACCCCCCAGCCTTTCAAAAATCTAAAAAAAAAAAGAGCTTCTTGGCTGCATCCCATTAATTTTGATATGATGTCTCAATAGTACCATTTTCTTGAATATAACTATTCATTATTTCTATTATTTGCTGTTTTATCCACCCATTATTTAAGATTTTTATTTAGTTTCCATATAGTTTTTGGGTTATGTTTCCACAACCCTTTGTTATCTGTAATTTTTATTGCATCATGATATGAGAAGTGTGGGTTTATTATTTCTGTCTTTCTGCATATGATTATAAGGTTATTGTATCTTAATAAATAGTCGATTTTTGGTATAAATGCCATATATGGCTGAGAAAAAGGTATATTCTTTTTTTATCCCCATTAAGTATTCTCCAGAGGTCTATTAAATCAAGGTTTTCTAAGATTTTATTCACCTTCTTGATTTCTTTTTTGTTTATTGTGTTGTTAGATTTATCTAGTTCTATGAGAGGTAGTTTGAGATCCCCTATTCTTAAAATTTTGCTGTTTCCTTCCCTATAGATTAGGATACATTTTTAAATCCAAGTAGAAATGTATCTTTTTTTTTCCTCTCTGGGTCAAATCTATTGAACAGAATTTCCTCAGCATTCACACCTTCCCTCTAAAATGATATATTTTTTGGCTCTTTACCTGGTGTTATTCATCATTCTATTGCTATTATTCAAGTATTATCAATCCTGGTTTGATTATTTGATTGCCTGATGGACTCATTTATTACCAAAGTATCATTACAGATCGATTCAATGATTGTTTGTTTAGCAGCATTCTCTCAAATTACATCGAATCTTAATTATTATCATTTTTTTTGCCTTACCCTCTTTCCAAGTACCCTTCAAGGACACATAACCTTATGAATCAAAGTATCATCCAAGACCAAATCATTTCTTGAGCTATTTGTAGACACAGGCCTTTTTTTTCTCTCTCACACTTTATGCCAGTCTCTTCCCACTTAGGTTACTTAAGCCCTTGTTAAAGGAAGCAAGGATTAATTCAAACCCAGTTTTATTTAACTACAAGAATCTTAAATGGCGCTGGACTTTTCACTTGAGAACTTTACAAATAATTGCAAGTTATGGGTGACACTGACTCTGGACCACCCAGTTCATGATGCCTTCATCAGAGAAAGTGCTAAGTTTTGTCATCACCGCAGAATTAAAGTGGGTCAAAGCATATGGAGATACTTAACTTTTGAGTAAATACCGCTCCCTGATTTTTCCCAGTGAATTTTGTCTCAAATCAAGTGATATCATCTTGGACATTTTCAATGGAGAGACAAGACTCAACTATACCCACTTCCTGGAAGTCTAATCCCTTCAATTATATTTTACCCTTTAATTATCTTAATAGAAGTAATGTGCTTAAGAATTAAAAGTGTTGGTTGGCTAGGTGGCACAGTGGATAAAGAACTGGCCCTGGAGTCATGAGAATCTAGGTTCAAATCCAGTCTCAGACACTTAATAATTACCTAGCCCTGTGGCCTTGGGCAAGCCACTTAACCCCATTGCTTTGCAAAAAACCTAAAAAAAAAGAATTGAAAGTGTTGGGCGGCTAGGTGGCATAGTGGATAAAGCACCAGCCTTGGAGTCAGGAGTACCTGGGTTCAAATTCGCTCTCAGACATTTAATAATTACCTAGCTGTGTGGTCTTGGGAAAGCCACTTAACCCCATTTGCCTTGCAAAAAAAAGAATTAAAAGTGTTTTATCTTCCATTTTAGAACTATATACAACCCTAAAATGCACCAACAGACATACACCTGGATATTGATCAGAGCTGGGTTGAAGAGAGACACACAAACAGCTTAATGGTCTGAATAACTCTCAATTTTATTATTGAATATCCAGTCTCTTATATCAAAACCAATCTCAGACATGACAAGTCAGACAAAATCCAACTGCATGGCTTCCCTGGTTACATTTTCAATCTTTGAGCTTTGACTTATATTAGATTTCTTTATCAGAATTCTCCCAATATACTTCCAGCTCAGTAGATGTTTAGGTCAAGGCTCATTGGTGAGCCAACCATCCTATTTAATGAGCAGGAATACTTGCTTGATCTCTGGTGACCTTCCTTCTAGGGATGCCTGCATTACAACAGAAACTGACCCTCTACAGTTTTGTTTTGTTTTTTCCTTCCCCTTTTCATTTATCTTTTTATGCAATTCTTGAGTTGTGTATTTGGAGATTGAAATCTCAGTTGAGTTCTGGTCTTTGTGTCAGGAAATTCTGGAAGTGCTCCTATTGCTTTGAACATTCACTTTTTCCCTGACAGTATATGTTGAATTTTGCAGGGTAGTAAATTCTGGATTGTAATCCCAGATCCTTTGCTTTCTGAGTACTGGGAGACTCAGATCTTGCAGTCCTTTAGTGCTGAGGTTCATATGTCCTGAGTTTGTGTTTCCTTTGTATTTGAATTGTTTTCTTTTTGCTGCTTACAGTATTTCTCTCCGTTATTTGAGCATTCTGACTTGTGACTATAAGATTCCTTGCAATTTTCACCCAATCCAAAGGAGTTATTTGCATTTTTTCAATGGTTATATTGTCTTCTTCATCTAGCTGATTTGCACAGTTGTCCCTAATATTTTCCTTCATTTTTTCCATGTTTTTTTTTTTATCTAGTCTTTCAAGTAGTCCAATAATTTGTAAAACATCTCTCCTGCATCCATTTTCCAGGTGATTTATTTTCAGCCTTTTTACCTCATTTAATGGAATCATGTAGTTGATAGATTTATTGATTTCTATTTGTTCAATTCAAATTTTTAAAGTTTTATTTTTCTTCAATTATCATTTGTATTTCTTTTTTAAAGCTGTTGAATTCTCTGGTCAATTTTTCATAATTTTCCTGCATGACTCATTTCTTTCTCCATTTTTCTTCTTCCTCTCTTCTTTGGTTTTCAAATTCTTTTTTAAGCTCTTTGATGTGCTGCTAGATTTGAGTCCAGTTCATAGGCTCCTTTGTAACTTCCACTGTGAGTGATTTTTCACTTACTTCTTCTTTGGACATGCATTGTTATGATTTTTTCTATTAGTAGTTTTCTATAGCGACTGCTCTTTTATATTATTTTTCTGATCATTCCTTTAGTTCTGGTCCTGGGATATAGGAGGTAACAATTCAAGCTTTTCATGTTGGGCCTGAGGTCTGCTCCATGCTTTGTCTTGACCACGATGTTGCCTATGTAATCCATTTTTTTTCCTTCGCAGTGGTTTTCCCCTCCTTTATGTTCTGGTTCTGAATTAGTAGTGGTTTCTTCCTGTCACAAACTTGTCTTTTGCCCAGTGTTCTCAGGGCTCAAACTCTGTTTGCAGTTGGAGCCCTCCTGGCTGGATTACTATCTAGCTGCTGGAACCTCTGCTGCTGTCAAGCTGCCTGGACTTGGTCTACTTTGCAGATAAAAGCCTCTAAATTGCTTTCCTGATCTTCAGCCTTGCTGGGTTTTTTCCTCCAAAGAAATAGAACTTCACTGAAGATTGTCCACGATGTTTACCTTTGAAAACTTCTTTGAATCTTCTCTTTTTCTTGGTGGGATCTTTAGATTGATTGTCAGTGTAGAAGATTTATTTATTTATGATAAGGAAAAACTCTGGAAGCATATTAATTTCACACTGCCATCTTGGCTCTGCCCAGAAGTAAATCTCTGGTCATTTCCAAAGTGAAAAAAATAATACTGAAGAACTTCTCTGATGGCTATATAATGAATAATGTAATCCATTCCAGAGACAGAGTCAATAGTATCTGAACACAGACAAGTAGATTTTTTTCTCTCACTTTTGTTTTCTTGAGAGAGGAATGGGGGATTATACTAAGATTATTGTAGTAATATGAAAATAAATAAATTTAAACAAAAACTCTAAAAAATGAAAAAGAAAAAATGATCAGAAATAATGCAGAAAAAAGTGTTTTAAACTCCCCACCCCAAAAGTTGAGAAGCCTCAAGAATAATGAGAGAGAGAAAAAAGGGTACTTCAGTCTGTGTTCAGATTCCAATGCCTCTGTTTCTGGAATGAGTTGTTTTCCCGATCAGAGTCCCATGAGAAGTTACTTCAGTATTTTCCCACAGATGCTATCACTAGTTGTATTTCCCTCTACTCTTTTCCTCCCCACTCTCATCTATTCAATTCTATCTCTCCTTTAATCCAGTCCTTTTTCAGAAGTGTGTTGTATCTGAATGCCTTCTCCCACAATCTTCCCTCTCTTCTATCACCTACTCTGCACTCCCCTTCCCCTATTCCTCCTTATGCCCTCCCCTTTCCTCTCATTTTTCTCTAGGTTAAGATAGATTTCTACACCCTATTAAGTTTGTATATTATTTCCTCTCTGAGCCATTTCTGATGAGAATGAAAGCTAACTTATCCCCCCATGACTTCCCCCCATTCCACTACACTGTCAAAGCTTTTTTGTTCACTTTTATGTGAAATATCTTAGCCCCTTCTTCCTTGCAGTACTTTTCTTTATCACCCATCGACTCCATCTTTTTACTATATTATACAATTATATTCAGTTCCTTCCTGTGCCTTGTCTATATATGTTCCTTCTAACAGCTCTTATAAATGAGAAAATTCATATGAGTTATCAGTATCTTCTTCCCATGCATGAATGCAAGCAGGAGAATTTCAAATGTTCCTTTGGAAGCGATAAGAGCTGAACAGAAAGTTGATCTTCAAGTACAGGAGTCAGGTGAAGAATAGAGAAGGTGGACAAGAATGGTAAATTATGAGGGACTTAATGATGCTGAACTGCATGCATTCCTGCATGGAAAGAGGCTACTGATAATATTCATATAAACCTCATTTAATAGAACAGGTAGATGGAGCTTTTACAGATGATGCACAGGAAAGAGCTGAATTTGAAGATATAATATATTGTAAAATTAGAGTCAATGGGTAAAAGGAAAAGGTAGAGGGATTTAGAGAAAGGAGAGGTAGAATTTCATTAAAAGATATTTCATGTAGCTTTTGCAATGGTATGGAAGGGGGAAAGGTGAGCTGGGATGAGGTAGCCTTCATTTTTATCAGAAATGGCTCAGAGAGGAAAACAGTATGCACACTCAATAAGGTATAGGCATATAGAAAAAAAGGAGAGGAGGACAGGGGTAGGGGAGGATATGGGTGATAGAGGAGAAGGTAAATCATGGTAAAGGATAATCAGATATAACACTTTTTTTTTGTTTTACTTTTTGCAAAATGGTGGAATTGGGTGACCAGCCAGGACCACAGGGCTGGGTGGTTGCTGTGTTTCTGGGGTGGGTTGTAGGCTTGTGGCCTCTTGGTCCCAGGGCTGGTGCTCTGTCTATTGCACCACTTGGTTGCCCCACAACACATTTTTGGAAAGGGACAGAGTGAAAGCAGAGAGAAAATATAATAGATGATAGTGGGGAGGAATGGATGGAGGGGATTATAATCAGCAACAGCAAATGCAAAAAAATATGGAAGTAACTTCCATGATGGACTTATGATAAAGAATGTGATGCACCAGAGACAGAACTGATGGTATCAGCACATTGACTGAAACACATTTTTTTCCTCCTTCTTTTACTTAATTTCTCTTGAGGTTTTATATTTTAGTGGGGGAGAGGGTATTATGTTTACTCAAACAACAATATCTTAATAATGTGTAAATAAATTATTGAAAATTTTAAAAATTAAATAATACAATATGTATAAACACATTCAAACTAAATAACCATACATTTTAAAGCAAATATTAAATAATATCTACCAGCAACTTGGGAATAGCAGAATTTTTGCCAGAGAAGGAAGACAAGTATACAAACTTCGTCCTTAGAGTGTAGATGCATTTGTTAAATGAGTGAAATGAATAAATATAGAGATGCTTGCTAGAAAAATAGTTTTGATTGACGAATTCAGATTTCATTTCTGACTATAAGACTTTTTCGCTCTGTGACCTTGGGTGTCACATTCCCTCTTTGGGTCTTTTACCATGTATGTTAAATGGAAACAAAATTACTTTAACTATATCCCTTGTAATGTAATCAATTTAATTTAAGAAAATTTTATATTTATATCTATATTTGTTTATAAATATTTATTGTTCACTGTATGAAAGGCACTGTAATTTGGCAATAGAACAGTGAGATGTCTCAGTGGATAGAATGCAGGACTTGAAGTCAGAAAGATGAGTCTTTCTATCTTAAATCTTACATCAGATGGTGGCTAGGTGGTGCGGTGTACAAAGCACTGGCCCTGGAGTCAGGAGGACCTGAGTTCAAGTCCTGTCTTAGACACTTAATAATTAAATAGCTGTGTGATTTTGGACAAGTCACTTAACCCCATTGCCTTGTTAAAAAAATCTGATATCAGAGTCTTAGTAAGCTCTGTGTTCCTGGGCAACTCACATAACCCTGTTTGCCTTAGTTTTTCCATTGTTAAAAAAAAAAAGAGACTGGAGAAGGAACTAGTAAACCACTCTCCAATCTTTTCTAAGAAAATTCCAAATATAGTCACAAAGAGATTTATATAACTGAACAAAATTTTGCCATATGCTGTCTTGAAAATGAAACAAAACAAAACAATGCATTGTAAGTCATAAATGTCCTATATTAAAGGATACCTTTAAAAATGCACTGTAAACGAAATTAGAGAACCTGGATTCAAATTCTTCACTAAGTCTTCATTATATATGTGACCTCAGGCTAGTCATTTCAATTTCTTTGACCCTAAGTATCATCTGTAAAATGGGAGTAAACAAAGGGTTTCACAGGGGTATAAAGAGTTAACTAAAACCTGAAGGAACCTTTGAGAAGGCCATAGATATCTAGGAGAGAGAGAGAGAGAGAGAGAGAGAGAGAGAGAGAGAGAGAGAGAGAGAGAGAGTTGTGTGTGTTTGTGTGTCTGTGTGCGTGGGTGTGGGTGTGGGTGTGGGTGTGATTGTAACAGCTTCAATATCTCAGGTAAGTTACAGTTATTTCAGTGCCTGCTCTTCTCTACTAGGGAAACATGATGATCAATCAACATTTATTAAGTACCCACTATGTTCTGACAGTGTTACATACAAGGTATACAAAAACAATGAATAATACACTCCTCCTTACAAAGATATTGCATTCTAAAGAAGACTGCAGCAGCAAATAGATAGATAGATAGATAGATAGATAGATAGATAGATAGATAGATAGATAGATAGATACAAGGGCAAACATAGGTTGTCAAGATGTAAGATTTTTATATTGATTAATATGTATGTAATGAATTTAATAATACTAATTTAGTTTCTAGTGATTCTTTTCACAGGAAGGTTTTGGGTCTGAGAAACAGTGAAAAGTATGCAGTGTTTTGTTTTAAACCTGACAAGTCCTGTGTTCTTTTACCTCTGTTAAGTCAAGTAGATCAGCCCTGTTCTGATCTGTACTGTACAACTCAAAATTATATAATAAACTTAGTCATCCCCATAGGGCTTCTTGAATGGTAACAGGTGATGTAATCTTTGAACTGTCCTGCTTGGTTGACTTGTCCTGGAATGATCAGTCAAATCCCAAATCTGATTGTTTTATGATCCACTTGCCTACTTATGATCATGCCTAAAATATCTGATTTCACAACAAGGTGGATCTCCATGATAATACCTTGATTTTGCAAATCACTTTCTTGCAACTAAGGAAATTAATGAACTGTTATCTGCTTTACTGGCAAAAAAAAAAGTCTATCTTTTCTCCTGAAAGAGAATTTTCAATTTTGCTGGGTACATGATTCTCAGTTGTAAGCCAAGGTCTTTTGCCTTCCAGAATATCACATTCCAAGTCCTACGAGACCTTAATGTTGAGTTTACCATATCTGGTGTAATCCTGACAATAGAGCCATGGTTGCTTATTTGTCTGTTTCTGGCAGCCTTTTGTATTTTCTCTTTGACTTGGGAGTTTTGGAGTTTGGCTATAAAATTCCTGGAAGTTTTCCTTTTAGGATCTCTTTCAGAAAGTGATCAGTGAACTCCCTCAATTTCTATTTTATACTCTACTTCTAGGATCTCCGGGCAATTTTGCTGTACTATTTCTTGAAAAATGAAGTCTAGGCTCTTTTTCTCTTCATAACTTTCAGGTAGCCCAATAAGTTTTAAATTATCTCTTACAAAACTTTTTTCAAGGTCAATTATTTTTTCCTATGAGACATTTCACATTTTCTTCTATTTTCATATGGTTTTATTTCTTCCTGAGTTTTCTCAAATTCATCTGCTTCCTTTTATTCAATTCTGCATTTGACGGAATTATTTTCTTCAGAGACCTTTTTTTATCTCCTTTTCCAGCTGGCCAATTATGCTTTGTAAGGCATTGTTCTCCTCATTTGCATTCTGTGTTGTTTTTTCCATTTGGAATAAACTGCTTTTTAATCATTATTTTCTTAGTTTTTTTTATTTATTTCACCAAGCTGCAGATTTTGTTTTCATGATTTATCTGCATCAATCTCAATTCTCCTCCCAATTTTTCCTCCACCTTCCTTAATTGCTTTTCAAAGTCTTTTTTGAGCTTATCCATAGCCTGAGTCTGTTTTCTATTTTGCTTGGAGGTTTTGGATGCAGAAGCTTTGATTTTGTAGTCATATGAATATGTATTTTGATTCTCCATGCAACCAAAGTAATTTTCTATGATCAGATTATTCTTTTTCTGTTGTTTACTCATTTCCTCATGTTGTGACTAATTTAAGGCACTTCTAAGGCTTTGGGCAGTTTTGGGGACAACCTACAGGGACCTTACCTCCTCCTAGATCTTATGAGAAGCTCTGACTGCTCTCTTGCCTAAGTTCAGGTCTTTTCCTCTACCCTGGAGCTTTGAGGATAGTCCTTGCTAAGCTATGGTGGTGTTGTGGGGTCCCACACTTTAACCTTGTATCTGAATGCGGGCAAACAACTGAGTCCTGCACCAGGGAGAGTTGAGACAACTCTGCAGTCTCCCCCAACCCCTTGCCATCTATAGACTGAAAGTTCTGGACATGTTGGGTAGTTCTGCCTACTCCAGTTGCAGGTTCTTACCGCAGGACTGCTCTGATGCCAGGTTCTGTTCCTAAGTCACTCTGGTGTGGCAGATGTCTTTCACCATCCCTTCCTGCAGTCCTCAATGATTTCTGGGCTAAGAGGTCTGTAAATCATCCCCTCTGCCACTGACTGAGGCACCAGACCCAGCTGTGCGATACTCTTGCTGCTTTTTCCCACCCCAGGTCCTGGTGGAACAGAATTTTCCTGCAGAACTTCTAAATTGTCTTGGAATGGGAAATTGAACCACTCAGTCTGTGGGTTCTGTCCCTCTAAATTTTGACTAGAGTCATAATTTGACAGCTTTTGGAGTTTTGGACATAACAGGTTTCTTGGAATTCCTGTCTTCATGCTACCATCTTGGCTTCATCCCCCCCCATTCCCCCCCTTTGCAATACTATATTTAAATTCTTGTTTCTACTGTGATTTTTTTTAGGATTTTGGAAGGCAAATGGGCTTAAGTGGCTTGCCCAAGGCCACACAGCTAGGTAATTATTAAGTGTCTGAGACTGAATTTGAGCCCAGGTACTCCTGACTCCAAGGCTGGTTCTTTATCCACTATGCCACCTAGCCGGCCCATCTACTGTGATTTCTATTAGTATTATAATGATGATGATGATGATGATGATGATGATGATGATGCTTTTGCAAGGCAAATGGGGTTAAGTGGCCACACAGCTAGGTAATAATTAAATGTCTGAGGCCGAATTTGAGCTCAGGTACTCCTGACAACAGGGCCCATGCTCTGTTCACTGCACCATTTAGCTGCCCTGACTTATTATTATTTTTTAAAAATCTATATTAATTGGAGCTACTCCTGAGAATCATTCATTTCTTTAATTTAAAAAAGAATATAAGATGAAAAAAACAAACAAAAGCAAATCTAAGATTATAAGCTTTTCTTTGAATCTTTTCCCTACTAACTCTTTTGATTCCATGTTGGTAAATGGAGGAGTCAAGTTATAAGAATCTCAAAGCTTGATGTAACCTTCTTCAATCCACAAGACTTAAATAGCTTGCAGAATATCCTTTAAATTAATATTTTTTTTCAGTAAGAATAAAGTAAACATCTTTAAAAGGATGTAGATCTGTCTGAGATTGGATATGAACTCACATCCTCCCAAATCCAGGGCTAGTGTTATATCCACTGAGCCACCTAACTTGAACCATATGTTGTTTTTTTCTAAATTCAATTTAGTGACGTGAATTTTATACTAAACACTTGTGTCAAATATTCTTTTTATATTGCACACCTAGAGGTAAATTTATAGTTGAAAAGCAAAATGTTAATAGCATAGAGTCTCCTATAAAATATTGGAATAACCTTCCTTGGTGAACTCAGGTTTACTTGAGAACATGAAACACTATTATCCTTTTCATTTGATGAGGACTTGGGTTGCTATTCTGGTCTCTGAACCTGATCTGAGATTTCATTTTTCTCCATTTGTTACTCTCAAAAAGAAAAGTGCTGAAGTCTTGATGCTGAGAGGTGCTGTAATATATTATGAGATAGAACAGCAAACAAATATTAAAGAAGAAGCATTTTATACATCTTTTGTTTGGCATGATAGAAAGCTTATGAAAAAGACAAAAATACTATAGAATGGGAAACGTGAATATATTCCATTTGAATTTTAACTTCTCAGCTAAATTTTTCTCATAATTTTCACCTTTGCCATGATCAATATTCTATATCCTATTAAGAGGGAAATTTAAATATTCAGTAATATTTTTAGCAATTTTAGCCTTCTGACTATTTAGTAAACTATTTTTCCCTTTGGAATCAAAATCTTATTCCACTAAGAACAAATATATTTGAGAAATGTTTACATTTTTTCTACTTTTTTCCCATCTCCTTTTCCACATCATTCCTAGAAAGCCTTGTCCCTTTGTTAATCTCCAAATTTCTTGTCCATCTTATAATTATTTTTATTTAAAATTTAAGTAGGAGAAAGGACTTAAGCTAAATATGATATGGAGAAATGTGATTTTAATCATCAGTCTGATGTAATAAAAATGTTTGTACAAAATTTAACTTTATCCCTTTTGAAAGCTAGATTATTGATCCTGTTTGTATAAAATGTATGCATTTTTAAATCTATGAAAAAAATGAAAAATATGGCAACGCTTTTGAAAAATTAAATTAGTAAATTCATTGGCTTTTCCCTCTTTCATGACCCACATCAAAGTACTTTCTTATGTGTGTTCATTCTTTTTCATTTTGTCTAGTCTCTTTCAGGGCTATCTCTTATATTCCCATTCTTATTATTTCATCATTTGCTTGGCTCACTCTAATGTCGTTACTTCAGAAACTTGTTTGTACAGATATCAGGATTGCAATTTACCTTTCAAAAAATAAGTTATGGTATAAGCTTAAGGCATTTTTGACTCAAACACTGAGTCTGGAGGAGAGGGAATTTCATCAGTAATGCTACTGTAACTATAATTTCAGGAAGGTGAGTTAATGATAGTAGATAATCTTCCAGATCCAGAGAAGAGGAAAAATATGACAATACAACCCCCCCAAAAAAAAACCCAAACTATAGAGTCTGAAGGCAGACCAAACCATAATACTTCCCATTTTTAAAGTTTGTTTTATGTTTTTTTTCTTTTTCTCTGAGTATTCCTTCACAATATGAATAATATGAAAATTTGTTAAAAATGAGTGAACATGTTTAACCTACATTAGAATATTCTCTGTCATGGGGAATAGGGAAGGAAATAAGGGATATAGAAAAATGTAGAACTCAAAACCTTACAAAAATGAATGCTGAAAATTAACTATTTGTAATTGTAAAAACATAAAATTAAAAGTAAAAAAAATTGTAGAAAATAAGATGGAAGGCAGATTTGAGTGGACTTAGATCCTGAAGAATAGAAAAGTATGGCATGCATATATACATATTATATATACATGAATACATATATATATGTGAATATGTGCAGATTCAGATATATGCACATATGCATTCACATGTTCATATACATGCACATGCATATGTAGGGAACCCACATAAAAGCATAAACCATGTGGTACAAGGTTGTAGTCACTCACAGATCAAAGAGTAAAAGGGACACAATAAAGAATATAAATACATTTAGTATTTTTTCTCTACCTGCCTCATCTCCCCAGCACAGAAGCCAATTTACAACTGTTAGACATTGCTTCACTTCCTGATTTCCTATCTTGCTTGAGGAGAGGATATTTCATATCTGGCCTTGCTTAAGAAGAGATCTCAAATCTCACCATGTAGCTTCCCAGCGAAAAAACTGCAGTGATTACCTTTCTTTCTTCTCAGTGGTAAATGTGAAATCCTTTTTTGCTTCTTAAATCTCTTCCTAACTTTTCACTACCCAACATAACAGGCTTTCTAAACCTTAACCCCCCTCCAAATTCATTTCTATTCATTGATATTGACCTCCTTACTATTCCTCATGCAGGACACTCCAAGGAGTTCTCTGGTTATACATTATGCCTGTAATACTTTCTCTTTTCAGCCTTTCCTATTGCCTTGTGTTCAATTGAAAATTCCACTTTCACAAAAAACCTTCCACTGTCAGTCTATAGGTGGTATATAGCAAAATTAGAGTAAGTTAGAAAGGGATAAATCTTGGGTTACCTCCAATACTTTCTATGTCTTGATAGTACATATGTGTGGTTATTATATCTATCCATAATTAAACTACTAGCTCATGTGAGCAGGGAATTTTTTGCTTTTTTTTTAATTATACAGTGCTTAGCATGTTGACTAAAATATAAAATGACCTCAATAATTATTCATCGACTTCACTTATAAGAGAAAAAAGATAATTTTCTTCCTTCATTTCTGTGCAATTTAGTTTCTGTGTACTCATTTTACATTTCTATGTTATCTTAATTTGCATTTGAACAAAAAACTCAATTTCCATAAAAGGCTATTTCTCTCAAAGAACTAAGAAAATGTCTTTGAATAAATTAGAGAGTGAGATCGAATCTTTGGAATTTACAAAATTTTTTATTATAAGCTCTGGCTTTCCTTATTCCAAAATCACTGCCATTTTCAAATCAGGTTCCTAGTATGTAGCTATAATATTGTGCTAAATATTCTAAGAATACTCCTGAGGTGTTATATAGCTTATTCTTTATAACAC
Source organism: Macrotis lagotis (assembly GCF_037893015.1). Classification (NCBI taxonomy): domain Eukaryota; kingdom Metazoa; phylum Chordata; class Mammalia; order Peramelemorphia; family Peramelidae; genus Macrotis; species Macrotis lagotis. The sequence goes on from NC_133666.1 coordinate 488,991,423, forward strand.
TATATAATAAATCTACCTTCTTTTTGTTCTTTTAATCAGTATTAAGAATTAGCATTCCCCATATATTATTGATTTTTAAAAAGGGTTTGCCATCCGAGTTTCATTTTTATAATATCATTAGTTGTATAAATTGGCATTTACCAAGAGTATAAATAATTCTCACTCCTCTAAATTAGGAGAATAATCTCATCATATTATTTTAGTGATTATAAATTTAAATTGTCTATCAGGCCTTCACTCAGTCAAGTCCACTTTGAAAATGGTATAGCTAATATTTAGAATTATTTACTTGTAGATATACTTTATTCTTGATTTTAATCCATTTGTGGCATTGATGAAAAAAGATATCTGAAGTCTTTATCCAATACTGGTCTAAATTGCCCACATGCTCTGGCAGATAATCTAATCATTACACCCATAGTTCACTTTCATATTCCCTAGGTCCATAAGCATTGTATAATTAGTTTGATTTTTTATATTTCACCTGAAATAGGAGAGTGTGCATACAATAATAACAGAAGATCAAGACATTCATATTTCCTTCACTCCCTGTCAGTCTACATTAAAAGAGTAGATAGCTGATACTTTTACTACCAATTAAATAATCAGGAATCAGAGAAAACAAAATTAGCTTTTTGGAGTCTTTTGTATGCATGTTTAATTTTGACTCAGAGGCTAATTCAAAAGCCCTTTCCCAATGATGGCCTAAAGTTACAAGGAATAGTAACAGAATAGCTGGCCTTGTTGCCAACTGAATAGCTTGTTTCTTCTACATTTTATAATAATTAGACTTGGCTCTCCAAACCTTCCTACATGGCTTGACTTCAAGAAGAGACAATGTTTTGAAAATATGACTCTCATTGAGCAGCTTCCAATGTTTATATTATTTGTGAATTTTTATTAAACAATTTTCTAAATTGTTATAAAAGAACATTCTAAAGAATGCTGGAACCCTAACTAAAGATACTCATATTGTTATAATATGAAGAAAGAAATTAGATTGCAGTAAATCAAAATCATTTAAGCAGATACTCTGGGAAGATCACAGAGTTTGTCAGAAATGTCCAGGCTTGGCATATTTGCACTATAATCTAAAAATTGGCATGAAATGAACACAGAGAAGCAAAAATAAATGGGAAAAATAGTTGTCTTTCTAGCAAAATTTGAGAGGACTTTAGAAAAGAGAAGACCCTCAGGTGTTCCTTCAGCCTGAGGTGAAATGGCCTGAGTGAATTGAGTGAAATGAACTTCAAGTCAGCTACACAGAATCAACAGATAGTAAACCCTGAAGAAGCTCTGCCAAGAAGCAGACTGGTCCTCAAGTAATTTTCCAGCACAACCTTTTACCTCACAACCTTAGGAACTTTCACTTCAGGAATTTCTACCTCACAAAGAAGAGCATGATTGATTTGGGAAAGACTGAAGGATACTTACTGTTTCTAGAAGTCATGTCCAGAGGAATTGCCAAAAAGTGATTCCAGGCAATAATTGTGGGTGAGAAGTCATGAGCACACACCTATTCATTTGGATGCTACAGTTAGCAAAGATTGTTTGGCAAATCTTGGTTGCAGGCCACAATTGTAGAATAAGGGAATAGGAGGAGAATCTGATATTCATTCCCTGGACAGAATTCATAAAAGCAATAATAACAGTATAGGATAATAGTAAGTAGGACCTGAGGACTAGGACAATATTATCCACAATTCAGAATTAAAGTTTGATTGTAATAAAGTGCTAAAGTTAACTTAAACAAAATATAAATAAAAATGAATAAGCAAAGGAAAAAGAAATTGACCATAATTAGTTATGTTGTGTAAAAAAAAATGTTGGCGCATATTTAGAAGATTAAATTAAGGAACTTTTACTACAAAGCAAAATATCAAATTATGCCATATGCAAAGAGTTCTGAGAAGAACTTAAAAAGACTAAAAAATCATATAAGAGCGACTGAGGAAAAAAAATTAAAGGTAAATAAAAATAATACAAGAAAATTATGAAAAGAAAGTTAACCATTAGAAAAACAAGGCACAAAACTCTAAGGAATAAATGAAATTCTTTGAAAACCAGAATCAGCCAAATGACCTTATAAGACATAAGGAAATAATAAAACTAGAAAAATAATGCATCTCATTAAAAAACATCCAAGAGATATCAAGTAAAGTGTATAATTCTCCAAGCTGGAAAATTTGAGGTATTCTTTGAGGTAGCCCTTCCTTTGTTCATATTATCCTCTTTAGCAAAATTTACATGTATATTTTTTTACCTTTCCTAATTGTCTTGATACACTAGTATTATCTACTTTGTTATCATCTTTTGTTTTGTTTCTCTTTTCCAACCTGTTTCCATATCTTTAAAACCATTAATAAACTTTTAGGTTTATCACCTTTGATATAATTCAATATTACATGAAAACCCTAATCCATGATTTTGTCCTTTTTTAATTAAATTTCTCTAACACTTATATCCAGTACTTTGTAATTTGGCAATTGATTTCATACATATATATTCAGGTCTTTATTTTCTATATGTAAAACATTCTGACATTGAGTAAACTCAAAAATAAAAACCATACATTCTTCTTCCTGTTTCTTTTTTCATTACTTTCAAATACAGGAAAGGATATTAACATATTATAGTTAAATCTCTTCTCAGATGATGAAACTGTGGTCCGAAGAAATTTCACTAGTTTTTTAATATATACATATATATATATATATATATATATATATACATATATATGTATATATATATATATATATATATATATATATATATATATATATATATATATATATATATATATATATGGTGTCTAGAGCTCGGAGTCAAAACCCTAATATTCTGATACCTAATTGCATCTTCTTTTTTCTTCTTTAGGCTATGTTTTATGGTATTCAACATGCTGTTATCTATGCAGTAGATGATCAATATATCTATTCAAATAAAGAATTTAATAGATTCTTGTTACGGAGCACGTATACCTATGAGCCCTGAAGATATAAATAAAGGCAACATCTTTTAACCATTTACCAATTGAGGAAATAATTTTATTTTTATAATTTTGACTCAACTCTGTAAACACTGAAGAAATGAGTACTTTATAAGAGAAACTTACTCCATTTTGTCAGTTACTATTGCTACCTATTTCCCTGGAATGAGTCCCCCATATTTTCTGTTCTCTCTCATTTTAGCCTGTGCCTCCTCAAAAGAATTTTGTTTATGACTAACTCCTCCTCCAATCTTCCCTCTCCTGTAGTATACATTTTACTGTGAGGGAAGAGACATTTCTATATTCAGTTGAATGAGAGTAAGATTCATTTGTTCCTCATTACCCTCTCTTTCCCTCTATTGTAAAATCTTTTGCTTTTGTGGACTGATTTAACCATTCTGTTGAACAATTTGAAAATATTCCCAAAGAGGAACAAAACTGTTTATTCCCTTTGACTCAGCAATTCTAATTCTATTCCTATATCCAGAAAAAAATAATTAAATATGGGGAAATTTCCACATGTTCCAAAATATTCATAGCAGATCTTTTTAGTAGTGTGGCAAAAAATTGAAAATAGTGGAGCTGCCCTTCAATTGGAGAATGGTTAAATAAGTTATGGTACATGAATATTATAGAATGCTATTGTTCTATAAGAAACCATAAATAATCAGACTCTAGAGAAACACTGAAGGAATTAAAGGATCTGATGCTAAGTGACAGCAGAATATCCAATAGAATAAGGTATATATTAACAACAGCATTGTGAGATGGTCAACTCTGATAGATGCAGTGGCCATCAGCAGTTCAGAGAGCTAATTCAATCCCATTAGAAAGCTTATGGACAATGGTATCCCTATCCAGTAAAACAAAACAAAGCAAAAAAAAGCAAAAAGAAGTCCTTCAGAATCTAATGAACATGATGTACACTTTTAAAAAAATCTCATGTATCTCTTTCCCCTAATTTGGCTGCCTCATTCTGAAAATGAGTGTCAGGTACAATTCTCATAAGTGTTCTCTGTTTTATATTAGTATCTAAATTGTCCTTAAGAATAAGAAAGATTTTAGGAGTTACAAATATTATTTTGCAGCTCAGGAAGGTAAATACTTTGACCTCATTAATTTCCTTGTGATTTCACTTTCTTATCTACCTTTTCATGCTTTTTTTTTTTAATTTGAAAGGCAACTTTTCTTTTGAGCTCTGGATTTTTCATGAATGGTTGAAAATCCTTAATTCCACTGAATGAACACTTTTTTCCTTGAAGGATGTTATTCAGTTTCACTGGGTAGGTGATTGTTGTGATTTCCCATTTTCCTCTGGTATATAATAAAAATATGCTCCTCAAATGTAAAAGCTTCAACATTTTGTATTGTGACATTGATTGAATTGTTTCTTTCTGACAGCTTGAAATATTTTCTCTTTCTTGGAAGTCCTGGAATTTGATTATAATATTAGCATAGATTTTCAATTTAGGATCTCTTTCAGGAGATGATTAGTGGATTCATTCCATTTCAATTTTCCACTCTAGTTATAGAATAAAATGATAGTTTTCCATGTTAATTTTTAGATAGATGAGTCTAGGCTTTGTTTTTATTCAATGTTTTCAGATAGTGTAGTAATTTTTCAGTTGTCTCTCCTAATCTATTGTGTGTGTGAGTGATTAATGTGGTATTTCTCATTATCTTCTATTTTTTTTGATTCTCTGGCTTTATTCTTTTCTTAATTTCTCACAAATTTACTAGCCTCTCTTAGTTCAAATTTGAGTTTTAAAGAATCATTTTCTACTTTGAGTTTTTGTTTCTTTTTTCCCATTTGGCCAGTTCTATAATTTTAGAAGATTTTTGCTTTTTTTTTTTCTTCAGTGAATTTTTGTGCCATTTGGTCAATGTTTCTTTTTAAGGCATCCCCCTCATTGCCTTTTTGTACCTTTTATAACTATTTGGTCTAGTATACTTTTAAGGTATTGTTTTCTTGTATGATTTTGGTGTATCCTTTACCAAGCTATTGATTCTTTTTCCCTAATATTTCTGCATCACTCTCATTTCTCTGTCCAATTTTTCCTATACTTCCCTTAATTGATTTTTCAAAATGCCTTTTGAGCTCTTACATTATCTAAGATCAATTAATGTATTTTGGGGGTCTTTGGATGTTGGGGGCTTTCTTTTTGTCGTTTTAATCTTCTTGTTCACCATAGTGATGTTTGATGCCAATTTTTTTACTGTTTGTTCATTGTCCCAGGCTATTACTTGACTTTTAATTCCTTTTTTTAAATAATGCTCTTCTTCCAGGGAGACAAAACAACATTCAAATATTCAGGTGTTTTGTGAAGTTTTTTTCAGAGATATTTCTAAGGGTCTGTAATTTTGTTTGTTCTTCCAAAATGCTATGATCAAAGTAGAGATGTTTATTATTCTCCTGGTATTTGCTCTGGTCTATAAGTGACCCCAAGTATTCTGTTCTTACTTAGAATTGTGAGGATTGTCCCTCTTGCCTCTGACCTCAAGCTCTGGTAGGCTATTGCTTTCCTTTCCTTAAATCACCACTTAGTTCTATTTTCTAGATCTAAGTATGGGAAAATCAATATTGTTATGCCTTACTCCTAGGAAAGAGAACTTTTAGAAGAGTATTTCAGCAGCATCTACTGCTTCTCATAATTCAATAGTTCTCAGTGCCTTCTACTGTTTTATTAAGCATGAGTTTGTACTGGTGGGACTGGTGCAACTGGTGCAATTGGTGCTCCACTCAAAGAAAGAAATCTTTCTTACCGATCTCTTAAGTAGTCTTTAGCATATTTGGGTAGATATATCTGGAAACCATCACTGCTGACCCTGATTCAGTCACTGTGAGACCTGATGCTGAATTGCTGGGGTCCTGTCTGTGCTGGTGGGTCCAGTGATGAACTACATTCCTTTTTCATGCTAGTGTAAAAGACTTTTCCTGATCAACTTCTAAGTTGTCTTGACCTGAAAAATGCTTCACACTATCTTATTGTGGATTCTGCTCAATCTTGAAATTATTTAGAATTATTACTTAAAGGTATATGACAGTTCACCCTATATCAAGATAGGGTCAAAATGGTTACAGGATTTAGAAAGAAAGGATGATATCATAATTCACTTAAAAGAATAAGGAATAGTTTGTCTCTCAGATCTTTGGAACAAGTAGTGATTTATGACTAAATAAGAGATAGAGAACATTATGAATTGAAAATTTCATTATTACATACACATTAAGTGAAAAAGTTTTTGAACAACCAAAATCTTGGCAAGCAAGAATAGAATGAATATAGAAAGCTGGGAATCAATTTTTATGACTAGTGTTTATGACAAAGGAATTATTTCTAAAATATATAGAAAACAAACAAATGTATAAGAAATCAAGTAATTTTGCAAATAATAAATGCTCGAAGGATATGAACAGGAATTTTTCAGATGCAGAACTTGAGGCTATCTGTAGTCATATTAAATGTGTTACAAATAATGATTGATTAAAGAAAACCAACTTAAAACTTATATGAGGGAGCATCTCATCCCTATCAGATTGACTAAATTAACAAAAAAAGGAAAACGATCAATGTTGGAAAACATGGAAAGCTCAGATACTATTGGTGAAGTTGTGAACTGAAACAGTCATACTGGAGAACAATTTAGAGTTTTGATTAAATGGCAAAAAAAGCTTTGATCTAGCAATACTATTACTTGTCTATATACCAGAGATCAGAAAAAAGAATAAAAGATCCATACGCACAAAAATGTTTATAGAAGGTCTTTTTGTAGTGGTAAAAAATTGGAAATTGAAGAGATTACCATCAATTGTGAAACAGCTGAATAAGTTATAGTGTATGAAAGTGGTAGAGTACTATTATTTTGTAAACAATAACATGTGTGGCCAGACCTTAGATTAGCCTGGAGAGACTGGAATGAACTGATCTTGAGTGCAGTGAGCAGAACCATGAGAACATTGTAGACTGTAAAAGCAGCATTGTGAGATGATCAAATATGATGGGCACAATTTCTCTCATCAGTTCAGTGATCAAGGGCAATCCTGAGAGGCCTATTATGAAAAATGCCATACATATCAAGAGAAAACCAACTTTAGAGTCTAAATGCAGAGTAAAGCATGATCACTTATTAAAACCTATTTCATGTATTATTCTTTCTCATGCTTTTAACCTCAATTTTAACTCCTCAATCACAACATGACTGATAATGAAGCATGTTAAAATTAAACATGTATGATCTACATCCGATTCTTCATTCTCATGGAACTGGGTGAGGACAAAGTGTGTGTTAGCAAAATTGTGAAACTCAAAAGTTTTTAAAAAGGTCAATATTGAAAAGAATTTCTCCATATAATTGGAAAGCAATAAAACAGAAAAATAGAAAAAATAAAGGTAATTTAGAGGGTTTTAGGGGAGAACTGAGGAAAGTTCATTTTACTCGGTCACCTTTGCTCCATCTCTCTTTCTCTTTTTCTTTCTCTGGCTTTTTCTTTGTCTTTTTATGTCATTGTCTTTTTTACTTTATATCTCTCTTTTCCCTATATCTGCCTGTTCCTCTCTCTGTCTCTGTTTCTACAAGGAATATCTTTCTGGAAGGGATTGGTGGATTCATTTAAGGATTATTTTTCTTCTTGTTCTAGGATAATAGGTCAATTCTCCATGATAATTTCTTGAAAGATAATTTCTAGTCTATTTTTTTGATCAAGGTAGACAATAATTTGTAAATTCTCTCTCCTTAATCAATTCTCTAAGTCATTCAGTTTCCCATGAACAATTTTAGATTTTCTTATATTTTTCAAGTTTTTGGTTTTGTTTGATGGAATATTGGTGTCTCATAGAACAATTAGTTTCCATTTATGCAATTCCAATTTTAGGGTCTTATTTTCATCAATAAACATTTGTGTGTTCTTTTCTATGTGATTAATTTTACTTTTAAATTTGCTTTATTTTTCCAGTTCAATTTTATTTTTAATGAGTTAGACTCCATTTTCAGTTGTTCATTTTAATTTTTAAAGGCATTGTTTTTCTTTTCCATTTAATCAATTTTACTTTTTTTAAGTAAATTATTTCTTCAGTCAAGTTTTCATAAGTTACCTTCATTCTCCCCTTTATTAAAGTCTCCATTTTCTCTTTTCTCTCTTCTTTGATTTGTAAAATTCTTTTTTCAGCTCCTCCAAGAGGACATTTTTTTTGAGGACAGTGCGTAACCTCCTCTCAGGTGACCAAATGGTCACTGATTTCCTCTTCTGTCATGGAGTTTTTTTTTTTTATCATCCCTCTCAGAATTGTAGTTGTTTCTGGTTAGCATTTGTTTGTTTTTACATTGATTTTGTTGTTTTTTTATCTTTATTTTTTGGGGGGGAGGATCATTTTGACAGTTACATTCTGTTCCTTTGTCACAGAAAGTCTAATCCCAACTTTTTGTAATTACAGCAGTACTTATTGCTTGCATATAGATTTGGTTTTTCTCTCTTGTAGGGTATCCTTGGTTCTCCCTTCCCTATGGGGTTACCTATGTAGCAGTGTGCTTCCTCCTTCTTTTAGTTGTCCTGATTTTCCACTTGTTTTTTCATTGCCTATGCAGTGATGTGATTCCTGCTTTAGAGTAGTACAACCCAGTCCCAACTGTAGGTTTTTTGTTTGTTTTAGTTTTTGCATGGTAATGGGGTTAAGTGACTTGACCATGGTCACATAGCTAGGCAATTATTAATTGTCTGAGGCTGGATTTGAACTCATATCTTCCTAACTCCAGGCCCAGTGCTCCATACACTGTGCCAGTTAGCTGCCCCCCTTCCCCCCACTGTTATGCCAACATTCACAGGACTTGTCTTCTATGACCTATGACAACACTGGCTTGCTGAGTTTTGACTTATGCTATAATGTGATTTAGAACTTTCCATTTGCTCTCTAGTATTTCCATGAATGCTTCCATCAAAGTCTTTTATAATTGTCTTTAATCACTGTTTTACTGAGAAGCCTTAAATACATCACCACCCAATGTTGTTATTACCCTGTACAATGTTCTACTGTGTCCACTTACCTCCCTCAGCATCTCACTGTTTAAGACTTTCCAGATGTTTCTGAAGACTGCCTGTACATATGAGTCGGACATGTTTTGATGTTCTTCCATGGTATCCAGAGTTAAGAAATTGTTTCACTCTTTGTTGTATGTGGTATCTTTAGTATTAGGGTGTGTATATAGGTTACATTCAAAGTTGCTTCAGGATCACCTCTGGCAGTTTCCTTGTTTTGCACCACTATCTTGACTCTATCCTGGAAGTACCCCAGTATCAAACTTTTTCTTCTGGAAATCAAGGGAATGGCCACTGCTTTTTTTGCATAAATGTCTCAAATGGCTTGCACCCTGCATTTGAGTAGATCAACCCAGTAATGCCTGTAGCATCTGAGTTTAGGGACTTGCTATGTATGCCTTCTGCTTGGAGCCACCAATACTTGTGATTCAGCTTATGTCTAAAGTATTAATATCAAACTCCCAGTGACTTTTCAATGAACTGGGCTATACTCCCCTTTTTCCCATTTGAAATAAACCTTTTCTGAAGTCTCTCCAAGATATCTTCTATTGAACAGATGTTTCCTCTGTCTTTTTGTGGCTTTTGCTTTAGTTTCTTTTTCGAGACTTCATATAAAGTTGTTTTGAAATGAACTGTGAAAAAAGAAACTGCTTAGCTCCTCACCATGGTTCCACTGAGAAAGCCCTCTCTGGTTGTTCACTTTGTTACAGCTATGCCCATACTAGATCTATTTCCCAATGAGATATAAAAAAGAAACTTATTTATATAGAAATATCTGTGACAGTATTTTTGTGGTGGCAAAGAATTTGAAGTTAATGGGATATTCATCAACTAAGGAATGTTTGAACTTGTTGTGATACATGAATGAAGCTGAATAACATTGGTCCATGAGAAATCATGAATAGTCAGGTTTCAGAAATACCTGGAAAATCTTACACAATCAGATTCTTAGTGAAGTGAGCAGAAACAGGAGAACAGGAACAAAACATTTGTGTGGTGATCAGTTATGATTAACTTAAGTCTTCTCAGCAAAACAGTGATCCAAGACAATTGGAAAACACTTGGGATGGAAAAATGCCATCTATATTCAGAGAAAAATTATGAATTCTAATCAAAGCACATTATTTTCACTTTTTTTACTTTTTTTTCATTTTTGTTCTTGTGGTTGTTCCTTTTAGTTCTGATTCTTCATTCACAGCATTACGAATACAAAATTTTTTTAACATTATAATTCATGTATGATTTATATCAAATGTTTGCTCTCAGAAAGGAGGTAGTATCAGAAAGAAGATTAAAAAATGAGAATCAAAATTTTATAAAACTGAAATTTTCAAACTATCTTTCTATGTAATTGATAAAGGAAAATTCTATTAAGATAAATAAAATAGTCCTCCATTGAATTTCTTAGATAATTTCTTTGAAAATCTATAAGAATAAAATATCTTAGATATATAACTGAAAGCTATGCTATCTTATATGATAATCCTGTGTATCCATTTCCACTTTTAAAAAGAAAGCCATGAAGCTGAAAAGTATGAAATAATTTGACAAAGGTAATGCATTGGAAATTTTTTATGTAAACACAGACTCTCTTCTTGCAGATCTTTCAATAAATCTTGGGACCACACTATCTGAACAGAGGAGCAATATTGGCTCTTCTATTTAAACTCAAATTTATCCGACTTCATTATAATTTCCAGATACCTTCTCTAATCTCCCACACATTATCCCTCCTTATTTTCTTTCCATTTTCTAACTTAAAACTTTCTTTCTCTTTTCTTCCATGTGTCAATTTTCCTCACTTGTTTCTAAATCATGTCCTAATTTTTCCAACAATTAAGAGTTATTCTTTTGAGTGAGTATCACCAAAATCTTTTAAACATCATCTTTTACTATCATTAGTTATTAAATAATTCTAGCTCAACATTTCAAAACTGCATCATACAACATGTATTGGGTTATTTCATTGCACCCTTAAAATGAAGAGAAACTGATTTTTCTATGTCTACATTAATAGTGAACACTAAAGTTTAATATTTCTTAATCCAAACTCCACCTACTATATCAGATTTATCTCTCATTTTGCTTATACCATCCATAGGATGGATTTCTTTCTTCTGATTTCAATCATCTGATTTCAAGTATAATATATAATATTATATACTCTTCACAGTGTAATTTCTGTTCTGTCATAAAGTTCAACTTACTTTATAAGATGGGTAAGATTTTTCTTCCTTAAGTCAGTCAACTATTTCTACAATTAATAAAGCAATTCACAGATAGTCAAGCTGATGATTTCAATGTATAGAACAGGGAAATCCCAAATTTGTGGTTTGAAGCAGAAGAGAAAAGAGTGTTCTTCATTCTTTCAAAGCTAAATCTAATGATATTTATCCTTTTATCTATCTATAAATATAAAGTGTGTATGTATATATGCATATACATAGATATGCATATATATAGATGTATATTACTATCAAAACTTTAGAATAATACAAAACCATGGCATATCTGAGGGGACAATTACTGTTTTGTTTAACACATAAAGTGTTTCCTTACATCGATGCATTAACTGCAAATCTGAGAGTGTAACTGGAAGTCAAAGAGGAGAAAGATAAAAATAACATCATGGAGAGATGTAACATTTTCATGACTGATTTTGTTCTTGTATCGATTCCTTCCTGTTGTCTTCAGAAAAGATTTATTTCACTATTTTGTACAGAGATTTTTATTGTGGTTAAACATTTGCTAGGAAATTGTCTTCGCAAATGACTTAGACCATTAGCAGAATTGTATCAGAGAGCAAAACTATGTAAATGTAGACCTCTGGAGGTCATGTATCTAGTAAACATTAAGGATAAAGCATGGAAAAAAGGAAGAAAATATTATACCACGTTTTGCTGCAGTTGCATACCTAAGGGACCAGATTTGTTTATATTCTTTAGAGGCACAGATAAGAAGAGAATGAAAATTTCAGTTAATGGGAATACAAATAACTAGACAAATATTTTAAAAGTAAAAAACAAAACAAAACAAAAAACTAGATCAGATCCCTAATTCTATCCTTAAAGGTCTGGGAAAACAAATATAAATTAGGTAGAAATAATATGTCAGTTTTGCTTTTTAAAAATCATCCAATTATTTATTTAGCATCTAATATGGGTTCAATGAAATGAAAGGCACTGGAAATAAAATAAAATGCTTCTTAAATTCAAAAGAGTTAAAACATTTTAATGATAAATAGAAAAGTTATTATCAATTTATTTTGGGGTATGAGTTATAATAAGAAAAAAGCATCTATGGATTTAGGAAAGAATTCTATATAAGGTGGAATTTGAGCTTAAACTAGAAGGAAACTAAAACACCAGTTGGATTATCATTGATTCTCTTTCTTTACTCCTTATAAAAATAATTTTAAACAGATTCAATAATATACAAACAGAATGTTTTTAAATCGCATATTGGAAAGAACCCCAGTCCTGGAGTCAAGAGGATCTGAGTTCAAATTTGACATCAGATACTTAAAAATTACTTATCTGTGTGACCTTGGACAAGTCAGTTAACCGCATCACCTTATTTAAAAAAAAGAATGTTCAAATGGATTTATGTCTGTAAAAAATACCAAAGATCACTTAAAATTACTTTGCATATCTTTTGTGAGATGTTAAAAATTTCCCATTTATTTGTATTTCATATGAAATTATTATATATTTCAAAGACACATAAAGAAAGAACTTTTAACTTTCCTTTTAAAACTACTGTCTTCCAAATGTGCTCTATTCTTCAGTGCTCAAGCCCATTAAGAACACAATTGATATAATACAAGATATATATTATATATGTATGTATAGTCATAAAAAAGTATTTTCATAGCAGTTATTTTGCAAAAGAGAATAGAGAATAGAATTTTAAAAATAAATAAATAAAACCCTCATAAAATCCAAACATATGCTTCAATCTGTATTGACATCATCAGTTCATTCTCTGAAAAAGGAAAACATTTTCAAAAGTCCTTCAGAGTAGTCATGGATCATTACATTTTTAAGAATAACTAAATCTTATGATATTTCTCTTACTTTATAAACACAATTTGTCACTTTATTTCAGCTCATGTAAATCTTTGCATTTTTTTTGAAATCATCCATCATATTTCATTTTCTTTTCTTTTCATTCTTATTTAATGTATTTTTATTTTTTTCCAATTGTATGCAGAGAACTGAGGACACTGATCTCTTTGTAAGCTATTGAGTTCCACATTCTTATACTTCCATTGCTTCCCTTCCCCCTCCCCATATCTATGAGTAATTTCATAGACTTTGCACATATATAGTCATTTTAACATATTTCCACATTAGTCACGTTGTGAAATAAAAATAAAAATTGAATGGATAATATGAGAAAAAAAGAAAAATACCATAAAACAAGCTTTAAACAGTAAAAAGAGTATGTTTTCACTTCCATTCAGACTCCATTGATTTTTCTCTGCATATGGATAACCTTTGTATCATAAATCTTTTTATAATTGCCCTGAACTGCCAAGAAGAGTTAGGTTCATCATAGTTGTTTATCACATAATGCTGCCATTAATGTGTACAGGTGGTTCAGCTCACTTCACTCATGCACATCTTTCTACATTTCTCTGAAATCTTCTACTGAATGGTTATTAAAAAAATAATATTCTTCCATATTCAAATATAAATATCTGTTCAACAGTTTCCCAAATGATGGATAATTCCACAATTTTCAGGTTGTTTTCAAATACAAAAAAGAACTGCTACAAATATTTCTGTACACATGGGCCTTTTCTCATTTTATATGAACTTCTTGGCATATAGACCTAGTAGTGGTCTTGCTGGATTAAAGGGTATATGCAAAGTATGATTGACATTTAAGCAAAGTTCCAAATTGTTCTACAGAAGGTTGAGTCAGTTCACAACTCTATAAGCAGTCTATATTTGTCCCATTTTTCCCACATTCTTTCCAAAATTGATCATTTTTCCTTTTTTGGTAATTTTTAACCAATCTGAAAAGCATGAGGTGGGATCTCAGATTTGTTTTAGTTTACGTTTCTCTAAGAAATAGGACTTTGTAATATTTTTCATATTATTATAGATAACTCCAATTTATTTTTTTAAAATTTTTTATTATAAAATACTTTATTTGCTTTTTTACAAGGCAAATGGGGTTCAGTGACTTGCCCAAGGCCACACATCTAGGTAATTATTAAGTGTCTGAGACCGGATTTGAACCCAGGTTCTCCTGACTCCAAGGCCGGTGCTTTATTCATTGCCACCTAGCCACCCCTTATTTGTTTTTCAATTACATACAATGGTAGTTTCTATCAATCTTTTTTTTTTAAACAAGGTTTTGAATTTTACAATTTTTCTCCTTACCTCCCTTCCCCCTCCCCCATCAGAAGGCAATCTGATATAGTCTTTACATTTTTTAAATTTATATATTTATTCATTCTTATTTTGTACAAATAGTTTTTTTTATACATTACTAAAATATTATTGTTTAAGAGTAAGCATAATACTCCCTCCCTCTAAGAAAATATAGACCCGCATAAGCTATAAAGTAAAGGGGAGAGAAAAAATTTAAAATTAAAATTAAAAATAATAGTAATAATAATAAACCACCCCTTAGGCCCAGCATCCACCTGGTCCTATGGTCCCTGACAGTCCATCCAATCCCAGCCCCTTGCAAGAAGTAAAAAAGAAAATGTGTGCTATCTGACCACTCTACCCCCATGGTCCATCCTCTCCTCCATCATTCTCATCCCCACCTCTTCCCCCTGTACCCCCCTTCCTTCTTACTCCAGATGCCTATACCCCATTGAGTATATATATGCTGTTTCCGCTCCACCTAGTTATGGCCAGGTGGAGCAGTGGACAGAGCACCGGCCCTGGAGCCAGAAGCACCCAAACCTAAATCTGGCCCAAGACACCCAACAATCACCCACTTGTGTGACCCCATGCAAGCCACCCCAACCCCATTAGCCAACAAAAACCAAAAAAAAGACCCAAAATAAAATAAAATTGTAATAATAATAGTAGGGGTGACTGGGTGGCAGACAGATCACTGGCCCTTGAGCTAGGGCACACAGGTCCAAATCCAGCCTCAGACACCCAACAATTACCCAGCTGTGCGGCCCCAGGCAGGCCACCCAGTCCCATTTGCCCTGCAACACCCCTCAGAAAATAATAATAATAAAAAATGTGCTCCAGTGTGTGTTCCAAGTCCATGAGCTCTGTCCTGGGTGGATCATATTCTTTAGGATAAGTCCATCACAAAAGTTCCTTCCAACTTTTTCCACCGTTGCCATCGCTGATCGCAACTCCCTCCTTTCGTATTTCTCCACTACCATGTACTATTTTTTCTCTCTCCTTTCACTCTGACTCTGCTGTAGGGTAGCTGAGTGGCACAGCAGACAGATCCCTGGCCCTGGGGCCAAGAGGCCCTGAGTCGCCCTACCACCCCTTAGGCCCAGCATCCACCTGGTCCTATGGTCCCTGACAGTCCATCCAATCCCAGCCCCTTGCAAGAAGTAAAAAAGAAAATGTGTGCTATCTGACCACTCTACCCCCATGGTCCATCCTCTCCTCCATCATTCTCATCCCCACCTCTTCCCCCTGTACCCCCCTTCCTTCTTACTCCAGATGCCTATACCCCATTGAGTATATATATGCTGTTTCCTCTCCTAGCCACCTCTGATTAGAACAAAGATTCCCTCATTTCCCCTTGCCTTCCCCCTTCCATGTCATGGCAATAGCTCATTGTAATAAAGAAAAATCTTATTATATATAATATCTTAGCCTATCCCTCTGCTCCTTTTTCTTTTTTTTATTACATTTCCCTTTTATCTATTGACTCAATTTTTATACCACAATAAATCTTCAAATTCAGTTTTCTCTTGTGCTTCATCTATAAAACCTCCTTCTACCTGCTCTGTTAAATGAGAAGGTTCATATGAGTATTATCAGTACCATTTTTCTATACAGGAATACATGCAGTTTATCACCATTAAGTCCCTCATATTTTCCTCTTCTCTACCAATCTATATGCTTCTCATGAGTCCTGTATTTGAAAACAAAAACCTTCTGTTAACTCTGGCCATTCCAACAGGAATATTTGAAATTCCCCTGGTTCATTGAAAGTCCATCTTTTTCCCTGGAAGATGATGTTCAGTTTTGCTGGATAGTTGATTCTTGGTTGCATTCTAAGTTCTTTTGCCTTCTGGAATATTATACTCCAAGCCCTACGAGCTTTTAATGTAGTTGCTGCTAATTCCTGTGTGATTCTGACTGCAGCTCCACGATATTTGAGTTATGTCCTTCTGGCTGCTTATAATGTTTTCTCTTTTACTTGGGAGTTCTGGAACTTGGCTATAATATTCTTGGGGGTTGGTTATTTGGGATCTCTTTTTTGGAGAGATCGGTGGATTCTATCAATTTCTATTTTGCCCTTACTTCTTGGATATCAGGGTAATTTTCCTGTAATAATGCTTTGAAAATGATGCCAAGGCTCTTTTCCTGGTCATAACTCTCAGGTTTTCCAAATTATTTTTAAATTATCTTTCCTAAATCTTTTTTCCATATCAGTTGTTTTTTCAATGAGATGTCTCACATTTTCTTCTAATTTTTCATTCTATTGGTTTTGAAGTATTGAATCCTGATTTCTGATAAAATCAGCAATCTCCCTGAGTTCTGTTCTTTGTCTGAAGGATTTGTTTTCCTCAGAGAGCTTTCTTATCTCTTTTTCCATCTTTCCAATTCTACTTTTTAAAGCATTGTTCTCCTCAACAACTTTTTGAACTGTTTTATTGATTTGACTTATGCTGGTTTTTAACATGTTATTTTCTTCAGAAGTTTTTTGGATCTCTTTGACTAAGCTGCTGACTTCATTTTCATGTTTTTTCCTGCATGTCTCTCATTTCTTTTACCAATTTTTCCTCTATCACCCTCACTTGATTTTCAAAGTCTATTTTGAGCTCTGTCATAGCCTGAGCCCAATTTTTGTTTTTCTTGTAGTCTTTAGATGCAGGAGCTTGTACCCCCTCATCTTAAGATTGAGTGGTTTGATCCTTCTTGGGATCACAGGCAAAGTTTTTCTCAATGATGTTGCTTTTTTTTCTCTGCTTACTCAGTTTCCTAGCCTGAGCCTGCTATTGGGGTGCTTCCTGAGCTTTTGGGACACCCTCACAAAGATCTCAGTGTATGAAGCTCTGTCCTCTCTCCTGGTCTGTGAATGACCATAAGCACACAGCCTGCCACAGGGCTGAGGTGGGGGGGGGGGGGTGTCCCTGCTGTTCTGTGTTGGGCCTAGACTGTGATCAGGATCTGAATGTAGTCAGAACCCCACAGTCCCATTCCAGGACAGAACTTGGCAGTCTCTCTTTTCACTACCCTCCCTAGGCTTAATGGGCTCATGCCCTGGGGGCTCCTGCTTACCCGCTCCAACTGCTTCTGGTTCCTGTATCTGGGCTGCAAGAGACCACGCTGCTCGCTGTGTACCTGAGGTGTCCCCTGCCAATGTTCCCCCAAGGTGTGCTTGTTGCTCCCGAGGTGTAGGTCACAAAACTGCTCCAGCTGCTGGGAGCCATGGCTCCCAGCACCCTGGGGCTGCCTCTGGGAGGCTGAAGTTCCTTTGCTCTGGAGGGCCACCCCTCTGGTGGGTCAGCCCGCAAATTACTTTCTGCTCTTTTCCAGGTTACCGTAGGTTGGAGAATTGCCTCACTGGATCCCTCTGTGGGTTCTATCTCTCAAAACTGTAGTTAGCATTCTTATTTTATAAGTTTTGATCCAGAGCAACTGAGAGAAGGTCCTCTCCTGTCCCCATCTTGGCTCTGCCCCCCCCATAACTCCAATTTCATCAGATAAAATCATGCTGAGATCCATATCATTTATCAATTGGGAATTACTTGTGTTCTTAAAGTTTTGACTCAATTCTCCACATTTTTGGGGTTTTTTTTAGAAGGCAATGGGGTTAGGCAGCTAGGTGCTGCAGTGGATAGAGCATTGCCTCTGGAGTCAGAAGAACCTGAGTTCAAATGCAGCCTCAGACACTTAAGAATTAACTAACTGTGTGGCCTTGAGCAAGCCACTTCACTCCATTTGCCTTGCAAAAACGTTAAAACAAAAGAAGGCAATGGGGTGAAGTGGTTTGCCTAAGGCCACACAGCTAGGTAATTATTAAATGTCTGAGGCTGGATCTGAACTCAGGTATGCCTGACTCCAGGGCCAGTGCTCTATCTACTGCACCACCTAGCTGCCTCTTCTACATATATTTTTCAATAACTTCTTTATTTACTGTAAAAATTGTTTCTCAGCTTTATGTATTCCTTCTAATCCTGGGTGCCTTGGTTTATATTTATAATTGATTTTTAGTTTAATGTAATGAAAATCATCCATTTTGCATTTCATAATAATCTCTATCTCTTGAATGGTCATAAACTCCTCCCATCTCCAGAGATCTGACAGATAAACTTTTCCTTGCTCTCCTAAATGATCTATGATATCACTCTTTTATATGTAAATCATGTGTCCTTTTGACCTTTTTTGTTACAAGGGGAGAGGTTGGTCTGTACCAAGTTTTAGCATTACTATCTTCCAGTTTTCTCATCAGTTTCTGTCAAATAGTGAATTTTTAATCTGAGAATCTGGAGTCTTTGGATTTCTCAAACTGTAGATCAATAAGCTCTTTACTGCCATTTCTATTGTACCTAATCTATTCCTTAACTATGTCTTGGTATCAATCTTGGGTTTAAGTGACTTGCCCAAGGCCACACAGCTAGGTAATTATTAAGTGTCTGAGGCCAGAAAACTCAGTGGAAAACTCAGGTACTTCTGACTTCAAGACCAGTGCTTTATCCACTGCACCTAGCCACCCCCACATTGCCTATTCTAATTCATTCATTTTCTTTTTTTCTGTTCTTTTGCAAAAGCTAACATTTCTAATACAACAATGAACAATAGTGGTTACTGTGAATATTCCTCTTTCAAGCCTCATCTTATTGAGAATGTGCTTAGCTTATCCCCTTTTCATTTAAGCTTATTGATATGTTTATCATTTCTAGTAGAATAAAAATTTTACATCTTAATCACAGACAATGAATTCATCCCCTCAATTTCCAATTCTTTTCCAACAGAAAAGAAATGTTATGAATATTTTGGTGCATATTATTATCATTAATATATTTATATATTACAATAGATTCATATGTCAATACCTGTTCAACAGTATATAATGATAATATATTAATATATTATCATTATTATTATTATTATTGTTATTTTTCTTTGGTTTTTAAATTCATTTTGAGGATCAGACCTGGTAGTGGCATTTCTAGGTGAAAGGGTGTGCATTGTTTTATAACTCTTAAGGTTTAGTTCCAAATTGTTCTTCATGTTTGTATCAATTCTTACCTCCAGCAATAATTCATTAATGTCTCATATTTGCCAGATGCCCTCCCATATTTGTCATTTTCCAAATGTGACCTATTAGCAAATCCAAAATATACGAGTCAGAAACTCAGTATTGTTTTAATTTGCATTTCAATAACTAATAATGAGTAGGGTGATTTTTTTCATAGAACTATGGAGCATTTGATTACTTCCATTGAAAACAGAAGATATATTTTTAAATTTGTGAATGGAAATTGTTTTTCACATTTTCATTTACTTCCATATATATTTGAGGAATGAGGACATTTAGATAAGAAATTTACTTCAAATTTTGTCACAGTTAGTATTGAGAATTCTATTTTGCCTCATTCTATTTCTCCCTTTTTATTCTATTTTCCTTCCTCTCATCTTGTCCCTCCTCAGAAGTGTTTTGCTTCAGACTATAACTGTTAAATCTTGTGTTATCCTGACGGTATCTTTGCAATGCATGATTTGCTTCTTTCTGATTGCCCAACTGGGGAATTCCAGAAATTGAATACTATATTCCTGGGAGTTTTCATTTTGCAAATTCTCTCAAAAGGTGATTGTCGGGGGAGGTGTACAGGGGTTGGAGTCAAGATGTCAAGAGGAGAAATGCCTCTCTTAGGTGCTCTCTCTCAATAATATTTCAAAACTCATAAAATAATTATTTTAAATTTTCAAGAGAAAGAACCCACAGAGGCATCCAATGAGGCAGTTATTCAGCCGAAGGTAACCTAGAAAGTAGTGGAAAGGATCCTCTCCATTGGGTTAGAGGGGCAGCCTGCCAGAGTGATGGAACTTCAGCCTTCAGGAGCCAGCCAAAGGGTCCCTGGGGACCATGGCAGCAGGGGCAGTTTCCTGACCTACTATCTGGGGAGCACTAGGCACAACTTGGAAGATCAGTAGGGAGACCTCAGCCAGAGCAGTGAAGCGCAGCCCTCAGGGCATTCAGAAAGCAGTGTGGGCATGGCAGTCTAGATCCAGGAAACTGAAGCAGAGCAATCCTGTAAGCTGGAGTCCCCAGGCAACTGAGCTTTCAATACTCAGAAAATTCAAGGTAGGGGAGTGGAGTGACACTTCCAATGTTTGTTCTCTGTTCCTGGAACAGGACTCTGGGGGTCTGACCACATTCAGATACTGGTGACAGCATAGGCAACACTATAGAACAACAGGTCCCCCCCCCCAATTCAGCTGCATGGCAGAGGGGTGCATGTGTGGTCATGCACAGACCAGGAGGGAAGACAAAGTTTCACACACTGAGATCCTTGTGTGGGGGTTGACCCAATAATACTCAAAAGCTCCTGAAGCACCCCTAAAACCAGGAACAGGCTGGGGAAATGAGTAAACAGAGAAGAAAGAGGAACAGCTGAGAAATATATCATCTATGATCCCAAGAAGGATCAAAATAATCTGAAGATAAGGAAATACAAGCTTCTGCATCTAAAGACTCCAAGAAAAATAGAAATTGGGCTTGGCTATGAGAGAGCTCAAAAAAGATTTTAAAAATCAAGTAAGAGAGATAGAAGAAAAATTGGGAAGAGAAATGAGAGAGATGGAGGAAAAACATGAAAAAGAAGTCAGCAGCTTAGTGAAAGAGAATGAAAAAAAAATATTGAAGAAAATAACATGTTAAAAACCAGCATAAGTCAAAGGGATAAAAACAGTTTAAAAAGTTATTGAAAAGAATGCTTTAAAAAGCAGAATTGTGGGGTGGCTAGGTGGTACTGTGGATAGTGCACTGGCCCTGTAGTCAGGGGTACCTGAGTTCAAATCCTGGCTCAGACACTTAATAATTACCTAGTGGGTGGCCTTGGGCAAGCCACTTAACCCCCATTGCCTAGCAAATAAACAAACAAACAAACAAACAAACAAACAAAAAAAGAACACTGCAAAATTGGCAAGATGGAAAAAAGAGAAAAGAAAGCTCTCTGAGGAAAAGAAATCTTTTAGGTGTAGAATGGAGCTGAAGGAAGCTGATGACTTCGTGAGAAGTCAAGAGACAATACTTCAACACCAAAAGAATGAAAAATTAGAAGAAAATGTGAAAAATTCCATTGAGAAAAAACAACTGATCTTGCAAACAAATTCAGGAAAGATAATTTAAAAATTATTGGGATTCCTGAAAGTCATGATCAGGCAAAGAGGCTTGACCTCATTTTTAAAGAATTCCTACAGGAAAATTGCCCAAATATTCTTGAAGCAGAGGGGAAAATAGAATTTTTAAAAATTCATTGATCTCCCCAGGAAAAAGATCCCCCCAAAAACCTATCCCAAGCAATATTATAGCCAAGTTCCAGAACTCCCAAGTCAAAGAGAAAATATTACAAGCAGCCAGAAGGACACAATTCAAATATCATTGAGCTGCAGTCAGGATCACACAGGAATTAGCAGCAAGTACATTAAAGCCTTGTAGAACTTGGAATATAATATTCCAGAAGGTAAAAAAGCTTGGAATGCAACTGAGAATCAACTATCCAGCAAAACTGAACATATTCTTCTAGGGGAAAAGATTGGCTTTCAATGAACCTAGGGAGTTTCAATCATTCCTGTTGAAACAATCAGAAATGAATAGAAAGTATGATCTTCAAATACAGGACTCAAGTGAAGCATAGAGCATGGAGGAGAAGGATCAAATGTGAAGGATTTGATGATGATGAACTGTATGTATGGCTGCATAGAAAATTGATACTGATAATACTCATATGAAACTTCTCATTTAATAAAGCAGGTAGAAGGAGCTGTTATAAATGAAGCACAGGAGAGATCTGTATTTGAAGATATAATATATTGTAAAAATGGAGTAAATGGCTACAAGGGAAATGTAATGGGAATAAGAGAAATGAGACAGGAAATAGGCTAAGATATTTTGTATAATAAGATTTTTTTTTGCAATGAACTATTACAATGGTATGGAAAACGGGAAAGTGACAGCTCAGAAAGGAAATAGTATATATATATATATATATATATATATATATATATATATATATATACACACACACACACACACACACACACACACACACACATATGTATATTCAATGGGGTATAGACATCTAGAGTAAGAAGGAGAGAAGGGGTACAGAGGGAAGGGGGGAATGTGAATGATGGAGCAGAGGATGGACTGTGAACAGATATAACATATTTTCTTTTTTAACTTCTTGCAAGGGGCTGGGATTGGATGAACTGTATGGGACCACAGGGCTGGATGTTTGCTGTGCCTTAAGACACTTACATGGGCTCAGGGCCTCTTGGCCCCATGGATGGAGATCAGTCTACTACACCACTCAGCTACCCTATAGCACATTTAAGAAGAGGGACAGAGTGAAAAGAGAGAAAAAATATAGTATATGGTAGAAGGTAAGTACGAATGGAGGGAGTTGTGATCAGCAATGACAATGGTGGAAAAATATGGAAGTAGCTTTTTTCATGTACTTATCTTAAAGACTGTGATCCATGGATTAAGTGGTTAAGTGATAGAGTGGATAGAGCCCTAGCTCTGGAGTCTGGAGTACTTGAGTTCAAATCTGGCCTCAGACACTTAATAATTACCTAGCTGTGTGGCCTTGGGCAAGCCACTTAACTGCATTTGTCTTGCAAAAACCTAAAATAAAGAATGATAGCCTAATGGTCAGGAATTGTAGAATTTTAAAGAATCATTTAAAGAATCATTTAATTCCCTGATCAATAATCAAAGTGCTATGTATGAAAATTGAATTAACTGTCCAAATCCCTTGTGATACTTACATATGTGAACTCTAATAGGCATTAGTCAATCAGATTCTTGAAGGACTATTTGATATCTTAAAAATATTTTCTCATATTTCTCTGATTCCCTGTACCTAATTCTTGGATTTTAGAATGAATGGGATATGTAAGATAAAATTTTAAAATAGTAAGAAAGAGAAAAACTAAATATGGCTTCTTCTTCCATATATTTTCATGGCGCTTTACTTTCAAGGTAACAGAGAGAGGTTATGTTCATCACCTTACTAGGGAACAAAGCTATTTTAAAAGGAAGACTGAACACTTATTGAATAATATTTTAATAACCATATTTCAGGTCCTGAATATTTGTTCCATTTGGGAAACACAGTTCCTTGTTGATGATCCTTTGTTCTGGTAAAGGACCAATGATATCACCACAATGTTCTTTCTTCTAAAATATTTTTTAGGATTTTTGTTAGGGATTCTGTTCGGGATTTCTGTGGGGGGCGTGGGAGACTATCCTGGGAAGACCATTATTTGTTCTGTTGTTAAAGAATTTATGGGGATAATTCAAAAATGCATAGACATATTTAATTTGGGATAGCAACATACTAGATATATGACATAATTTGAATATAATTTTCAGAATTTGTATGCAACCAAGAAATTTGTACATTAGGTTTAAGTACTGTGACAGTCAACTAATTTTATAAAGATTTTGAAATATTTCAATGGAGAGATAATTGATCCTTGGAAGTATACTGTCCTTATTACTTTCTCTGATACCTTGGAAAACTCAATTATTATCTCTCAATTTTACTTCCACGATCTTTAAAAATACAGATGATATTATGTCTTCTATCTCCTGAGAGGAATCACAGCATAGTGCTAAGAGTGATGTTACAGGATATGAGTTTAAATTTCATGCCTATTACATATTTCTTATGTTACTGGGTATCTTCATAGTCTTTGCTTATTTGCAAAATGAATGTTTTTTTCATTACTTCTGTATTTCATCCTAATTATAAACCTATGACATCTGAAGAGTTAGATATTGAATATTCATGTTGAAAAAATCTTCAGACATTTATGTGGCAGTCATTCGTAGATATTTTTTCATTTATGTATGAATGATAACTTCCACTGGCACTTTGTCAACAACATTTGATTATCAGTAGATTCTTCTGAATGTTTAGGATTACTAAGAAATTAATATATATGTATGTATATACATATATATCTATATACATACATACATATATACACATACATACATACACTCATATCTCTGTATTTCATTCTATTATTTCTCTTGAGAGTCCATTAGTTATGTATGACATTTTGTGTTCAGCATTTGGGTTTTCTTGTCAAAGATACTCATTTTCATTTCCTTCTCTAGCTCATGTAATGTTAAAAAAACACTAAAGCAAACAGGGATGTGTTACCTTTATATGTTCAAACAGCTACTAATTGTATTAAGTTAAACTTGAGCTCAAGTCCTCCAGACTTCAGGTCTAACATTCTATTCCCTGTACCACCTAACTCCTCCAATATTTTTGGTAAAGTTACTGGAGTAATTTGTCATTTGTTTCTCCAGTGGATTAAGACATACAGAGATTGGGTGACTTACCCAAGGTCACACAGCTTGTGATTGACTAAGCATATATTTGAACTCAAGTTTTCTTGTGTCCAGGCCTGGAGATCTATCCAATGAGAAGGATGATTGCATCCTAGAAATACAATCACCAATGCATTTAAAAAAAAAAAACTTACTTAACAAGCATTTATTGAACAATTATATTTGAAGACATTGTATTAAACTCTAGGAATTTAGAAAAAAAATTTAAATGACAATTCCTGACATCAAGGAGTTTATATATAAATGGGAGGGAAAACAACACATAAAAGGAAGCTGGAAATAAGATGAGTAGAATGTAGAGGAGGTTCAAACTACAGCCTGGAATAGAATGAGACATTGGCTTTATGGGTTCCCTAATCAAATGTAGTTTCTAGGAAGAGACTTTAGAAGAGAAATACCTTAAAGAGTAAAAGAGTATTTCCAAAGTATGAATTCCAATATTGGAGTGAACTATCAGGATGAAGATCTTCAGTGTACTGGAAGGTATTTAGAATGCAGGCTGGACTCTTAAACTTTAGGGGTGGCTAGGTGGCACAGTGGATAGAGTGCCAGCCCTGGATTCAGGAATACCTGAATTCAAATGCAGCCCCAAACACTTAATAATTATCTAGCTGTGTGGCCTTGGGAAAAACGCTTAACCCCATTGCCTTGCAAAAACCTAAAAAACATGCAGCCTGGAGAATAAAGATCATATTAATCAGCCAGAAAGCAAAAATTACATGTAAGATGTAGCAAAGTAGTATTGCAATGTGAAGTCTGGTTTCTTGATTGTTTGTAACTATCTTTTTATCCTTATTCTTCATATTGATTAAATTATTTTCCCTATATTTCTGTGCTCTTTGAGCTTATCAAGATCAAATTCTGATATTAGTAATTAATGAGATATTGAGATATTACCCAAAATTAACTTTTTACATATTTTATAAGATATTTCCAAAGAATATAGAGCAGTGTGTTAATGTGGAAGTCAAAATAAAGACTATGGTATGGCAAAGAACATAGCATGACTACAAGTTAATATGCATGCATAGAAAAGATTTTGTACAAGACAAGAAATGGATTGTGATGTGGGTGAAACCTTATATTTGAATCTCTTAGTGAAGAATATTTGAAATTAACTGAAAAGAGAAACTCTAGAAAAGTCAAGGTGGAATGGAATAGGTAGAATTTGTAAATTGACTTTCACCTCTCCCCATCCCATGTAATTGGTTACAGTGCATTAGGTACCAAAATGCTTTGATATTAATTTTAAGACAGTATCCACAATTTAGGGCCCAGAATCACAATATCCAGAGGATTTAAGTACAGCTTTGACCTAAGTCTTATACTCCCTAGTCACAATAGCAAAATAGAGCATATCATATGTGTAGGCACAATTAAATTGCAAGCTTCGTGAATAAGAGTAAAATAAGTGGCCTCTTGTAAACTGCTTGAAGAATATTGTAAAAAAATCCTTTACTTTTGAAATACTGCATGAATGTGAGTTATCATTACTTATCATTATCTTAATTGAAAAATATTCAAAAGAGACATTAGTAAATAAAAATATCATTAATAGCCAGATATCATCTAGAGAATTGTAAACCAAAAGGCCTCCTAAACCACTCCAAAATTCTTTAAACAATGACTCTAAACCAAATTTTAGAATGATAGAAACCACAAAACGTCTGGAAACTAATTTATAGCCCAAGAAAATTTAGAAGTTCCAGGGAAAGGATCTGTTGCACCAGGGTTAGAGAATAGTATGGAGTACCCTGTGCTACACCAGAATGAACTGACCTCAGCAATCCAAGAAGAGGCATTGTGATGCCTGGGTCAGAGGCAGCAGTGGCACCTTGCAGACCTGCCAGCCCAGAAATTTGTTAGGACAATGTAGAAGGTCACAGAAAAACTGTGCCACACCAGGGTGAGAATGGATACTAGATCTGTGCAGACCTGATCACAGCAGATTAGGAGCAGGCCTCTGGAGTCACAGAGTCAATAGAAGCAGCTGTTTCTGAAGCTCTCACCCTATAGACAGTAAGAGGTCAGAAGGAGATTACAGAAGGAAAGACAAAGGGTCTATTTGCTATTACTCAGACAGGACTGTTTTTTTGTCCATATTCTCATTTGGGTCCCATTCTGGGAGGCCATTGCCAGGAAGAGAAAGAGAAACACAATAGAAGTTACTGTCTAAACAGAGCACAGACTCTCTTACAATTCAAGAAGGAAGTGCTTATGGTCACCCATAAACCAGAGAAAAATTATTTTATTCAAGAAATAATCCAGCAAAAATTTCCCAATATACTTGAAGTGGAGAGTAAAATAAAAATTGAAGGAATTCATTGATCATCACCTAAAGTACACACATGAAATCTCTCAGGAATACTATAGACAAATTCCAGAGCCTGCATAAAACCTTGGAAGAATTGAAAAGTTGCATGAATTTGGAGATATTTCTGAAAAATGGGAAAAACCTTCAAAAACTTGGGAAATTGTGTCTTCTACCCTAGAAGCAGAGCCTCCCCTTAACAAAGAGTTAAAATCAAGTCATACACTAGGGAAATTAGTAAAGAAAAGAAGAAAAAATATCTATGTTCATATGAGAGATCAGAACTCAAACTCAGAAAAAGTTAGCAAAGTCAAAACATCTACATCCAAATGTTCCAAGGAAAATAAGAGCTGGTCTCACGCAATGGAAGAGCTCATAAAGAATTTTGAAAATCAAGTGAGGGAGGTAAAGAAATAATTGAGAATAGAAATAAGAATGATGTGAAAAAATCATGAAAACTGATAAAGCGACTTGCGAAGGACAAATATAAATAAAATGAAGAAAACATCTTATTTTTACATTTTGCAATATTTCAAGAGAACATAGGCTTACAAAGACATGCTAAAATATAAATCACTAATATACTTAGGTTTTTCTTTATATGACACAAAGTTTGAATTTAATGAATGTTGGCTAAATTGAAGTGATATTATTTTTGTTCATCTTAAAATAATTTACAAAATCTCAGGTCTAAAGATGATTACATTTCCTTGAACATAGCAATATGCATTGATAATTCTCCTGATCAAAGAAAGTCATCATTATGTAATAAAAATTCAACATTTTCAAATATAACATGTTAGGTCAAAATTACACAGTAGTATTCATGTAGTTTTTCTCACTCAATCATTTAGTTTTGCTATTTTTTTTTGTTCTTCAGTTTGTATTCACATAAAATTAGCTCTGTCTTTGGAAGGGATCTTCTTTATCATCAGTCCATCAGAGAAATTGCATCAATATTTTTCTCACAGCTGCTATTTCTGGCTGTATTTCCCTCCATACTATGTCTTCCCACTTCCATTTATTCTATTCATTCTCTCCTTTCATGCTGTCCATACTCAAGTGTGTTATATTTACCTGTTCTCACCCACAATCTTTGCTCTCTTCTATGCCCTTACACTTCTCCTCCTCTTAGCCTGTCCTATTTCTACCATCCCTTTCTACTCCTATTTTCCTCTAGGGTAAGATAGATTTTTATACCCAATGAGTGTGTATGTTGTTTTCTGTCTGAAGCACTTCCAATGAGAGTGAAGGATCACTCACTCCCCTTCACCTTACCCCCACCCTTCCACTCAATTGCAAAACT
Source organism: Macrotis lagotis (assembly GCF_037893015.1). Taxonomy (NCBI): domain Eukaryota; kingdom Metazoa; phylum Chordata; class Mammalia; order Peramelemorphia; family Peramelidae; genus Macrotis; species Macrotis lagotis. Next base: position 489,019,831 of record NC_133666.1, read on the forward strand.
TTTCTTTAACTCTTTTATGTGAAATATCTTAACTCATTCTACCTATCTTTTTTCTTCCTCCAAAAACTTTCTTTTCTCACCCATTGACTCACTCTGTATATTGTTTTATACCATGATATTCAGTTGCCTCCTGTGCTTTTCCTACATATGCTCATTGTAACTGCCCTAATAAATGAGAAAGTTCATTTGATTTATCAGTATCTTCTTCCTATGAAGGAATACTAGCAGTTCAATATCATTAAATTCCTCATAATTTTCCTTCTCTCTCTCTCTATGCTTCAACTAAGTTCTATATTTGAAAATCAAACTTTGTGTTCAGTTCTGGGAATTTCTACAAGAAAGTTTGAAAGTCCCCTATTTCATTGAATGTTAATCTTTTTCCCTGAAAGAAGATATTCAGTTTTACTGGGTTCTTAATTGTAATCCAAGCTCTTTTTGCCATTGAGAATATCATATTTCAAATCCTACAAGCCCTTAAAGTAGAAGCTGCTAAAATTTATGGTATCCTTTCAGTAGCTCCACAATAATTGAATTGCTTCTTTTTGGCTGCTTTTAATATCTTCTCCATGACTTGTAATTTGCCTATAATAATCCTGGGAGTTTCCATTTTGATATTTCTTTCTTAAAAATTTTTATTTCTTTAAGGCAATGGATTTAAGTGACTGGCCCAAGGTCACATAGGTAATTATTAAGTGGCTGAGATCGAATTTGAATTCAGGCCCTCCTGATTCCAGGGCCAGTACCCTGTGTCACCTAGCTTCCTCAATTTTGATATTTCTTTCAGGAGGTGATCCATGAATTCCCTAAATTTCTAGAATCTCAAGGCAATTTTGCAGAATTTTTTTCTTGAAAAATTAAGTCTAGGCTCTTTTTCCTGATTATGACTTTGAGGGTTCTCAATAATTTTTATGTTATCTTTCCTCAAACTGTTTTTCAGCTCAGTTGTTTTTTCCAACATAATACTTCACATTTGCTTCTTGTTTTTCATTCTTTTAGTATTGTATTATTGTTTTTTGATTTCTCACAGAATCAATAACTTTTCTTAGCTACATTCTACCTTTGAAGAAATTATTTGCCTCAGAGGGCCTATGTGTCTCCTTTTGTATATGGTCAATTGTGCTTTTTAAGTCATTCTTCTCCTCATTGACTTCGTGGACTGCTTTTCCCATTTGACCTAAACTGGTTTTTAAGATGAGATGTACTTTTCTTCAGTATTTTTTCTATTTTCTTCACCAACCTGCTGACTTGGTTTTCATGATTTTCCCATATTGCTCTCATTTCTCCTTTAAATTTTTCCTTTACCTCCCTTATTTAATTTTCAAAATCTTTTTAATTATTCTAATCTTGAGACTAATTTATTTTTAAGAGATTTTGGATACAGAAGCTGTAGTTTGTTATCTACTGAGTGTGTATTTTGATCCTCCAAAGGAAAAATTTAACTGTCTATCCATATTTTTTTCTTCTGTTCTTTGCCAATTTCCCCAGCATATGACTTAATTTTGTCTTTGATAATGTGGCATTCTAATTCCAAGGTGAAGAACGCCCTGTCCCAAATGTTAGAGGATTTTTGCAGCTGTCTTTAAGGACAACCCCTAGTAAACTCAATACTTCCATGGCCTTATGAGAGACTCTGACTGGTCTCCTGTCCTGTTCTTTGATCTATGAATGACCACAAACACTACCCTCTGCCCTGGAACTGTGAGGAATGTTCCCATTCCTCTATAGCAGTAAAGTTCCTTTTCCTGAGCCTGGGGACCATACTGTAGTATGGGCACTGGCAACACCACAGAATAATTCTTCAGTCTCTCCTAACACCTTTTCCCTTTCCCCTGAGCACACTGGAAGCAGCTGCTGGGTGGCTGACTGTCAGGTGGCTCCCCAGGCCAGCTTCTGGTTCTGGGGGCCAGGACTACACCAAGGCCTGTGTTGGACTTGATTCCATGCTCACTCTGGAGTAACAGAGTTTTCCCACTGCCCTTCCCAATTGTCCTTGGCAATCCTTGGGCAAAGAGGTTTGGAAACTAAAATGGCTGCCAAGAACCCAAACACCCCCAGGCAGATGACAATTTATTTCCTGGATTTTTGGAGCTGGTTTCCTCCAGTGTGGGCAGGTGCACTGTGGGCCTTTCTAACTGCAACGTGACAACCCTTTCTTGTGGATCTTCCAAGCTGTCTTGGGCTGTAAAATTGTTTTACCCAGTCTGGTTTCTGTCACTTCTCTTTTCCTGGGGTGGGAGGATTATATCTCCTCTTACAGCATGATTATTGTGGTAATGTTTTCCATGACTACAGATTTCTTACATATCAAATAACTTGCTTTCTTAATGAGGGGATTGGGATGGAAGGAAGGGAGACAGGAACTCAATGTTTCAAAAGTGAATATGGAAGCTTGTTTATGCAACTAACCAGGGAAAATAGAAACAAACAAACAAAGCATAAAGGACCTTTATTTTATTGTGTCATAGTTTTATATCATTGGGAAAGTAACTTGCAAGTTTTTAACCTCACTTTCCCATGTTCTATTATGAAAGTTCTAAGTTTCCTAAATCTATTATTCCAGGACTTTAATAAAAAAATAGATGTAGTTCTTTCATTGCCAAGCGAAAATTGTAATATTTTTGCCTTGTGAAAGGTGCTCTGGATTAGATTTATCATTCATAAATAAAGATCCATAGTTATTCTCTTTCCCTCTGTCTCTGTCTCTGTCTCTCTGTCTCTGTCTTTCTTTGATTCGATCTCTCTCTCTCTCTCTCTCTCTCTCTCTCTCTCTCTCGTCAAAATGTAATAAAAATAAATCTGTATGTATACCAAGAGACTTCCCATATTCTAATATACTCAGAAAGATATGAGAATGATTTTCAATGCTAGAAGTAACTACTTCCTGGAAATCTGATTGGCAATTTGCACCCTATAGTGAGGACTATGGAATCTTTGGACATTAGTGTCTATTGTGGATGGATAACAGCTTAAGCTACATCTTGAGACCTGAGAACATGCCATCATTTTCCTACATAATATGTCTGTTAAAGAAGAAGTGCCATTAATTGGCCAGAATTAAGTTTTCTCCTCTTAAAAGAGATCCCCAAATGATAAGCATAAACAAATTCTAGAGCTCTCCAGAGAAGATGAGAAAATATTACACAGAGTCAGAGACAAATGATTCAGGAATCATGTATCTACAGTCAGTATAATACAAGATTAACAACTTCTAATTTACAGGATCAGAATGGGGGAATATGATATTCAAGAAGGCAAACAGTTACAACTAAAAATCATCTACTCATTAAAACTGAGTATACTACTTCAGTGAGAAAATAAACATTTAGCAAGAAAGATGATTTTCCAAAAATCTTGATGAAAAGACCAGAACTGAATAGAAAAACTGAATTTCAAAAACAAGTCTCCAGAGAACCCAAAAGATACACAGAAAGGGAAAATATAAGGAACTTAATAACTGTTTTCATTCCTTCATGGTAAATGATACCTGCAACTCATAAGAATATTCTCAATATCAGGATAGGGAGATATAGTATATATAGAGAGTAAAAGTATGAGTTGAATATGAAGAGATAGTATGTAAAAAGAAATATGTAGTGAGAAAGAGGAATGAACTGGGCAAAATTTGAAAGGGATAGGTAGAATGGGATAAATTATCTAAAGGCATTGACATCCTGAGATCCAGGCCACAGTCTGGAATCCTTTACTACCATAGTTGAGCATGACCCTCCTCATAGCTCCATAGCAGTGGTGAGTGTTTGGGGTTATCCATAGACCAGAGCACAGGCCACATGAGCAGTCAGAGCCTCATGTAAGGAATTGGAGATATAAAGGTCTATTGGAGGATATACCAAAAACCGAGAAAAGCTCTGAAAGCGTGCTAAATGAATCGGAGGCTGAGGAAGCAAGACAAAAAAGAGAAAAAGAAGAGTCTGACCACAGGAAAATTACTTTGGTACAATGTAGGATCAAAATATACGCTCAGAATGCAATAAAGTCAAAGCTTCTAAATCCAAAACCTCCAAGAAAAATACAAAATGATCTCAGGTTATAGAAGAGCTCGAGAAAAACAAATAAAGGAGGTAGAGCAAAAATGTGAAGAGAAATGAGAGGTATGCAGGAAAATCATGAAAACCAAATAATCAACTTGGTCAATGAGATACAAAAAAAACCCCCAAAGAAAATAGCATGTTAAAAACCAGTTTTGTTCAAATGGAAACAAAAGCAGTACAAAAAATAAATGAGGAGATGAATGCCTTAAAAAGCATAATTGTCTAGTTAGAAAAGGAGATTAGAAAGCTCCCTGAAGAAAATAATTCCTTCAAACGTAAACTGGAGTTGAAAGAAGTAGATGACTTTGAGAGAAATCAAAAAGAAATAAAATAAAAGCAAAAATATTAAAAACTGCAAGAAAATGTGAAATATCTCATTGGTAAAACAACTCACCTAAAAACAAATCCAAGAAAGATCATTTAAAAATAATTTAAAATAACTGAAATTCATGACCATGCAAAGAGCCTAGACTTCATTTTTCACAAAATAATCCAACAAAATAGCCCTGGAATCCTAGAAGAAGAGGGTCAAATAGAAGTTGAAGAAATCCACCAATCATCTCCTGAAAGAGATCGCAAAACAAAAGAAAAATCTCCCAGGAATATCATAGCTAAATTTCTAAACTCCCAAGTCACAGTGGAAATACTTCAAGCTTCCAGAAAGAAACAATTCAACTACTGTGTTGCTACAGTAAGGATTATAGAGGATTTGGCAGCATCTACATTTAGGAGTATGATATTCTAGAAGGTAAAAGAATTTGCATTAAAACCGAGCATCAAGTACCCAGTAAAACTGAACATCGTTTTTCAGGGGAAATTCAATATTACAATATTCAATATTACAGGGGACTTTCAAACTTTCCTGATGAAATGCCCAGAGCTAAACACAAAGTTTGATGTACAAGTACAGGATTCTAGAGAAGCATAGAGAGGAAAGGACACATTTTAAGCCTTTGTACTACCTATATTCTTCCTTTGGAAAAGGATACTGATAACTTATAAGAACTTTCTCATTTATTAGGGCACGAAGAAGGAGCATATATGGAAAGAAGAAAGGAAATAGCTGAATATAATGGCATAATATAGTATATAGATGGAGTAAATGGGTGAGAAAAGAAATTACTTGGAGAAAATGAAAGGAGAGGTAGATTAAGTTAGGATATTTCACATAAAAAGTCAAGAAAAAGCTTTTGCCATGGAGTGGAAGAGGGGAAGGTGGGGGGGGGAAATGAGTGAGCCTTCATTCTCATCAGAAATGATGCAGAGAGGAAATAACACATACAATTAATAGGGTATAGAAATCTATCTTATCCTAGAGGAAAAAATAAGAGGAAAGGAACAGGAGAAAGGTGAAAGGGGGGAAGGGAAGAGAGAAGAGGGTGATATAGGAAAGGGATTACCATAGGAGAGGGTATTCAGATACAACACACTTCTGAGGAGGGACAGGGTGAAAGGAGAGAGAGAGAGAGAGAGAGAGAGAGAGAGAGAGAGAGAGAGAGAGAGAGAGAGAGAGAGAGAGAAGAGAAGAGAAGAGAAAATGTAAAGGATGGAACAAGTATTTGGCCAGGGATGCAAGAATAACTTGAACTTTGGCAGGATGGTGATATATAGAAAGAATCTTTTAGTCTTTAAATACTTTATAAAGTTTAGAAATTCAGCCTAAAATAAAAGTTCTGCCTTTCTATGACCTCTTCCTTCCCTGTGTCTGTCTATAGCCACTAAAATAAATTTAGATGTTTTTGAGCTATAGAAGTACATGTGTGTGTGTTCACATATTTATGTGAAAATCTCATTAGATATGCACTTATGTATATATGTGTGTACACATATTTCCAGCAATTAAATTTTTTCACCAACTTCAAAGATGTTAAGTGTTAATGAATTTTAGATATAAAAGTAAAGTTGTTAGAGAACTCAAAAGTACAATTGTAAAGTTTTCATAGAGCTCAGACAATTGTCTAACAATTAAAGATTAGGTCTTTGAAAGTCTATTTTAGTCTACCTACCTATATTGCTTTGCAATCGCTTGAGGAATATTCAGAATTTATTCTCCAAACATTTATTGATTCCTTATATAACAGGAACTGTGCTAGGGACTGATGATCAAGGTTAAAAGAATGATATTTTTGCTAATTTCAAGGAGCTTTTATACAATTATGGGGAAAGGATATATTTGAAAGAGTAAATATAAAGCACACGCAAAACAGCAAAGAGAGTTTTGAGTGCAAAAGAGAAATCTGTGCAGAAGAAAGCGTTGTGTAGGAGATTTCATTTAAACTAAGCCTTTAAGGAAACTAGGAGTTCTTAGAGACAGAAATAAAGAGCAATTTTATTGCAGGGATGATAAATATATTGGGATGCATTATGGAGTTGAAAGAAGAAATATTCCCCATGATGAGAAATTTGAGGAAGATAAATTTGGTTCAAATTTAGAAGGTATGATGAGGATTAATATAGAAAAAATATAAAGGAATCATAAAGATCTATCATAAAGTGTTTCAAATGAAACTCTGTGCTAAATGCAAGAAGAAATTAATGAATTTTCTTGACCAGGAAAGTGACATGATCACAACTGGAGCTATAGTGAACTCCCTTTGCTAAATCTTTGGAAAATAAGTTCAAATATTAATTCAAATGAAGAAATATTTATTAATTACATATTCATACAAATATATGTGCATATCAATATATACATATATTTATGTGTGTGTGTGATGAATTTAAAGGAAAAATAAATTTTCTCTGGATTACTGTGAATTTAGAGCACAACTGTTCCCTTTTTTCAACTTCAACTTCTCCCTCCCTAAATTGTCATTTACTTTTTTCAAGGTCAAATATAGGTACTAATGCAAAACATATTTCCATATTGTTGATGGTTCAAAAACAAACATAGACCAACTTAAGAAGTAAAAATAAAATTGATTAAGAAAAATAAAACTGAATAAATATGTTTTGGTCTGTATTCAAATTTCATCAGTTATTTTTCTGGAGATGTTTATCATTTTCTTAAGTTATATATATATATATATATATATATATATATATATATATATTCATTTATTTCATCTCTGTATCCTAAGTGACTAGAATAATATTTTAAATATAATCAAAACTTAATAAGTCTTAGTTAAATTCTGGGCATCATTCAGGTTATTCTGAGGCCATGTGGGTTTAAGCTGCAAAAAACAATAAAATACCTTCAAAAACTCATGCCCTTCAGTGACCACACGTGGACTATAAATCTCCCCTTTTAAGTCTAGGGTGAAATATAATAATACTACATGTACACATGTATATTTGCATATGTGAGTAAATAGTTACATGCATAGCAGTATTTATATATGCACACATCCCGATATAAATGCATACATATATATAGACAGATATATGCACCATATGTGAATATACATATCAACATGAAAATCTATGAGAAAGGAATATGTGTTTTTGTGACTCTGAGTGTGAGAATAATTTCTGAGGGAAGACACTGACACTAAATAAGAATGAAAAAAGCTTCTCACAGAAGGTGAGACTTTTTCTGAGGCTTGAAATCTGAGATTCCAGGAGACAGATAAGATGGTAGACAATGTCAGACCTGAGAAACAAGAATAATTATTCCCAGATTTTCACAATGGATTGTTTTGTGTTCAAACAAGAGAAAATGCCACTTTCCTATTAATGAACTCTGAAACAGTTTAATCTGAACATATTATTTTCTCTTCACCCTCTGCTCTTCTCTGATCCCTGTACTGTTTTCCAGTTCCTCTTCCTCTCACTTCACTTCTATCTCAGGACACCATTCCTGTGCTGTTTTCCCTATTATCCCTTCTTCCTCTTTTTCTTTAGGGTTTTTTTTTTTTTTTTTTTTTTTTTTTTTTGCAAGGCAGTGGGATTAAGTGACTTGCCCAAGGCCAGACAGCTAGGTAATTATTAAGTGTCTGAGGCTGGATTTGAACTCAGGTACTCCTGACTCCAGGGTTGGTGCTCTATCCACTGTACCACCTACCTACCCCTCCTTCTTCCTCTTGATATCTTTGTGATTCAGTTTAACTGCACATTATCTCCTTTACTTAAGGATCTTGTCTCCACATTTTCCCCTCAGCATTCCATGTCTCTCACTGTTTTTGATCCTACTCAATAATTGTAGAAAAATCACAAAACCATATTGATTGAATTCATCAAAAATTTATGTTGCATGTTATCTGCTGGGTCCTTACTGTAACACCATAATCTTTTGACATCTTCCTAAAAAATCATTGCACTACTTACAGTAGCTTTTCTAAAACATTTTTGTTTTAACTCAGTCCTCCTATATTGCTCCCCCATTACCCTCTCAAACTTGAATATTTATTTTATATTTCAGTGATAAATAATCAACATCATTTACCAAGTTTCTTCCTCTTCCTTGTACCTTATCAAGCAACCTTCATATACCTCCCACAAAAGTCTTTTCCTTCACCTTCATTTCATGTGAAGATTTCACAGTTCCCTCAATAAAACAATCTACTTTTAGAAATGTGGACCAGTATCCCATCCTCTCTGGCAAGTTGTACAATCTATCATCCTTACCATTTAATATACTTTAGCCCTTACCAACTGTCTACAAACCTGTCCACATCTTCTCTTTTTTCACTTAACACATCCAGAAATTGTGTATTCCTTAGTTATGGCCCTGAAACTGTTAAATATTATCTGTTTAAATTTCTTGTGGACATCTATAATTGACATTTCCAATTTCTTTCCTATTATCCCCATTCTTTAAAATATTTTTGACCTAGCTCTTTTGTCTCCTCTAAATTATTTAATTAATGATTTTGGCACAGTTATTTACTTGGGGTGTAGTGTGTATTCAAAATAACTTGGTGTGAGAGCTACTAAGCTCTTTTCAGGACTGCTCTCCACTTTTGATGTCCACCTGAGCCATCTAACTCTTACCTGTGGCTCCAAAAAGTTGCAGCATGCTCAGCAGTCATGCATGAGTAAACCGTAATGGCAGGTGGCCTAAACCAGGCTGAGTACAATTGAGGGAGTCTCAAGCTATCAGTAAGTAGTGGGGAGGTATCTACCACAAGCCCATAAAGTCTTCCACTGGTGAAATGGACAGAGAGCTTCGGTGACTTCGTAAATTCCTCACTTTCTAATACCTTCCCATATTTAAGGTCACACAGCTAGGAAATTATTAATTGTCTGAAGCCGAATTTGAACTCAAGTCCTCCTGACTCCAGGATGGGCTCTATTCATTGAGTCACCTTGGCCACCGAAGCAAGGAATTATTTTTTTTTTGCACTTAAAGATTTTGTTTATTTTGAGTTTTACAATTTTTCCCCAATCTTACTTCCCTTCCCCCATCCCCCACCATAGGCAATTTGCCAGTCTTTACATTGTTTCCATGGTATACATTGATCCAAATTAAATGTGATGAGAGAGAAATCATATCCTTAAGGAGAAAACACAAAGTATAAGAGATATCAGGGAACTTTTTTCTAAATTAAAGTTAATAGTCCTTTGTCTTTGTTCAAATTACAACAGTTCTTTCTCTAGATACAGATGGTATTCTCCATTGTAGACAGCTCCAAATTGTCTGTGATTGTTGCACTGACAGAATGAATAAGTCACTCAAGGTTGATCATCGCCCCCATGTTGCTGTTAGGTTGTACAGTGTTTTTTCTGGTTCTGCTCATATCACTCAGTATCATGTCATACAAATCCCTCCAGGCTTCCCTGAATTTCCATCCCTCCAATTTTCTAATGGAACAATAGTGTTCCATGACATAACATATACCACAGTTTGCTAAGCCATTCCCCAATTGAAGGACATTTACTTGATTTCCAATTCTTTGCCACCACAAACAGGGCTGCTATGAATATTTTTGTACAAGTGTTGCTTTTCCCTTTTTCATCATCTTTTCAGGGTATAGACCCAATAGTGGTTTTGCTGGATCAAAGGGTATGCACATTTTTGTTGCCCTCTGTGTGTAGCTCTAAATTCAAAGCAATGAAATTTTTTAGGTTTTTGCAAGGCAAATGGGGTTAGGTGGCTTGCCCAAGGCCACACAGCTAGGTAAGTATTAAGTGTTTGAGCCCGGATTTGAACCAAGGTACTCCTGACTGCAGGGCCAGTGCTTTATCCACTGCTCCACCTAGCCAACCCCAAAGCAGTGAATTCTTAAAGAAAATGACTCTGACTATAAATTAGAAAGACAAATATTGAAGCAAACATTTAAATACTTATCAGGAATGAATTCTTTAGCAAGTTCTATTAATTTACCTCTGGGGAGTAGCCAAAATGACTTTTAAAAAGTCAGGGAATTTCTGGATCATTTCCTGAACCTTCTTTAACTGAAACCTCTACATAAGATTTTAGAAATCAGAGAAAAGAGGAAGAAGAAAAATGGAAAAAAAAGAACTGAGAGTACTTAAGGAGAATTATGAAAAAATGACTCAAAAAACAAATTCTATAAAAGAACAAGTAGCCAAGAAGAAAAATAATATAAACATCAAGAAGTAAAATTAGATAACTGGAAAAAGAAACATAAAAGCTAACTAAAGAAAATAAAATCCTAAATATTAAAATTGTACAAATGAAAACTAATGACTATGGGAAACACCAACATTCTATCAAAAGAAACCAAACATTTGTTAAAATAGAAGAAAATGTAAAATATCTCTTATGAAAAATGATTGTCATAGGAAATAAATCCAGGAGAAATATTTTACAAATTACTGGTCAATAAACAATCAGAATATAATCATGGAAAGCTGCCCTAATATCATAAAATAAGATGATAGTATAGTGGTTAGAAAAATCTACCATTCACTGCATGTAAAAGATTAAAGAATAAGAATTCTAAAGAATATTGTAGCAAAATTTGAGAATTTTAATTAAAGGAGAAAATATAGCAAGCAGTCAAAAAAGAAACGATTTAATTATCAAGGAAGCATAGTCAGAATTATGCAGAAATTATTAGCTTCAACGCTAAAGAGGTTGTGAACAGGAAATATGATATTCCACAAGGAAAACTGTCTAGATTATAACCATAAATGAGTTGCCCTGCAAAATTCACCATATCCTTTCAGGGGAAAAATGGATTTTCAATAAAATAAAGGAATTTAATTATTTTTCATATAAAGCTCAAAAATGAACAGAAAATTCAATCTTCTAATACAAGAACCAAGATCTACATAAAACAGTAAACATTAAGGGGGATATTGTCTGTTAATAACATTAAACTGCATAGGTCCCTACACAGAAGCACAATTCTTGTAACTTTTGAGAATTGTATTTCTTTTAGGATAGTAAGATAGGGAGATGGTTTAGGTATAGAAAGGTCTATGAATGTGATAATGATTTAGTCAGTTATTTAGCTCATGAGTATTGAACATTTTTGGAGGTAATGTATATGGAGGGTCTTGGTACACACATATAATAAAGTGATATTGGAGTGTACTTAGAGTGTATGAACATGAATAGATCAGTAAGGGCTCTTACTTGCTATTTTGGTTAGTACTATAGGTATTGAGGAAGAGAGTATAGTTATAGTGTCTGAATATAAATAGACCAAAAATGATCTTGCACTTCTTAAAAGGACATTTGTACTACTACTACTATAAGGGTAGAGGGGTTGTATTGAGAGCATCTAAACAAAATTGCAAAATGAAGTGATTTTTGTTTTATTTGATATTTTATCTAAAATGAGGGAAAATATACATAGAGGGGAGGAGCATATATGGATCATGAAGTGATTTTGCTTTACATGATACTTTGATTCATGAGGATCATACTTCTAAAATGGGTACTGGAAAGGATGGTTTTTAATTCATTTGTTGCATTTTTATAATGTTAATGGATCTTGAGGAGTGTGTTTCCTTTTTAACTATTATTTTATATTATTTTTAAAATCATATGTGATGATAGTTTTTCAATATTCATTCACATGCATTTTTTTAAGTTATGTGATTTCCTTCTAATCTCTGGTCTTACCTCTCTCGCTGTCAAACAGTCTATTGAAATTTGAACATGTATAATTGTGTTTAACATATTTACTAATTAGTTATTTCTGTATGAGAAACGAGGACTAAGGAAAAAGAAATAAAACCATGGAATAGGAAGGAAGAACATAACAAATTTTTAAAAAAAGTGAACATCATGTTTATTCAACTTTTGTTTCCTTTTTATTTTTTTTTGTTTTTCTTTCTTCATCTGGATGGTTGATAGCATTGTCCATAATAGGTCTCCAAGGATTTTCCTAGCTTTTTGAACTGCTAAGAGAAGCTGCATCCATCAAAATTGATCATCGAGGAATGAATTTCTAATGAAAAAGTTGAGGGCGTATACTTGGCTATGGGTATGAAATGCCAAAGAGATAATGTTGCTTATAAATCAATTAATCCTTGAAAATTCTACTTCTGTTGAGACAAATAAATAGAGTGTATTTTGACCAAGGGGCTGAGGGTACAAGTTAGAGTTATATCAAGAGAAAGTTAGGCATTAGAGGATAAAAAAAAATACATGAAGAGACCAAAGACCTAGTGTAGTAAAGGTAAATAAGGGAGGGCATGAGCACAGAGTAAATCCCACTCTGAACAGCTTTGACCCAAACAGGGAATAACATATATTTCCTATTTAGTATTACAAATGTAGAGGGAAGTAGGGGCATAAAGAAAAGGAAGGGCAAAAGTAAATGTAATAGGTAAAAGTAAACTTAAAGTTAAAAAGTGAAGTAAAAGTAGAAAGGGGGAAAAAAAGGAAAAGATGGATAAGAAGTAAAAACTGATTAAGATAAGCAAAATATTGATGTGGAGGGAAAATGAGATAGGAAAGAGAAAAATATAAATTGGAGAAGATAGAATATAGAGAAATAGAGTTAGTAATCATAAGTGTAAATAAATGATTTGGGATAAACTCTCCTAAAAATAGAAGCAGATAGAAGAGTCAATTAAAAATAAGAATCCTATAATAACAAGATTATAAGAAACCAATTTGAAGCAGAGAGATGCAGTCAGAATAAAGGTCAAAGGCTATATAGAAATATATTAGCTTCTGCTGAAAAAAAAAGCAGGGATAATAATTCTGATCTCAGACAAAACAAAAGCAAAATGAGATCTCATATAAGGGGACAAGTATCATCATTAAACATATATGCACTAATTTGTATAGAATCCAAATTCTTAGAGGAGAAGCTAAAAAAAATTACAGGGAGACATAGATAGCAACACTATCATACCAGGTAATTTAATCTCCCCTCTTAATTGAATGGACAGTTAGGTGGCACAGTAGTTAGAGTACTAAACTTAGAATCAGGAGGAAGGGATTTAGAATTCTAACACAGACACTTAATTCTTAAGAGCTGTATGACCTTGGGCAAGTCACTTGAACTGATTGCCTCCCATCTAGGGCCTTCTCTAGTCATCCTGATTCAAATCTAGCCATGGATCCAGAGGACTCTGGGAGTAGATATTGAGGCTGATGACTCAGCACACCCTCATTCAAATCAAAATCATGTGTTCTTGTCATGGCATCACTTCCTTGATGTTGTGGTCTTCATCAAAAAGGAAGGACAGATACATATAATTGGATAAATCTAAAGCTTAAATATCTCTGGAGAAAACTAACTGGGTATAGAAAGAAATATACTCCCTTGTCTCTTCAGAAAATGATACCTAATAAAAAAGAGACCCTGTCCTAGAGCAAAATACCTCATAACCAAATAAAGACAGAAATCAGACTTTTGGCCAAAGTGGCAGAGAGAAGTCAGGAACTGTTTTAAGTTCTCCTCACTTTCCCTCAGAACTGTGATGAATCACATCGCTTAATAGATTTTGGATCAAAAACCCAGAGAAGATCAGAGGGTAACATTTTTCAGCAAGGACTGTCATGGGGATTGGGTGAGGAGGGGAGTAACCTGAGATCCTTGACCTTGGAAGATTCTGCCTTGTGTTCAAAATGCAAGGAGAACTCCAGTTCAGCTGCACAGACACCAGTCTGGTTTGTTTGGATTGGAAGGCAAAAAAGGGATGGAGACAATGAAGAGATAGGAGGAAGGGGGAGCTTGAATAGATTAATTACATCACATGAATAGATACAAAGGACCTAAAGCAATAGGGGGAAGAATGGAGGAGGTAGGGACTGCCTGAATTTTACTCTTATCAGGTTTGTCTCAAAAGGGGAATAACACATAAACTCAGTTGAATCAGAAATTAATTTTACCCTTCAAATATTAGGGGGGGGAGTGGGGATGAGGAGGACTTATTGAAGGGAAGGAAATGGAGGGAGATGTATGGAAGGGGGTAAACACATTGAGGGAGGTAGTATTAAGAAGCAAAATATTGGAGAGGAGGGATAAGGAAAAAGAAAAGGGGAAAAATACAAATAGAGGGAAAATAGCACGGAGGGCTATGAACAGGTAATAATTTAATACTGAATGTGAATGGTATGAACTCTCCCATAAAATGAAAGTTAAAACCAGAGTGGATTAAAAACTAAAATCCCTCAATATGCTGCTTACAAGAAAGACATTTAAAATAGAGTTACATAGGGATTAAAGGCAAAAGGCGGGAACAGATTATGTTATTCTTTAGCTGAAATTAACAAAGCAGAGTTAGCAATTCCTATATTAGTCAAAGCACTTAAAATAGATCTTAGTAAAGTTATTATTAAAGTTATTAAAGTTATTATTAAAGTTATTAAAGTTATTAAAAGTTATCACAGACAATTAAATAATTTCAATAATAAATATGTATGCAACAAGTTGTATAACTTTCAATTTTAAGAGGAGAAGCAAATTAGGAAAATTGAGGCAGTTGGGTTGTTCAGTGAATAGAGCATTGATCCTGGAGTCATGACGACTGAAGTTCAAATAAGGTCTCTGATACTTAATAATTACCTATCTGTGTGACCAAGGATGAGTCACTTAATCCTATCACCTAACAAAAACTAAAAAGAAATTAAGAAAATTAAAGGTGAAATTGATAAAATCAAAAGCGGAAAACCATTTGAATAATAAATAAAACTGAGTTTTGGCTTTATGAAAAAACAAAAAAATAGATAACCCTATGTCAAATGTGATTTAAAAAAAGAAAGAAGAAAACCAAATTACTAATAACAAAAATGAAAAGGTTGAATTCAACACCAATGAGGAGAAAACTAAAGTAATAATTTGACTATTTGGCAAATTATAGGCCAATAAATTTCCTAATCTAAGTGAAATGGATATTGCCCAAGATAAAAGAAGAGGAAATTAACTAATTAAATAACCCTACCTCAGAAAAAAATTCAAAAAGCCATCAATAAACTCCCTATAAAATAGCCAGGGTCAGATGGATCCACAAGTGAGTTCTCTCAAGCATTCAGGCAAGAGTTAGTTCCAATTCTATATAAAATATTTAAGAAAGATTGCTGAATAAGTTACTGCCAAGGCTTACAGGGTAGAGCTGAGGTGGTGGCGTGAGGCTAATAAGCTCCTGGAGCCTATCTCTACCAAAGATACATGAAGCCTCTACTCTGGAATTCAGACTACAGACCCCACCAAGAGAAAGAGAAGATTCAAAGATATTTTCAACTGCAGACATGGTGGAGGATCTTGGTTGAATGTCTGTTTGAGGGAAGAGGGGAAGAAAAGTCCAGGAGGTGGCAGAGCAAGCAAAGCCAGGTGGAGATTTTTATGACAGTGCAATCCAGGTATCAAGAGCTTAATAATAACAGAGGTCCCAGAATCTGGATATCAAGGCATCATGGAGGATAACACCACAAACAAGGTCTGAACCCCAAAAACATTGGGGTAAAAGTCAGGACTCTGTGTTGAGAACAATCTGCTGCTTAGTCAGAACCTGGACATAAAGGGGGCAGACCTATGCCTGGACTGCATAGGCAACATCTTAACCAACAACAAGCCAGGGATCAGACCCCAGCCCCAGCAAAATAAAAGCTTGAATCTATACTCCATATAACCCAGAAGCAGAGCTACAACAACAAAGATGAGAAAAATACTAAAATAGTGCTCACTATAGAAAAATATTTAACAGATAAAGATGACATCAATGCCACATCTCAAGAAGAAAGCTGTGAAACATCACTCACAAAAGAAGTATCAAAACAGTCTATAAATTGGATTCAAATAGAAAAGCTCATCAAAGAACTTAAAAAAATTAAAAGCCAAAGAAGAGAGGAAGAAGAAAAATAGAAAAAAGAAGTGAAAGTTATGCAGGAAAATTGTGAACAGTTGACCAGAGAATTCAACACTTTTAGAAATGAAATAATTGAAGAATATAAAGTCCTAAAAACTCTAACTGAACAGTTAGAAACCAATGAATCTACAAGACTAAAAGATTCCATCAAACAAAATAAAAATGATGAAAAAAATTGAAGAAAATCTAAAGTATCTTCTAGGGAAAATGAATGACCTGCAAAACAGATTTGAGAAAGACAATCTACAAATCATTGGGCTACTAGAAAGCCTGGACCAACAGAAGAACCTAGAAAACATGATGGAGGAAATTATAAGGGGAAACTGCCCCAATCTACTAGAACAAAATAATAGTACAACACTTGAAAGAATTCACAGAACCCTTCCAGAAAGAGGCCCCAGAATAAAAACTCCAATGACTGTAATAGCCCAATCACAGAACCTTCAAATAATAGAGTGAATATTGAAAACACCAAAAGGGAAACAATTCAAATGCAAATGCAACACCATCAGACTAACACAAGACCCATCACCCTCAACATTGAAGGATCAGAAGAATTGGAATAACTAATTTCAGAAAGCTAAGGACCTGGGATTACAACCCAGAATATAGTACCCTGGGATTACAACTCAGAATGTGCTACCTTGCAAAATTCAGCATATATTGTCAGGGAACAAGATGGCTGTTCAATGAAATATGGAGCTTCCAGCATTTCCTGAAACTAAGAGCGGAACTGAACAGAAAATTCAATTGCCAAATACATGAATGCAGACTTACATAAGAAAGGTAAATTAAAAGGTGGATTGAAAAAGCAAAGCTGTTTTAAACAAGTGTTGGTTCCTAAAAGGGAAGACATAACAATTTTACCTCATTAGAAAATTACTTCTCTAAGGATAAATAAAGGAGAGAATATTATGAAAGAGAATCAACCTAAGGGATATAGATTTAATTGGGTCTTGTCCTTCAATTGAAGAGGTCCACAATCACATCACTATATTTGAGATAAAAAGCAGGAGTGTCAACCATAACTTAAGCATGTCATTACACTCTGACTGGTTTTAACCATAAGGTGATTAAAGACCTTATCTAAATGAGAAGGACTTGAGGCAGTGTCTTTGTTACTTATAATCATTATATAAAATCAGTGAGACCTCCAGAGCCTCCCGATACTTAGAGATCTTCAAGATACTTTCAGCTAATTTACCAGGGCTTCGGTACACTGGGGGGTGGGGAGAAGGTAAAGTGTGAGAGAGAAAAAGCTATGGTTCACTTAACAAGGTGCTAAGTACCTTGAGTGGAAGGAGAGGAGGCAAAGTGGGAAAGAAAATAGGCTAGAGAGGAGGGGCACAAAGAGTTTAAAATAGTATATGGCTTTGGAAGATACTTTTGCTTGTGAAGAGGATTCTGTGGACTTCAAAGATACTTGAAAAATGGGTAAAGTAAAAATAATGATAACTTAATTTGATGCAAAATGAGGCAATGCTGCTTATCAAACAATCAAATAAACAATCTGTGATGATATTTTGATAACAATAATGGCTTATCAAGCAACAGAGAATTGTGATTTATGACACCTGACCAATGTTATTTAAAGCACCAAGGGAAGAGGCACAATGACTGAAAATTTAAGAGGGAAAGAAGGGAGAATTTTGTGTAAATGTTGCATGAATTCAATTCAATAGATTTAGCCCAGAGAGGGAATAAGATATATCCCCACTTGGATTTAAAATATAACTTAATCTACAAAGAAAGTGGGGAGTCCAGAAAGGGGAAGATAAGGGAAGTAGAAGGAAAGGGTAGGCATAAATGTAAATAAACTGAAATTTAAATTTTTTAAAAGATAAATCAAAGGAGAAAGATAGTAAAATTTAAGGAGGATGAATAACAGAAAAGGAAAGAAATATAAATGGAGTAAGATAGAATAGACGAAAATACAGAATTAGGAATCTTAATTATAAATATGAATGGGATGAACTGTCCCATAAAACAGACGCAGATAGCAGAATGGATTAAAACCAGAATCCTACAATATTTTGTTTACAAGAAACACTTTAGAAGTAGAAAGATACATAGAGGGTAAAGGTAAAAGATTGGAAGAGAATATATTATACCTCAGCTGAAGTAAAAACATCTATAGTGGTGATTCTAATACCAGACAAAGTAAAGGCAAAAATCAATCTCATTAAAAGGGATAAGGAAAGAAGTTACATCTTTTTAAAAGTCACCACTAGAAATGAAGTTATGTCATTAATAAACATGTATGCACCTAATGGGATAGCTTCTAGATTCCTAGTGGAAAAGTTGATTAAATTGCAAGGAGAAATACACAGCAAAAATTTAATAATGGGAGACCTCAACCTCCCTCTGTTAGAATGAGATAAATGCAACAACAAGATAAACAAGAAAGAAACTAAGACGGTGAATGAAATATTAGAAAACTTAGGCATGATACAGATCTGGAGAAAACAATTGGGACAGAAAAGAATGAATATAACTTTTTCTCAGCAATACATGACACCTTCACCAAATTTGTCCATAAACTAGGGCACAAAATCCTTAAAATCAAATGCAGAAAGGCAGAAGTAATAATTACACACTTCTCAGTTCCTGATGCAATAAAAATTACATGTAATAAAAAAGTCAGGAAAAGATAAATCAAGAACTAATTGGAAATTAAATAACCATCATAAATAATTTGTACATCACATAACAAATCATAGAAATAATCAACAATTATATACAAGAAAATGATAATAATGAGACAATATACTAAAATTTATGGAATGCTGTCAAGGCAATTTTGAGGGGAAACTTTATATCTCTAACTGCTTTTTTGAATAAAATTAAGAAAGAGGAGATCAATGAATTGGTTATGCCATTAAAAAAGCAAGAGAAAGGACAATGTAAGCATTCACAATTAAATACCATACTAGAGATTCTGAAAATCAAGGGAGAGATTAATAAAATACAAAGAAAAAAGCTACTGCTCTCATAAATAAATCTAAAACTTGGTTTTATGAAGATTTCAGTAAAATAGATAAGCTTATGGTTGTACTGATTTAAAAAATAGAAAGAAGCTAACCAATTAAGCAGTATCAAAAATGAGAAACGAGAACTAACCACCAATGAGGAGGAAATTAAAGAGATAATACAGAGCTACTTTGCCAAATTTTACACCAATTAATTGGACAATTGAGTGAAATGGATGATTATTTTCAAAAATACAAACTGTCCAGATTATCAGAAGAGGAAATAAATTACTTAAATAACCCCAATTCCAAACAAGAAGTTGAAGAAATCATCAATAAACTTCCTAAGAAAAAGTCTCCAGGGGCGGCTTGGTGGTGCAGTGGAGAGAGCACTGGCCCTGGAGTCAGGAGTACCTGAGTTCAAATCCAGCCTCAGACACTTAATAATTACCTAGCTGTGTGGCCTTTGGCAATCCACCTAACCTCATTGCCTTGCAAAAAACCCCAAAAAACAAACAAAAAAAACTATTTAAAAAAAAAGTAAAAGGCTCCAAGCCCAGAAGGATTTACAAGTGAATTCAAGGAAAATTTAATTTCTATTCTACATAAACTATTTTAAAGATTAGAAGAGGAAGGATTTCTACCAGACTCCATTTATGTCACCAACATGGTACTGATACCCAAACCAGGAAGAACCAAAACAGACAAAGAAA
The DNA here is from genome assembly GCF_037893015.1 of Macrotis lagotis. NCBI lineage: Eukaryota > Metazoa > Chordata > Mammalia > Peramelemorphia > Peramelidae > Macrotis > Macrotis lagotis. The sequence continues at coordinate 489,039,745 of NC_133666.1, forward strand.
ATTATAGACCAATCTCCCTAGTAAATATTGATGCAAACATAAAATTTTAACAATGAGATTACAGCAAGTTATTATTAGGTTAATACACCATGATAGTATTGCATTTATATCAGGCAGGTAGGGATGATTCAATATAAGGAAAACACTCAACAATTAAACATATCAACAGAAAAAGAAAGAGAAACCATATGATTATCTCAATAGATGTTGAAAATTCCTTTGAGAAAATACAACATCTGTTCCGATTAAGAAACACTATAAAATATAGGAATAAATATACTTTTTCTTAAAATGTTAAATAGTATCTATCTAAAACATCAATGAACATTATAATTAATGGAAATAAACTCAGCATTTTTAATACATCCTAGGGTGAAACATGGATGCAAACTATCACCATTATTATTCAATATAATATTAGAAATGTTAGCAGTAGCATTTAGAGAAGAAAAAGAAATTAAAGGAATCAGAATAGGCAATGAGGAAGCAAAAGTTTCACCTTTTGAAGATGATATGATGGAATACCTAGAGAATCCAAAGAAATCATCTAAAAAATTCTTTGAGGAGCAGTGGTACAGTGAATATAGCACCAGTCCTGGAGTCAGAAGTATTTGAGTACAAATCTGGCCCCAGACACTTAATAATTGCCTAGTTTTGTAACCTTGGGCAAGTCACTTAACCAATTGCCTTCCAACTCCCCTTTTAAGTTACAAAATTTCCTGCCACAATCCACTCAGCAGCATTCAGGTGAAAATTGCACATACATATTTGTGTTTAACATGTTTACAGATTATCCTTTTTTGGTATGAAGAATTAAAATTAAGAACAAAATAAGAATACCATGAGATAGGAAAATATATAAGAACATTTTTTAAAGTGAATGTGGTGTTTGTCAGATTTGGAAGATATTTTAATTATTGTTGTTGTTTTGGTTGTTTTGTTTTTCTTCCTCTGCATTGGGATAGAATTGTCCATACTTGTTCTGATAAGGTTGGCCTAGTTCTCTGAATAGCTGAGAGGAACTACAGCCATCCAGGTTAATCCACTGACAATGTTCTGATTAATATGTGAAATATCTCTTGCTTCTACTCCCCTCACTCAACATTAGATCCTGTAAATCATTCCATGCAGCTCCAGTCTGATCATTTATGATTTTTCTCAGGACAGTAGTATTCCATAATATTCATAGGCCATAACTTGTTCAGCACTTATCCCAATGATAGACATACTCTCAAATTCCAAATCTTCAAAAAGAATTACTAAGAATAGAACATGTGGGAATTTTCTCATTATGATTTCTTCTGCATATAGTACTACTATTGGAATTGCTGGGTCAAAGGGTATGATCAACTCATTATTGTTTTTTGAGTGTAGTTCCATATTGCTCTGCAGAATCTTTGGATCAGTCCACAAATTCACCAGCAATGCTGGTTCCAATTCTCCCACAAACTTTCCAACGTTGATTGTTTTCTTTTTCTGTTTTTGGTCATCTTAGTCAATCTGTTAGATGTGAGGTAATATCTCATAGTTCTTTTAATTTGCATTTCTCTAATCAATATTGATTTGGGACATTTTTTCATATGATTTTACATATATTTTATATACACACATGTGTATATGTATATATATATGTACATACATATGTACACATATATTGTATATAATATATTTTATATAGAGAGAAAAAGAGAGCTTTAACTTATTCATTTGAAATCTGACTATTCATATCATTTGACCATTTTGCAATTGGGTAATGTCTTACAATTTTTTACAGCTTAATAATTCTCTACATATTTTCAAAATGAGACTTTTATCAGAACTCCTAGTTTTGAAAAATGTTTCCCAGCTTTGTACATTCCTCCTAATTTTGGCAGCATTGCTTCAATTAAAGCAAAAATCTTGTTTTTTTAATTAAATATAGTCAAAATCATTCATTTAGCAATTTATAATGGGCTCTATTTGTTGCTTGGTCATAAATTTCTCTCCTTTCCAGAGATCTGATAGATAATTTGTTGGTCGATTAATTTATCTTTTTTGTTACCTTTTATGTTGAAATTTTGTACCCATTTTCACTTTATTTTAGTATAGCATTGGATATGTGGAAATTTGTTGAGATTTTGCCATACTGTTTTCTAGTTTTCCCCATGATTTTTGTCAAATAATGAGTTCTTAAGCCAGAAGCTAAAGCGTATGGGTCTATCAAATCGTTGCTGTAGTCAGTATTTTACTGTTTTCTTTGGGTCTCTCTGAATCCACTGATCCATTACTTTATTTCTTAACCAGTACCAGGCAGCTTTGATGAGTGTCTCTTTGTGATCTGGTAGAGCGAGGCCACTTTCCTTTACATTTTTTTTTTCCATTGGTTTCCTTGATATTCTTGAAATTTTGTTGCTCTAGAGGAGTTTTGTTACTTTTTTCTAGTTCTGTGCTACAGTTATATAGCAGTTTCATTGGTATAGCACTAGAGAAGTAATTTGATTTCGGTAGAATTGTCAATTTTATTATATTAGATCTACCTAACCATGAGCAATGGACATTGATCCAGTTGCTTAGATCTGACTTTATTTAGGTGAGAAGTGCTTTTTAATTGTGTTTATACAAGTTTCTGGGTTTGACTTGGGAGGTAGATTCCCAAGAATTTAATGTTGTCTGCAGGTACTTTAAATGGAATTTATCTTTCTAGCTTTTCCACTTGGCGAATGTTATTCATATAGAGAAATACTGATGATATTTGTGGTTTATTTTATATCCTGCTACTTTGATGAATTTGTTAATTGTTTCAGAAGGGTTTTTAGATTATTTTCTTGGTCTCTTAGTATATCATCATATTATCTGCAAAAGAGTGAAACCTTTTCTACTTCTTTGCCAATTCTGATTTCTTCTTTTGCTTCTCTTATTGTTAAAGCTAGCATTTCAATTGCTATTTTGAATACAAACAATAATAATAGGCATCCTTATTTCATCCCTCTCCCCCCCCAGTCTTATGGGAAATGCTAAAAGTTTATCCCTATTACACATAATATTTGTTGAGGGTTTAAGATGGATGCTCCTTATTAATTTAATGAAATTTCCACTTATTCCTATACTTTTTACTGTTTCTAATAGGAATGGATGTTGTATTTTATTGCATGTTTTATCAGAATCTATTGAGATGATCTTATGATTTCTGTTGGTCTTTCTATTGATATGTTCAAATATGTTGAGTGTTCTCCTGTGGGTACACAGGCTATTCTAATAGCCATGGCACAAATCATTTCCAAGTAAACCACCACCTGAACAATCTAAGGAGCTGGCTTGCAGCCCTTAGAGATAAGGTGCGCTGGAGTCCTTGGGAGCTGGACATTCCGCCTCACAGACTAAGGGCATTAGACATAGCTGTGTTTTATCACATCCTCCCTAACATACCCCCTTAGCCTGTGATGCAAGATGCTGAACATACCCTGCTTGAATTCCCCCCAGTTACCTCATTATTCTTTGTTCTATCCAGGAAGACCTAACAGTATATATGTAATAGCTAAGCAGTAATAAAATTGAGCTGGAGACATAAGGCAGTAGTGGCTTGACTCCTTATTCTCAGATCCCCTCTGGGAGGAAGGTCACCACTGTGGGCCCCAGCGCTAAGCAAGCCACAATGTTTTCCTAATATTGATCCATACCTGCCTGTCTTTTATAAATCCTCCCTCATCATGGTGTTCTATCCTAGTAATAACTTGCTTTTATCTCTACTAAAATTGTACTTAAGATTTTTGCATCAATTTTCATTAGGAGGAATGGTCTATATTTTTCTTTGTCTTTTTTGTTTCTTCTTGGTTTAGGTATCAGCATCATATTGGCATCAAAAAAGGAAATGAACAGAAATCCTCTTTTTCCTATTTTTTCAAAAATATTTCATATAGAATAGGAATTAATTGATCTTAATTGTTTAGTAGAATTCCCTTAGAAATCCATCTGGACTTGGAGACTTTTACATAGGGAATTTATTGATGGTGTCTTCAATTTCTTTTTCTGAAATTGGGCTATTAAAGTATTTTAATTCCTATTCTGTCAATATGGATAGATTGTATTTTTGTAAAAACATTATATATATATATATGTATATATATATATATATATATTTCACTCAGAATATCAAATTTATTGGCATGAGGTTTGCCAAAATTGTTCCAAATTATCTCTTTCATTTGCTCCTCATTGGTGGTTGTTAAATCTTTTACATTTTTGATACTGATATTTTCATTATCGTATTTCCTTTTTTAAGTCAGATTGACAAAATGTTTATATTATTGACTTGTTCATAAAGCCAAATCCTGATTTTTATTTATTAAATCAGTTTATCTTGCTTTGAATTTAGTCTCTCCCTTGATTTTCAGAATTTCTAATTCGACATTTATTTGAGGACATTAAATTTAATCATTTTCTAGCTATTTTAGTCACATTCTCCATTCATTGATCTCCTTATTCTTTATTTTATTCATATGAACATTTAAAGATAGAAAGTTTCCCCCAAGTCTTCCTTGGCTCCATCTCTGGACAAAATCTATGAAATCTAATTTACTCAATGTTCATACCTTCTCTTCTTTTCCTCTAAAATTTTAGATCTTTGTGGCCCTTCACCTGTTATTATTTATCAATCATGTCATATTATTCAGGTACCATCAATCACAGTTTAACTGATTGTTTGATAAACAAAATATCAAAATATATTATCAAAGTAGTATCACAGATAGTTTGATAAGCAGTATTGTTTCATAATCACTAAGTACCTCTACTCTTCTATCTCATTAAATGCACACTTTTCTAAAATCTTGAATTGCATTAAATTAAAATGAATTTTTAGCTTACCCCTTTTTCAAGTACCAATCAAGGAGGTTACATTGAATTCAGCCCTTATTTGATTAACTATAGTGTCTCAATGTATTCTAAGTACTGGGACACTCTGATGGTCTCTCTTATGAACTTTACAAGTTATTGTAAGGTATGAGAGACACTGTTTCAGGATCGCCTGTCCTATGATGCCCTCATCAGAGAAAGCTCTAGGCTCTGTGCGCAAAGGAGAATTTCACTGGATCAAATGAAACTGAGACATTTTTAGGTTTAGAAGTAAACTCCCCTGCTTTTCATCAGAGATTTTTGTCTCAAGCATACTGATATCATCCTAGGCTTCTTCAGGGAAGAGACAAGACCCAACCATTACAACATTCTCAAAGTCCAATCTATTCAATTATGTTAAATTATTTAAATATCCTTAGAGAAATACAATTCACAAAAGCTATAAGTGTTATATCTTCCCTGATAGGATTGTCTACAGTTTGATGGTCTTGGCTAGCTCTTGCTTTGTGTTGTTTTTTAATTGGCCCCACTTTCTTTTTTTTTATATTAAAGAATTTATTTCTTTGAGTTTTACAACTTTTCCCCTAATGTTACTTCCCTCACCCCACCCCCACAGAAGGCAATTTGACAGTATTTACACTGTTTCCATGGTATACACTGATCCAAATTGAGTGTGATGATAGAGAAATCATATCTTTAAGGAAGAAACATAAAGTATAAGAGCTGAATTCCCATCCCTCCAAGTTTCAAATAGAATAATAGTGTTCTATGACATACATTTAGCCCAGTTTGCTAGGCCATTCCCCAATTGAAAGACATTTACTTGCTTGAGAGAAATTCATTTGAAGTAGTGTTATCCATATAAGGTAAAGGTCGGTGGTTGAAGCAGAATGTATTATACTTCTCCTGAAGTGTAAAAGGCAGGGATAGCGATCTTTCTCTCAGACAAAGCATCTGCAAAAATAGATCACATTAAAAAATATAAGGAGAGAACTTTTTTTCCAATTCTTTGCCACCACAAACAGGGCTGCTATGAATATTTTTGTACAAGTGATGTTTTTACCCTTTTTCATCATCTCAACCGGGTATAAACCCAATAGTTGTATTATTGGATCAAAAGGTATGCACATTTTTGTTGTCCTTTAGGCGTAATTCCAAATTTCTCTCCAGAAAGTTTGTATGAGTTCACAGATTCCCTTTTTCATTTACCTTTTTATGCATCACTTGAGACATATATTTCACAATTGCATTCCTTGTTCAGTTCAGGTATTTTTGTCTGGGAATATTGAAAGTCCTCTATTTCATTGAACATCCAATTTTCCCCTGACAGTATATGATGAATTTTTCAGGGTAATAATTCTTGGTCGTAATCCCCAGTCCTTTGCCCTCTGCTATATAATATTGCAGGTCCTCCAATCCTTCAATATTGAGGATGATAAGACCTATGTAACTCTGATTGCATTTCCTTTTTAAAAACTGTTTCTTTTTTGCTGATTGCAGTATTTTGTCCTTTATTGAAAATTCTGGAATTAGGTTAAAAGAACCCTTAGAGTTTTATCTTGTAGTAACATTTTTTTAGGTTTTTGCAAGGCAATGGGGTCAAGTGGTTTGCCCAAGGCCACACAGCTAGGTAATTATTAAGTTTCTGAGAACAGATTTGAACTCAGGTACTCCTGACTACAGGGCCAGTGCTCTATCCACTGCACCACCTAGCCATCCTTTGTAGTTGCTTTCTTGACGAATTCTGTAAATTGTCTTCTTCTTCTAGTAGATTAGGAAAGCTTTCCCAGATAATTTCCTGCATGTTGTTTCCCAGGCTTTTTTTATCTAGTTTTTCTGGTAGTCTGATGTTTTGTAAATTACCTCTCATGGACCATTATTGCACATGATTTTTATTGCATTATGGTCTAAAAAGGAAGTATTCACTATTTTGCCTTTCTGTATGTGATTATGTGGTCTTCATGCTCTAGTGCATGATCAACTTTTGTGTAGGTGTCATATATTGCAGAAAAAAAATGTATATTCCTTTCTATCTCCATTCCATTTTCTCTAAAGGTCTATCATGTCTAGATTTTCTAACATTCTATTTATCTCCTTAAATACAATCTTGTTTATTTTATGGTTGGATTTATCTAATTCTGAGAGATGTAGGTTGAGGTCTCCCACCAGTAGCATTTTGCTGTCCATGTCTTACTGTAACTCATTTAGGGTCTCCTATAAGAATTTGAATGTTATACCACTTGGTTCATACATATTTAGAATTGAAATTGTTTCATTGTCTATTGTACCTTTTAGGAGAATATAAGTTCTCTCCTTATATTTTTTAATGTGATCTATTTTTGCAGATGCTTTGTCTGAGAGAAAGATTGTTTTCCCTGACTTTTACACTTCAGGAGAAGTATAATACATTCTGCTTCAACCATGGACCTTTACCCTATATGGATAACACTACTTCAAATGAATTTCTTGCAAGCAGAACATTTTAAAATTATCATTTTTTTAATTCACTCTATCTGCTTGTATTTTATGGCAGAGTTTAACCCATTCACATTCAAAGCTATAATTACTAAACCTTTATTGCCCTCATGCTATCTTCCCTCTGTTTGCATTTTTCACCTTCTTTGATATTATTACTGCTTCCCAATACTTTAGTTCTGAACCACTCCCTTCAGTGTATATGGCCCTTACATTCAACCCCCAACTTCCCCTTTCTTTCCCCTTTTTCTTTGTCCTTTTCTAAGGAGATGTTATCTTTACTTTGGGCTGGGCCAACTCCCCAGGTGTGGATCCCAAAACTTTTTTACTAGAAATGTTTCCCAGGCTTCCCTGCTAAAGAATGTGGTCTTGATCAATCGTGCTTCAGTTCAGGGTGCTTGGGAAGTTCTTACTCCTTGGACCATAGTGGCTAATAGTGAAGTTCTCAATGGAACCTTCACCCTTCACATGAACTATAGTCAGGATAACACTAGATTCAGCAGCTTCCACATAAAGGGATTGAAGGGTTGGCAATAAAATATTTCAGAAGGCAAAAAAGACTGAATTACAACAAGAACCAACTACCCACAAAAACTGAATATTCTCTTTCAGATGAAAATTGGACATTCAGTGAAATAGGGCACTTTCAAACTTTCCTGATGAAATGAACAGAACCGAAAAAAAAGGTTTGATCATCAATTACAGGTCTCAGATGAAGCATGGAGAGAGTAGATGGGAAGGACAAATCATGAGGGACCTAATGCTGTTGAACAGCTTGCATTCCTGTATGGGAAGAAGATACTGGTAATCCATATGAAGCTACTCTTTTACTCAGCAAATTAGAAGGACCATATATAGACAAGGCACAGGATGGATTTGAATTTGGAGGCATAATATATTAAAAAACTAGATTTTATCAGAGAGAAAGAAATATGTTGGGAGAATAGGGAAGGAGAGGTAGAATAGGGTAAGCTACTTCACATTAAAAAGACATGACTAGGGGCTGCTAGGTGGCATAGTAGATAGAGAACTGACTCTGGAGTTAGATGACCTGAGGTCATTTCTGGCCTCTAGACACTTAATAATTGCCTAGCTGTGTGACCTTGGGAAAGTCACTTACCCCAGTTGCTTTGCAAAAACAAACAAACAAAAAAAGGCAAGAATAATTTTTTTCAATGGAATGGAAGAGGGGGAGGTGAGGGGGAGTGAGTTAGCCTTTACTCTCATTGGAAGTGACTCGGAAATGATATATTCTATACACTCAATGGTTATAGAAATTTGTCTTGCTCTAGAGGAAAATAGGAGAGGAAAGATATGGGAGAAAGGGGACAGAGAGAGGGGCAGGGGATGCAGTTGATAGAAGAAAGGGAAGATCATGGAAGAGAACAGTGAGATACAAAACACTCTTGAAAAGGGACTAGGTGCAAGGAGAAAGAAAATAGAATAAATGGGGGTGGGGGAATAGGATGTAGGGAAATACGGCAATTGCAGCTGTGGTAAAAATATTGAAGCAATTTTTCTGATGAACTTATGATATGGGATGATATCTATTCTGAAAAAGAGCTTTTGTTGTCTGAATACAGAACAAAGCACTTTTTTCTCTTTATCTTTCTGTCTTTTTTCACTTTCATTGTTGGTAGGAGGGACTATGTCTACTTTTACAACATCACAATTATATTAATATATTTCATGGCTACATATTTTTAACCTAAACCAAGTAATTTGTTTTCTCAAAATGGGGATGGGAGATGAAAGGAAGAGAAAGAATTTCGAACTCAATGTTTTAGGAGTAAATGTTGAATATTGCTTTTGCATATAATTAGGATAAAAACATAAAAAATAAAATGAAATAAACATTTGTGTCTGGAACACTAGAATGTAAGATGACCCCAAAATATGAAGGTAAGCATGCCTCCACATTTTGGACAGTCCTGATCTAAATACTTAAGCACTTTTTTTTTTCAGAAAATGCTATCTATAGAGCAGTTCTGCAGTAACTGAATGCTTCCCTTCATAGTTTGGTGGGTGCTCCATGAGTGCTATCTAAGGTTTTTTTTTTTTTTAATTTGTTTTGTTGCTTTCTAATGCAATTTGTGAGTGTTCTCATTGGCATATGTCACATTTATGTAATCAAGACCCCAGTGTAGACGCCCATTCATTTTAACCATTTAATGTCTATTTTCTTTTATGATTGATTATATACTTTAAAGTTTTAGTTTTCAAATAAGCTGAAAAAATTTCCTTCCAACCCTAACAAATGGGGTCATACTCCTTTGTCAAGTGAATCTCAGGGAAGAGTGACTCGGAACTAAACTCTTCTACCACTTAACCATATTAAAAATAAAAGACAGTGAATATGTTTTTAAATGATAGTTCATACATATGAACCAATGCATTGAAATAGTCTGGTATTCAGTCTGACATGTGATTTTACGTGGCCCCATGGGTTTACTAAATGCTTTAGTAAATGAAGATGTGCTACCATAGAACTCTCACTGAAATGACAAAACAAATTATTTTGTCTATTGTTTCAATAAAAATCTTTTAAAAGCAAGGTTGACCAGCCCTGATTTAGATGAAAAGTTTCACCTTTCTAAGATGACAGTTGTACAAAAATTAATAGTATATCACTAGAGTTAGAAATCAATAGAACAAGAAATTAAACAGAATTGTAATGATTGAATGATACTTGAATTTAATGAAAGTTGTCTATATTTTAATTTCAATTTTTCCTTCCAATGGACATGGATTCTGCAAAAATTTGCTTTTGAAATTTGTCTTCGTTAGTCTTTTGAAAGTGCAATGCAACTAATTTGATTGAACAGAAGTATGTTTTTCAGAATGAAACATCTTTAAAATTCTTCACAGCTAGGTTGTTGCCTAGGATGATTCAGTGTCTAATTAGCTTGTTCTGGAGTCTCTAACACTTGAATTAAAATTCATTCTTAAAAATACTTATTAGCTGTATAACCCTGGGCAAGTCAATTAAACTGATTTTGCCTTAATCCAGGAGAAGGAAATGCACAGCTCTCCACTATTTTCCCCCATGAAACAAAGAATCAAACAAAATTGAAATAACTGAACAGTAATAAAAAGTTATTGATGTTAATCCTCATAATTTAATTTGAATTGTAGTTTCCCTTTCCCCAAAGAAAGCACATTAATGTTTTCAGAATACTAAGAATTTTAAAGTAAAATCTTTGAACTATTGAAATTAAATATACATATATACATATATACATATATATATATACATATATATATATATATATATATATTATGTCTTTACTGGGAACCTTTATTCATTTCATGTAATATTTTAATATAGGGGAAATATCAGTATAGGCTACCTTTCAATGGATTTTACCTATTGTTTCACCTTCTCTTATCCAGTGAACAGAAATCAAAAACACAGAAGAACAAGCAGATAAACAACCAAATCAATAATTAAGCTGATAATTCTTTTCAAAATAACTTCACTAGGAATTTTTAAAATGTCAATATTAATTTTGCTCATCATTTTGTCATTTATTAGATAGATTGTTTGAACAATTTTTTTGCTTTTATGAGTAAAGATTAACAATCCTCTTCAATTAAGTTGAGAAGAATAATATTCTATGGTAAATGCACAGTGTTTAAATGAATGTTTAATTAGAGTAAAAACACATTCATTGAATTAAGTATTAGAAACATAATGTGAGAGTTGCAATATTATTAATAATAAGCACATTTTTGAAATTAACTTTATTATCATAAGACCAAAAGGATGACTGAAATCTCATTTATGAGGTTACAAATGGAATAAATGAATTGTGGTTATAATTGTTAAGAAAAATTTTTTTCATTGACCTTTACTTATTAGATTTTTCATCTTTCATTGGTCAACCATAGTAAATATTTTCACCTGAAAAGAAAGAAATATGGATAAATATCTATTTTGTTTCATTCGCTGAAAGGAGGGTTTTTAAAAATTGCAATAGAATTAGATTTATAACAGACAACTATCATTGGAGAAACTGGATCAAATTCCATCTAAAAGACTGAACTTTTTTTCTTTGCCTCCAATTTATGGTGATAATCCATAAAGCTTCCTTATTTTATATTAAATTATGTGAATGCCCTTACCAAAATTTTCATTATAATTTAAATTTTTTGTTGTTCAGTCATTCAATTTTGTACAAAACTTTGTGACTTGATTGGCCATAGCATGCCAGATGTTTCTAACCTCCAGTACCTATCAAAGTCAAAGTTTACATTCATTGTTCCATGATTCCATTTATCCATTCCCATTCTCCATCACCCCTTTGTCCTTTAATCTTTTTCAATGTCAGGGTTTTTATATTTCAGGGCCATCTTCTCATTATGTGAATAACACACTCATGCTTTAGTTTCAGTATTTGACCTTCCAGTGAATAGACTAACTAAATTTCTTTTTAAAAATTGCCACTGTTATAGAGGCCTCCAGGCCTGGAATCAAGTGGATCTGAGTTCATATCTGGCCTGAGACACCTATTGCTTATTTAGCTGTAAGTCACAACCCCATTGCCTTGCAAAAAACTTAAAAAAAATAAAAAAAAACCCTACAAATTAATTAGATTTATATTTCCCATTTACATGTGAAAGAATTTTTACATTTATATGTTTTAAATTTATACTCCAAATTTTCTCACTTTCTTCTTCTTTCCCTTGGCTAAGACAACAAGCAATCTGATAGAGAGTATACATTTGCAGTCATGGAAGGTATATTTCCATATTAGTCATATTATGAAGGTAAAGGCAGGTCCCTCCAAATAAAGAAAGCAAAAAATAGGATGTTTCAATATTTATTCAAAGACATTTATTCTTTTTTTCTGCAGGTGAACAGCAATTTTTATCATAAATCCTTTGAAATTGTCTTGAATCATAATATTGCTAAGAACAATTTAGTGATTTATGATTGATCACCACACCATACAATAATACGTTTATTATGTACAGTCTTCTCATGCTTCTGCTTCCATTACTTTAAATCAATTCATGCAAGACTTTTTAGGTTTTTCTGAAAGTATCATTTCTTATGGTAAAAAAAAAAAAATGTTCCAAAACTTGTCCAACTATTTTGCAATTGAGGGATATTCCATCAATTTCCAATTTTTTACCATGTGCTTTAATATTAACTACATGAATTGGAATTGCTGTGCTCCTTGGCACCATACTTGCCTTCTAATGGATCCTTGATAACGTATTGAAAATATGCTTATTCCAATTACAGGGTTTCAAAAGACTCCTGTATTAAAAATTTTTATAACTATCTCCAAGATTTGGGAGTGGACAATTTTCTGGCAATCAACCACAGGACAACCCATCATCTCTCTAGCACTTGCCTCTCAACATCACTTCAGTGGTCTTAGTTGAGTATTCCCAGGGTCAAAAGCCTTTACTTTGAAAAAATTATAGTTCAAAGCAGATTTGCATCACAATGATACCTAGAAAAAAAGAATAGGATCTTCTTCCATCCTGTTGGCTTTGAGACCTGGGGACAAGGAACTTTGAGAAATAGTACTAGAGACATTCTTCTGTGTCACTGGAAATGAAATTCTTGGACCAGCATGAGACAGACAAGAGGGAAGATGATGTTTTCATTGATCAAGGATGAAAGAACTTCCAGCCAAGATGGTGGAGAGAAGACAGACATTGTGATAGGTGCTTTCTCGTTCCCCCTCAGAAATAACATGAGAAACCTGTTAACAGAAATTCTATCAACAAAACCCAGAAAGAGAAGCTGGGAGAAGAACACCTACAAAGAAGGTCTGTCTCAGGGAACGGTGAGTGAACCAGGAGATGAGAGCAGAAAATCAGTGAATGGACGGCCACTGGGGGATGCCAGAGGTACAGCCTCAGCCATAGAGACTTTGGTAAGTGGAGGCTGTAAGTTCAAACTTTACCTGCAAAGTCATTGGCCTGGGGAAGAGGAGCTATAGTAGGGTGAGTTCTAGGACAGAGTCTCAGAGCATGCCTGGAGATCAATCAGCTGCATCAGACATCTGAGCTATATACTTTCAGCAGAACAAACAATAAACATCCCCAACCCCCCCCCTCAGGGCAACAGAGTTTATTCAATAGAAAGAGATTAACTCTCTCCCCTCAGGGCCCAGGCCAGTGGCCAAGGTCAGCTCAGACCCTGCTGCTGAGGACCTTACTACAGAGAAAGCAACCAGCACCCCCTACTGGCTGACCCCTGGAATTACTAAGCCAAATGAACAAAGCCTCTAGGATCTTCAAAAGCAAACCTCTGAGAGCCAGGTCCCCCAAAACCCAACACAAGACAAAAAAGGCCAGAGAAAAGGGAGACACATAGAGAAATAGTTAGAGGAAACAGATTATAACCCAGAGAAATCTATCACTGCTGAGGAGAGTATGAATTGGTCTCTAGCCCAGAAAGACTTCATTGAAGAAATCAGGAAGAAGTTTAAAAATCAATTGTAAAAATTGGGGAAAAACTTCAAGAGAAAATTAACACATTGCAAGAGAAAATTGGCATCATGCAACAAGAAAACAAATCCTTGGAAATTACAATTGGACTAATGCAAAATGAGAATAAGTGTCTCAGGTCTTCAATAGGGCGAATACAAAAAGAAAATGATTCTCTCAAATCCTCAATTGGGTAAATGCAAAAAGAAAATGATTCTCTCAAACTACCTTTGGGCAAATAGAAAATTCCATCAGAAATAGAATGGACCAACTGGAAAAGGAACTGCAAAAGATAAGTGAAGAAAAATCTTCTTCTCTAAAAAAAAAGAAAGGAATAAGTGGAAACTGACTTCATGAGAAAACAAGGTTGTGTTAAACAAAACCAAAAGATAGAAAAAATAGGAAAAAATGTAAACTATCTTATCAGCAAAACCACTGACCTTGAGAACAGGTCAAGAATGGAGAATCTGAGAATTATCAGACTTCCTGAAATCATTGAAGAGGAAAACGTCTAGACTTAATATTAGAGGATTTGGTGATGGAAAATTGCCATGCTATCATGGAACCAGACAGCAAAATAGTTATTGAAAGAATACATCGATCTTCTCTAGAAAGAGATCCTAAAATGAAAACACTAAGGAATGTCATAGCCTAATTTCCAGGACTATCAGATAAAAGAAAAATCCAACAAGCATCAAGAAAGGAAATAAAAATTTAAATACCAAGGAGTCACAGTAAGGATTACTCAGGACCTGGCCACAGCAATTTTAAGGGATCGAAGAGCCTGGAATGAGATATTCCGAATATCAAGGGAGCTTGGAATGCAGCCAAAAATTCACTACCCAGCAAATCTGAGCTTTTTCTTACAGGGCCAAAAGATGGAAATTTAATGAAATGGGAGACTTCCAGGATTTTATGATGAAAATACCAGAGCTAAATAGAAAATTTGGACCTAAAATAGGAGGCTCAAGAGACACATGAAAAGGTTTAAAAAACTGCTATACAATAAGATGAAACTAATCATATTTCCACTTGGGAGAAAGAGTTTCATAACTCTGGAAAATTGTAACTCTATTGGAGATAATATACATAGTCAGAAGTGATGGACACTCATAACTTTTTTGGTGACTCTGAATGATTTAAAAACAATATCTTCTTAAAAGTGGGAGCAGTAAAGAGAATGGAGGTTGGAGGGAGACTAAGTGGGGTAAGTCTCATTATATCAAGAGGTACTAAAAAACCTATTGTAATTGAGGGGAAGAAGTGAAGAGGTGAAAACCATCTGAATCTTTATCTCATCAGACTTGGCTTAAAGTAAGCCTAGATGAACTTAATCAAATTTAGAAAATTATCTTACCTTTCAAGCATTAAAAGGGGGGAAAAGGGAGGGGGATGACATAAGAGGGAAAACACACTGAAGATGGCAGCATTCAGAAACAAAACAATGGGGAATATGGATTAAAGTAAAAAAGGGGAAAGATACAAATAGAAGGAAGATATCATAGAGAGCAGTAAAGAGCTAGTAATTATAACTTTGAATGTGAATGGTATGAACTCTCCCTTAAAAAGTAAATGAATAGCAGAATGGATTAAAAACCAGAATCCTACAATATGCAACTTACAAGAAAACTCATTTGACGAGAGAGATACATATAGGGTAAAGGTAAAATGCTGGAGCAAAATATATTTTGCTTGAGCTGAAGTGAAAAAAGCAAGGGAGCAATCTTTATTCCAGAAAAGCAACTGCGAGAAATAGATAGTGTTAAAAGAGATGGGAAAGGAAACTATATCCTCCTAAATGATACCACAGACAATAAAGTAATTTCAGTACTAAATATGTATGCACCCAATTGGACAGCATCCAGATTCTTAGAGGAGAAGTTGAAAGAGCTACAGAAATACAGACAGCAAAACTCTACTTGTGGGAGTTCCTTCCACTCTCATATTTAGTTAAATCAGATCATAAAATAAACAAGAAGGAAGTTAAAGAGCTAAATAGAGTGTTAGAAAATCTAGATATGATAGACCTATGGAGGAAATTGAATGGGGAATAGAAAGGAATATGCTTTTTTTCCTGCAGTACATGGCACTTACACAAAAATTGACCATGTACTAAGACAAAAAACCCCTAATGATCAATTACAGAAAGGCAGAAAGAGTGGATATATCTTTCTCAGATCATAATGCAATAAGATCATATGAAATCCTGGGCCAGCGAGATATAGACCCAGAGATAAGTGGAAACTAAATAACATTATTTTAAAGAATATGGATCAGGCAACAAATTCTAGACAGAATTAATTATTTCATGCTAGATAATGACAATAATGATACAACATAACAAAAACCTATAGGATACATTCAAGGCAGTTGTCAGGGGATATATAATATCTTTAAATGCTTACATGAATAAATAGGAGAAAGATGGAATCAATGAACAAAATATGCAACTAAAAATTAGAGAAAGAACAAATTAAAAGCCCCCCAATTAAATACCAAATTAGAAATTCTCAAAATTAAAGGAGAAATTAATATGAAAAGCAAGAAAACTGTTGAACTAATAAATAAAGCCAATAGTTGGTTTTCTGAAAAAAAAAACTAATAAAATTGATAAACTACTGGTTAATTTGATTAAAATAAAGAAAGAAGAAAACCAAATTGCTAGTGTCATAAATGAAAAAGGTGAACTCACCACCAATGAGGAAGAAATTAAAATAATAATTTGGAATTATTTTGCCCTACCCTATGCCAATAAATTTAACAATCTATGTGAAATGGATGAATATTTACAAAAATACAAGTTGCCCAGGTTAAAGGAAGAGCCAATTAAAAACCTAAAGTACTCTATCTCAAAAAAGAAATTAAACAAGCCATTATTGTAGTCCCTAAGAAAAGCTCTCCAGGGTCAGAATGATTCACAAGTGAATTCTATCAAATATTTAAGGAACAATTGGTTCCAATTCTGTATAAACTATTTGAAAAAATAGATGAAGATGGAACTCTTCTTAACTCTTTCTATGACACCAATATGGGGCTGATACCTAAACCAGGAAGAGTTAAAACAGAGAAGGAAAATTATAGACCTATCTCCCTAATGAATATAGATACAAAATTCTTAAATAAAACCTAAGCAAAACAATTACAACTATTTATCACTAGGATAATGCATTTTGATCAAATAGGATTCATCCCAGGAATGCAGAGTTAGTTCAATATTTGGAAAACTTTTAGTATAATCAATTGTATTGACAATATAACTATCAGAAATTATATGAACATATCAATAGATGCTGTAAAAGCTTTTGATAAAGTACAGCACCCATTCCTACTAAAAACATAGCAGTATATATCTGAAACCATCAACAAGCATTATATTCAATGGGGAGAGGCTAGAGGCATTTCCAATAAAATCAGGGATGAAACAAATATGCCCATTATCACCACTACTATTCAATATTGTATTAGAAATGTTTGCTTCAGCAATTAGAAAAGAAAAAGAAATTGAAGGAATTTGAAATGGGAAGGAAGAGACAAAACTCTCATTCTTTGCAGATGACACTTCTCACACAAATTAAATCAGATTTAAATGACAGGTCAAATATCAACTGCTCATGGATAGTTAAAGCGAATATAATAAAAATTACAATTCTACCAGAACTAAACTACCTGTTTAGTGCCCTACCAATCAAAAAAGTTGTAAGTAAATTCTTATGGAAAAATAAAAAGTCAAGAAATTCCAGGGATTTAAAGAAGGGACATTAGCGAAATGATTAGAACAAGTTTTCACTAGGATGATGCATTATGATCAAGTAGGATTTAACCCAAGAATGCAAGGTTGGTTCAATGTTAGTCAGAAGGTTAGTATGATTAATTATATCAATAACATACCTAGTAGAAATCATATGATCATATCAATAGATGATGAAAAATCTTTTGAAAATAATACTGCACCACTTCCTAATAAAGCACTAGAGAATGTAGGAATAAGTAGTTTATTCCTTAGAATAATAAGCAGTATCTATCTGAAACCATCAACAACCATTATATGCTTGAATAAGTGGATAGGCTAGAGACATTCCCAATAAAATCAGAGGTGAAACAACGATGGCCACTATCACCACTACTATGCAATATAATATTAGAAATGTTTGCCTTAACAATAAGAGAAGAAAAGGAAATTGAAGCAATTAGAACAGGGAAGGAGGAAACTACTCTCACTCTTTGCAGATGACATGATGGTATACCTAGAGAATCCCAAAAATGTCATCTAAAAACTACTAGAAATAATTAGTAACTTTAGCAAAGTAGCAGTATATAAAATAAACCTTCATAAATCCTCATCATTTCTATATGTGTCTAGCAAGATACAGCACAAAGAGCTAGAAAGAAATACCATTCAAAGTAACCCCAGACAAAATAAAATACCTGGAAGACAACCTGCCAATACAGGCTCAAAAACTTTTTGAAAACAGTTACAACACTCTTTCCATGCAAATAAAATCAGATTTAAATACCTGGGCACACACCAACTGTTCATGGATAGGTCAAGCTAATATAATAAAAATGACAATTCTACCAAAACTAAACTACTTCTTTGGTGCCCTACCAATCAAAATTTCAAAAATTTACTTTAATGAATTAGGAAAAGTTGTAAGTAAATTTATATGAAGAAATAAAAAGTCAAAAACTTCCAGAGATTCAATGAAAAAAAGGGCAAAAGAAGTCAGCTTAGCATTACCAGATCTAAAATTTTTTTTTGTAAAGTGTCAGTCGTCAAAACTGTCTGGTATTGGCTAAGAAATAGAGTCATGGATCATTGGAATAGACCAGGTGCAATTGCAAGAACTGATTATAGTGAATTGCTGTTTGATAAACCCAAAGAGTCCAACTATTGGGATACAAACTGTATCTTCAATAAAAATTGTTGGGAAAATATGAAGTTAGTATGGAGGAAACTTAAGATAAAAATGGATACAGAATTTAGACATAAAAATATTTTAAGCAAACTAGAAGATCAAGTAATACTTTACCTGCCAGAACCATGGAAAGAGAAAATGTCTGTGCCAAGGAAGAGAAAGAAAACATCATTCAAAACAAACTAGAATGTTTTGATTACATTAAATTAAAAAGCTTTTGAACAGATAAAATGACTGGAATCAAGTTCAAAAGAAATGTAGTAAATTGGGAAACAATTTTTACAACTAGTATTTCTGACAAAGGACTCATTTCTAAAATATACAGAGAACTGAGTCAAATTTTCAAAAAAAAGAAGTCATTCCCCAATTGACAAATGGTCAAATGACATGAAAAGGAAACCTTCACCTGAGGAAATCAAAGCAATCCATAGTCATATGAAAAATTACTCCAAATGATTACTATTTAGATAAATTAAAATTAAAGCATCTCTGAGATACCACCTCACACCTCTCAGACTGGACAATATGACTGGAAAGGACAATGAGAAATGTTGGGCAGGATGTGGGAAATCTGGGACACCAGTACATTGCTGGTGGAACTGTGAACTCATCTAGCATTTCTGCAGAGGAATTTGGAATTATGCCCAAAGGGCAGGAAAAATGTTCATACCCTTTGATCCAGCAATACCACTAATGGGTCTATACCCTGAAGAGATTATGAAGAAGTGTAAAAACATCACTTCTAAAAAATATTTATAGCAGCCCTGTTTGCTGTGACAAAAAATCAGAAATTAAGTGAATGTCCTTCAATTGGGGAATGGCTTAACAAACTGTGGTATATGTATGTCATGGAACAATATTGTTCCATTAGAAACTGGGAGGGATGGGAATTCAGGGAAGTCTGGAAGGAATTGCATGAGCTTTTGCTCATGAAAAACAATGTACACCCTTACAGCAACATAGGGGTGATTATCAACCTTGATGGACATGCTCGTCCATTCAGTGCAACAACCAGGGACAGTTTTGGGCTATGTGCAATGCAGAATACCATCTGTATCCAAAGAATTATGGACTTTGAACAAAGACTATTACCATTAGGAAAAATGGTTATATTATTATATAATGCTACTATCTCATACTTCATTTTTCTTCCTTAAGAATATGATTTCTCTGTCATAACATTCAGCTGCAATCAATGTATAACATGGAAACAATGCAAATACTAATACAATGCCTTCTGTAGGGGGTGGGGGAGGGAAGCAAGAATGGGGAAAGATTTGTAAAACAGAAAATAAATTAAATATTTCTTGAAAAAGAATGAAAGTTGTAGTTTCAAAGACAATAAGATACCACCATTGTTCCAAACAAAACATAAGCAATGTTGACACATAATCCAGAAGAGTTATCCCTATTACTCACTGGACAGCATCTTGGAAACCAAAGTCTTTGAGTTTGGGGGCAGCATTATTGAATTGGAAAGTGTGAGAGCAAAGGCAATACTGGTGATGAGTTCATGGAGAAGTTGGTTTGGATATACTAGCTTGTCCCATTTTGTTGCTAGAAATCACATGCTGATATTTGTCAATCATTCATGATGTGTCTAGGTGGCTCACTGATAAATGATGGAAAAAAACCCCAATACAATCTAAAAACCAAGAGACTACTTCTGGAAAAGGCAAGTAAGAAGGATGCCTTGCAAAACAAACCCTTAGTTACAATACTACACATATACAAGTCATGCCATCAATCGCTTGGTTGGCAAAGTAATCTTCCATATCATAGGACAGATATTGTTGTTGCTGTTGTTCCAGTTATTTGTTATTAATTCATTGCCATCAAAAAAGAGTTGCCATATTTTGTGTGTGGACAGAAACAGGTTCTTTTCCTTTTTATGATCCCTTTTCGGGTATACACCTTGAAGTGATATAGCTGGATCAAAAGATATTTACAGGTTATTTGCATTTAGAGATAGGTCCATATTGTTCTCCTTGAATGTTTAGATTAGTTCACAACTCCAATACTGTATTAGTGCCTCAATATTCCTGCAACCTTTCCAAAATTGATCAGATTTCCTTTTTTTTTTGTCAAATTAGACATATGATTGGAGTGAGGTGGTCCCTTAAAGTTGTTTTAATTTGTATTTCTCTAATCAATAGTGATTTGGATCACTTTATATGCTAAAAGAGAGGCTTAATTTGTTTATCTGAAAACTGTTCATATCCTTTAACCATTTATCAATTGATAATCATTTGTATTCTTATAAATTTAAATTGGTTGTTTATATATTTGAGAAATGATGTTTTTATTGGAGATATCTGATATTAAAAAATTCCCAATTTTCTACTTTCATTCTATTTGGTATTTTTGTGATGGATAATTGAATTAATTTCTTAAAACATTGATTGATTTCTATCCAAGGAACTGCCAAACTCTTATCCAGCACAAAAATTCAAAAAGTGTTGATTCTGTAGCACTATTTTTCTTATAGATACAAATCTCAAAGTCAGTCACTGTTAATGGAGAAAACAAAGTTTTGACTATATGGAACTATGTAAGTAAGATGACTTATTTGCATTTGAGTGTCTTCTCCAGCTTTTATCATACAGTTTGTTCCAAAGAGAAGATTTCTTTAAATTTCGTGACTGCACTCACCATTTACACTGCTCTTTGAATCTAAGGAAATAAAAACTATCATTGCTGCCATTTTTCAAGAAAGCAATGAAAACCTGTTGGCAAGATTCTACCCTTTTATTGTCAAGTTTCAAGTGAAGTTTTAAACTCTTTTCTTGCAATATCATTTAAAAGCTTCTTTGGGGAAACTTGGTTACATAGTGAATGGAGCACTGGCATTGGAATCAGGAGGACCTGAATTCAAATCTTGTTCAGACATGTAGTACTTTCTTAAGTGCATGACCTTAGGCAAATCACTTAAGCTTATTGTCTTCAAATAAAGGCTCCTTGATTCAGTTGTTCTTTCTGCAATCAGATTAGTCTCATCTGTATATCTGAGACTTTTGATATTTTTTGGCAATAATAATTTGACATTTTGATCCATGAAACCTGAAATTTTTAGGATGTATTCTGAATGTAAGTTGAATAAATTCTGTGGATATTCAGATTCCTCAAGAGATACATAAAATTGGAATAGACTAGGTGTAAAAACAGGAGATGATCATAGTAAACTGCTATTTGATAAACCCAAAGAGTACAGCCAATGGGATAAAAACTCCCTCATTGATAAAAACTACTGGGATAATTGGTAGTTAGTATGGAAGAAACTTAGATTAGATCAACACCTCACAACCTTTACCAAGATAAGATCCAAATGGTTACAGGACTTAGACATAAAAAACAATACTATAAGCAAACTAGAAGATCAAGGATTAGTTTACCTGTCAAATCTATGGAAAGGGGAGTTTATGACTAAGGAAGAGTTGGAGAACACCACCAAAAACCAATTAGATGATTTTGATTACATTAAATTAACAAGCTTTTGCACAGATAAAACCACTGTAACCAAGATCAAAAGAAATATAGTAAATTGGGAAACAATCCTTACAACTAATGATTTTGACAAAGAACTCATTTCTAAAATATACAGAGAACTGAGTCATATTTTTTAAACAAAAATCCATTCTCCAATTGACACATGGTCAAAGGGTATGCAGAGGCAATTTACAGATGAGGAGATCAAAGCAATTCATAGCCATATGAAAAAATACTTTAAATCATTAAATATTAGAGAAATGCAAATTAAACCTTCTCTGAGGTACCACTTCACACCTCTCAGATTGGTCAAGATAACCAGAAAGGATAATGATCATTGTTGTAAGGATTGTGGGAAATCTGGGACACTATTACCATATTGGTTGAGCTGTGAATTCATCCAACCCTTCTGGAGAGCTATTTGGAACTACTCCCAAAGGGCAACAAAAATGTGCATACTCTTTGATCCAGAAATACCACTACTGGATATATATCCTGAAGAGATGATGAAAAAGGGTAAAAACAATACTTTTACAAAAATATTTATAGCAGCCCTGTTTGTGGTGGCAAAGAATTGGAAATCAAGTAAATGTCTTTCAATTGGGGAATGGCTTAGCAAACTGTGGTATATGTATGTCATAGAATACTATTGGTCTGTTAGAAACCAGGAGGGACAGGGTTTCAGGGAAGCCTGGAGGCATTTGCATGAACTGATGCTGAGTGAGATGAGAATTAGAAGAAAAACACTGTATACCCTAACAGCAACATGGGAGTGATGATCAACCTTGAAGGACTCACTCATTCCATCAGTGTAACAATTGGGAGCAATTTTGGGCTGTCTGCAAAGGAGAGTGTCCTTTGTATCAACCTAAGGAGCTGTGGAGTTTGAGTAAAGTTCAAGGACTATTCTCTTTAATTTAGAAAAAACAGATATTTTATTTTCTGATCTTGTTACTTCTTAGAATTCTTGTCTCTTCTCTAAGGATATGATTTCTTTCTCATCACACCCAATTTAGATCAAGATACAACATGGAAACAAAGTAAAGATTGACAGATTGCTTTTACGGGGGGGGGTTTGGAAGGGAAATAAGATTGGGGGGAAATTGTAAAACTCAAATAATATCTTTAATAAAAATTGATTTTAAAAAGCGATACATAAAATCATCACATTTTCACTTAATTTGAGATCATTCAGCATTTTGTTATGATCCATAGAGTTGAAGACTTCAGTGCCATCAATAAAATAGATTTTTCCCCCAGGAATGGATTGCTTTTCTATAATTCAGGAAATATTCACAATGTGCTGTCTAGTTCCTCCTACTCTTCTAAAATCCTTATGTTCTTCTGCTAGATCTTGGTACACATATTGCTGAAGTTTAGCTCAAAGAATCTTAAATGTAACCTCATTGGTATACCAAACAAAAATAATTGGACTTAGGTCAAGATGGCAGAGAGAAGAGAGGCACTGTGCTAAGGTCTGCTGACCTTCCCTCACATAGAATATGAAACAAACATAATAGAAATTCGATTGACAAAACCCAGAAAATTAAGCTAGGAGAAGAAAATCTATTAGCAATGTTTGACTTTGGGGTTCCCGAGTGAGCCAGGGCAGAGAGCACAGAGATAGTGGGGGCAGGGTGAGAGACAGAATAACTTAGATCAGCCATGGAGATGTTGGCTGTGCTAGCCATGATTCAAGAGCCAATTAGAGTGCAGAAGCTTTGGGAGTGGTACTGATGGTTTGGGGTACTCCAGCAGGGGTGGAGGGTGAGTTATACCACAGAAAGTTGTAGAATCAGACTGGACATTGATCTCCTGGGCTCCTGTGGTCTGCAGGACATTAGATTCCAAATTTTCATTTCAACTGAACCAACTTCCCAGAAAAAACACATTAACAGCACTCCCCTCTCCAGCTCAGGCTCAGTTGTGGGCAGCAGCGCTCTCTCAGATGAATAGGAAGAGTAAAATTCTCTCCCCAGGACCCAGTCCATATTGTTCAAAGATATCAGTATCCAGTAGCATCAGCCACCCCCATCAGACCAAGAGAGAGGGCCTCAAATCAAGGTCATAGTAACTCCGGAGAAAGCAACCAGCATCCCCTACTGACAAGCCAACTTGAAGTTACTAAACTGAGTGAGAAAAGCCTTTATGGACCTCAACACCAAACACCTGGGAACCAGCCTTTCCACATCACAAGATCTTAGGAAAATGAAGAAAGAAGAGGGGAAAGGGGAGGAGGGTCCATAGAAAACTAGCTAAAATGAGACAAAAGGGATGAGATAATGGGGAATGGGGGAGGGAAGGGATAATAGGAGACAGAAGAGAAGGAAGATTATGGGAGAGCTTACTCAGATACAACACACTTCAGGGCATGCACAGGGTGAAAATAGAGAGAGAATGTAATAAATGAGAGAGGAAAGGATAGCTTGTGATAGAACTGTAGGAAAAAATTAAAGCAACTTCTTTGGTGGACATATAATAAAGAAGGCAAATCATCCCAGAGATAGATTCATTGGTATCTGAAGACAGACTGAAAAATATTGTTTTTTTCTCTCATTATTATTGAGGTTTCTCATATTGTTTGGGGGGGGTAGGTGTGTTTATGATTACTCTCACAACAAGATTATTGTAATAATATAAAATTAAAAAAATAAGTGAATAAATAATTTTTAAATGTTAAAAAAAAAAGAGATACAGAGGAGCAATTCCAATAGAGGGGAAGAAGGCAAAAGGTAAGAACAACTGCCTCAATGTTACTCTCATCAGATTTGACTGGAAGTTTACATATATGCACTCAGTTAAGTTAAGAAACATATGGGCAGGGGCAGCTAGGTGGCATAGTGGAAAAAGCACCGGCCTTGGATTCAGGAATACCTGGGTTCAAATCTGGTCTCAGACACTTAATAATTACCTAGCTGTGTGGCCTTGGGCAAGCCACTTAACCCCATTTGCTTTGCAAAAACCTAAAAAAAAAGAAACATATGGGCAGCTAGGTGGCACAGTGATAAAACACTGGCCCTGGAGTCAGGAATACCTGAGTGCAAATCTGGCCTCAGACACTTAATAATTTCCTAGCTGTGTGATTTGGGCAAGCCACTTAACTTCATTTGCCTTGCAAAAAATAAAAAGAAAACCTAAACTGAGAAACATATCTTATAGGACTTCTAGCCAAGATGGCAAAGAGAAGACAGGCACTGTGCTAAGGTCTCTTGGTTTCCCCTCAAAAACAACATGAAAGAAACCTCTTAACAGAAATTTGACAAAACCCAAAAAGAGAAACTAGGAGAACACCTACCAAAAGGTCTATCTCAAAGGACCATCAGTGAACTGGAAGTGGCGAGTGGAGAGCCATTACAGTGTCAGCAGAATGATGAAGCCAGAGCATCATTATAAGCCTTGGAGGCTCTGGTAAGTGTCAGGTCCAAAGACCCAACATTAAACACAGAATCTGTGACTGGGGGAGTGGAGTTCTGGTGTATCCTAGCCAGCCTGGGGGACATGTTCCAGCAGAAAGAGTTGCAGAGCTTGTCCTGACATCGAAAGAAAGGGAAGAAAGAAGGGTTAAAGTGAAAGGGGAAAGAATGGGAAAGGGATTAGATGTTGGAGGGCAAACACACTGAATATGGTGGCATTCATAAACAAAATACTGGGGAATATAGACAAAGTAAAATAAGGGGGAAAATATGAACAGATGAAAGATAGCATGGAGGGCAATAAAGAGTTAGTAATTATAACTTCGAATGTGAATCAGATGAATTTTCTCTTAAAATGGAAGCAAACAACAGGGTGGATTAAAAAAAAAACACAATCCTACAATATACTGCTTACAAGAAACTCATTTGAAGAAGAGAGATACATATAGAGTAAAGGTAAAAGATTGGACCAAAGTATATTTTGCTTCAACTGAAGTGAAAAAAGCTGGGGTACAAATTCTTATTTCAAACAAAGCAGCTACAAAAATAGATAGCCTTAAAAGAGATAAGGAAGGAAACTATGTCCTCCTCCTAAAAGGTACCATAGTAATTTAAATACTAAATATGCATGCAACTAATGGTATAGCATTCAAATTCTTAGAGGACAAGTTGAAGGAGTTACAGGAAGACAATAACACAAAACCCTTCCAGTGGGAGACCTCATCCTCCAGCTCTCTTATTTAGATAAATCTAACCCTAAAATAAGCAAGAAGAGAATTAAGGAGGCAAATAGATTGTAAGAAAACCTAGACATGATAGACTTATGTTGGAAATTGAATGGGGATAGAAAGGAATATAACATTTTTATCTTTAGCACATGGCATTTACACAAAAAGTGACCATCTACTAGGACATAAAAACATAACAATCAATTACAGAAAAGCAGAAAGAGTGAAAATATCTTTCTCAGATCATAATGCA
The DNA here is from genome assembly GCF_037893015.1 of Macrotis lagotis. Classification (NCBI taxonomy): domain Eukaryota; kingdom Metazoa; phylum Chordata; class Mammalia; order Peramelemorphia; family Peramelidae; genus Macrotis; species Macrotis lagotis. The sequence continues at coordinate 489,066,296 of NC_133666.1, forward strand.
ATAAAAATCACTTGCAATATTTGTCCAGTGACATATAGTTCCAAAATTAATTGGAAACTAGGTGACCTCATTTTAAAGAATGAGTGGATCAAACAACAAATTATAGAATTAATTATTTCATCTCAGATAAAGACAATTATGGAACAACATATGTTAATCTATTGGCTACATTCAAAATTAATTGGAAACTAAATAACCTCATTTTAAAGAATGAGTGGATCATATTACAAGTTATAGAAAGAATTAATAATTCATCCTAGATAATGACAACTATGAAATAACATAAGAAATCCTGTAGAATGCATTGAAGGCAACTATCAGGGGATACATTATGTCTTTAAATGCTTACATGAATAAATTAGAGAAAGAGGAAATCAATGAACTATATATGCAACTAAAAATAGAGAAAGAACAAATTAAAAACCTCCCATTATATACCAAATTTGAAATTCTGAAAATTAAAGGAGAAATTAATACAATCAAAAGTATACAAAAACTATTGAATTAATAAATCAAACCAAGAGTTGGTTTTATGAAAAAAATAAAACTGATAAAACTCTGGTCAATTTGATTAAAATAAAGAAAGAAAAAAACAAATTGCTAGTATCATGAATGAAAGAGATGAACTCACCACCAATGTGGAAGAAATTAAAATAATGATTTGGAATTATTTTGCTGAAATTTGTACCAATAAATTTGATAATCTAAGTAAAATGGATGAACACTTACAAAGATATAAAATTCCCTGGTTAAATGAAGAGGAAATTAAATATCTAAATAACCACATCTCAGAAAAAGAAATTCAACAAAACATAATTGGACTTCCTAAGGGGGGAAAAAAACGCTTCTGGGCCAGATGAATGCACAAGTGAATTCTATCAAATATTTAAGGAACAATTGGTCCAATTCTATAAAAAAAAAACTCTTTTGAAAAATAGGTGAAGAAGGAATTCTGCTTAACTCTTTCTATGACACCTACATGGTACTGATACCTAAAACATAGAAAGTCAAAACAGAGAAAGAAATTTATAGACTTTTCTTTCTGATTTATTTTGATGTGAAAATTTAAATGAAATCTTAGCAAAACATTTACAATAAGGTATCAGTAGGTTAAGACACCATGGCCATGTAGCATTTATCAAAGGAATGCAGGGTTGGTTCAATAGTAGGAAAACTGCTAGTATAATTAATTATATCAATAACAACCCTATCAGAAATCATTTTATTATATCACTAGATCCTGAAAGCCTTTTGGCAAAATACAGTACCCATTCCTACTAAAAAGCCTAGAGTGCATAGGAATAAATTGACTGTTCCTGAGAATAATAAGCAATATCTGTCAGAAACCATCAAGATCCATTATATGCAAGAAGCATTCCCAGTAAGATCAGGGGTGAAACAAGGATGGCCATTATCACCACTATTATTCATTACTCTTTTAGAACTGTTAGCTTGAGCGATAAGAGAAGAAAAAGAAATGGAAGTAATTAGAACTGGGAAGGAAGAGACAAATCTCTCACTCTTTGCAGAAGACATGACTGTATACCTAAAGAATACCAAAATATCATCTTACAAATTACTAGAAATAATTAACAACTTTAGATAAATCATAGGATATAAAATAAAAGCTCAAAAAACTCCTCAGGGTTTCTTTATAACACTAGCAAGCTACAGAAAAAAAGAGCAAAAAAGTGAAATCTCATTCAAAGTAACTTCAGACAATATAAAATACTTTGGAGTCTACGTGCCAAGACAGACTCAGAAAGTTTTTGAAAATAATTACAAAATACATCTCACTAAATAAATTCAGACTAAAATAATTGGGAACATGTCAAGTGTTCATGGATACACTGAGCTAATATATTAAAAATGACAATTCTATGTAAATTAAACTACTTACTTGTGTGCACTACCAGTCAAAATTCGAAGAAAATTAATTAGTTAGGAAAAATTGTAAGTAAATTCATATGGAGAAATAAATAGTTAAGCATTTCCAGGTATTTAATGGGAAAAAAAGTACAAAGGAAGGTGGGTTAGCCCTAGCAAATCTAAAATTATTTATTGAGGGGGTTGGAGCCAAGATGGTGCCAAGAGAGGATCTTGTCTTAGGTGCTGTCTCATAAATCTTCAAAACTAAGGATTAACTGAATTTTCGAGAGACAGAACCCACAGAGGAACCAAGGGAGGCAGTTCTCCTACTTAAGGTAACCTGGAAAAGAGCAGAAAGGCTCTGCTCCCCAGGGTTGGAGGGGCAGCATGCCAGAGGGGTGGCCCACCAGAGGGAAAAAAACTTCAGCCTCCCAAAGGCAGACCCAGGGAGCTGGGAACTGCGGCTCACAGCAATGGGGGAGTTTCCTGACCTACGAGCCGGGGAGCACCAGGCAGAGAATGTGGGAACAGTGAGTGGGGGGGACCTCTGTCAGAATGAGTACGTGAAGCCCAGCCCTCAGGGCACACAGCGAGCAGCATGGCCAAGATAGTACAGATCCAGGAAATGGAAGCAGGTGGACCAGGTAAGCAGAAGGCCCCAGGGCATGAGCCCATTGAACCTAGGGAGGGGAATGAAGAGAGACTGCAGAGCTCTACCCCTGGAACAGGACGCTGGGGTTCTGACCACATTCAGAACCTGATTGCATGATAGGCCCCCCCCATAGAACAGCAGGACCCCCCCCCACCTCAGCCCTATGGCAGAGGGGGGCACATATGGTCATTCACAGACCAGGAGGGAGGACAGAGCTTCACACATTGAGATCCTTGTGGGAGTGTCCCAAAAGCTCAGGAAGCAGCCCCAAAACAGGCTAAGGCTGGAAAAATGAGCAAGCAGTGAAAAGAAGAGGAACACCATTGAGAAACACATTATCTATGATTGATCACAAGAAGGATCAAAATTCTCAGTCAGAAGATGAGGAAGCACAAGCTCCTGCATCTAAAGACTCCAAGAAAAACAAAAATTGGGCTCAGGCTATGATAGAGCTCAAAAGAGACTTTGAAAATCAAATGAGGGAGTTAGAAGAAAAATTGGGAAAAGAAATGAGAGAGATGCAGGAAAAACATGAAAATGAAGTCAGCAGCTTAGTCAAGGAAATCCAGAAAAATGCTGAAGAAAATAGAATGCTAAAAATCAGCTTAGGTCAAATGGATAAAACAGTTCAAAAAGTTATTGAGGAGAAGTAGGCTTTAAAAAGCAGAATGAGCCAGATGGAAAAAGAGATAAGAAAGCTCTCTGAGGAAAACAAATCCTTCAAAGAATTAGAACTCAGGGAGACTGATGAATTTACTAAAAATCAGGACTCAATACTTCAAAACCAAAAAAAAAATGAAAAATTAGAAGAAAATGTGAAACATCTCATTGAAAAACAACTGATATGGAAAACAGATTTAGGAAAAATAATTTAAAAATTATTGGAATACCTGAAAGTCATGATCAGGAAAGAGCCTTGACATCATTTTCAAAGAATTACTACAAGAAAATTTCCCTGATATCCTAGAAGCAGAGGACAAAATCGAAATGGATAGAATCCCCCTATCCCCTCAAGAAAGATATCCCAAAACACCAACCCCTAGGAATATTATAGCCAAGTTCCAGAACTCCCAAGTCAAAGAGAAAATATTAAAAGCAGCCAGAAGGACACAATTCAAATATGGTGGACCTGCAGTCATGATCACACAGGACTTAGCAGTAACTACATTAAAAGCTCGTAGGGTTTGAAATATATTATACCCGGAGGCAAAAGAGCTTATTATGTAACCGAGAATCAACTACCCAGCAAAACTGAATGTCCTCCTCCAGGGAAAAAGATGGACTTTCAATGAACCAGGAGAATTTCAAATGTTCCTGTTGGAATGGCCAGACCTGAAGAGAAGGTCTGATCTTCAAATACAGGACTAAGGTGAAGCATAGAGATTGGAGGAGATGGGGAAAATATGAGGGACTTATTGATGATGAACTGCATATATTCCTGTATAGAAAAATGACACTGATAATACTCATATGAAACATCCTCAATTAACAGAGCAGGTAGAAGGAGCTTTTATAGATGAAGCACGGGAGAAAACTGAATTTGAAGATAAAATATGGTGTAAAAATGTAGTCAATAGAAAAAAGGGAAATGTAATGGGAGAAAGAAAAAAGGAGTGGGGGAATAAGCCAAGATATTTCATATAAGATTTTTCTTTAATTCAGTGAACTATTGCAATGATAAGGAAGGGGGGAAGGCAAGGGGGAATGAGGGAATCTTCACTCTCATCAGAGGTGGCTAGGAGAGTAAACAGCATATATACTCAATGGGGTATAGACATCTGGAATAAAAAGATAAAAGGGGGGGACAGGGGGAAGTGTTGGGGATGTGAATGATGGAGGAGAGGATGGACCATGGGAGAAAAGTGGTCACATATAACGCATTTTCTTTTTTACATCTTGCAAGAGGCTGGGATTGGATGGCTTGTCCAGGACCATAGGGCCGGGTGGATGCTGGGCCAAAGGAGTGCTATGGGGGCTCGGGGACTCTTGGCCCCAAGGCTGGGAGTCTGTCTGCTGAGCCACTCAGCTACCTACAGCAGAGTCAGGGAAAGGAGAGAGAAAATACACTACATGGTAGAGGAGTAATATGAAAGGAGGAAGTTGCAATCGGCAATGGCAATGGTGGAAAAATATGGAAGTAACTTTTGTGATGGACTTATCACAAAGAATGTGATACAGCTGCAACAAGCAAATTTTTTATTATCATTATTTTTTGGGTGGGTGCAGGGCAAATGGGGCTGGGTGGCATGCCTGGGGCTGCATAGAAGGGTGATCGTTGAGGGTCTGAGGCTGGATTCAGACCCAGGTGCTCCTGGCTCAAGGGCCAGCGCTCTGTCTACCACGCAGGTGCACCTACTATTATTACTATTTTATTTTATTTTAGGTCTTTTTTTTCCTTTTCTTTTTTGTTGATGCAGGGCAATGGGGTTGATGTGGCTTGCATGTAACACAGCTGGGTGATTGTTGGGTGTACAGGGCCAGATATGGGCTTGGGTGCTTCTGCCTCCAGGGCTGGTGTTCCATCCACTGTGCCACCTGGCCATACATACAATTATTAATATTATTTTTGTAATTTTAATTTTAATTTTTTTCTCTCCCCTTTACTTTATCACTCAATTGAGTCTATATTTTTGGGGGGAGGAGGTATTCTGTTTACTCTTAAACAATAATATTTTATTAATGTATAAAAATTGTACAAAATGATAATAAATAAATATGAAATAAAAAAATAAAATTATATTTTAAAATATCAGTCCTCGAAACTTTCTGATATTTTCTAAGAAATCCAGTGGTGTTTTCAGTGGAATAGTCTAGGTGCAAATGAGATAGCAGGAAATAATTCTAGTAATTTGCTCTTTGATTAACACAGAGTACAGCTTTTGGGATACAAAACTTTCTCTTCGATAAAATTTGTTGTGAAAATTGGAAGTTAGTATGGCAGAAATGTGGATTAGATCAATACCTCATACCCTATATGAAGATGAGATTTAAATAGATAAAGGATTTTGACATTCAAAAAATATTTCAAGCAAACTTAGAGATCAAGGAGTAGTTTCCCTGCCAGATCAATGGATAGGGAAGCAGTTTATGAAGAGGGAAGAGATGGAGAGCATCATTAAAAACAAACAAGATAATTTTGATTAAATTAAATTAAAAGAAAAACTTTTACACAGACAAACCTTTGTACCCAAGGTCAAAAGGTATGCTGTAAATTTGGAAATAATTTTTACAATTAGTGTTTCTGACAAAGGACTCATTTCTAAAACATATAGAGAACTGATTCAAATTTAAAAAATAATTGCCATCCATTCCCCAGTTGAAAAATGGTGAAGGGGTATGCATAGGCAATTTAGAGATGAGGAAATAAAATTGATCCATAGTCATAAAAAATTTCTCTAAATCATTATTTATTGGAGAGATTCAAGGTTTCACATATATCTGAAGTATCACTTCACCTCTGAGACTGGCAAATAAGACCTGAAATGACAATGGTCAATGTTGAAAGACATTTTGGAAATATGAACTCTAACGTTTTGTTGGTGGATCTGTGAACTCAAACAATGTTTCTGAAGACTAAATTAGAATTATGCCCAAAGGGTAACAAAAATGTGCATACCCTTTGATCTGGTTCTACCACTACTGGTTCTATACCCTAAAGAGATCATGAAAAAGTGTAAAACCATGAATTGTTCAAAAATATTCATAGCAGCTCTGTTTGTGATGGCATAGCATTGGAAACTGAGTGAATGTTAGTCAGTTGGGAAATGGCTGAATAAGTTGTGGTATATGCACATTATGGAACACTGCTGTTGTATTAGAATCCCGAGGGATGGGAATTCAGAGAAGATCAGAAGGATTTTCAAGAACTGAAGCCAAGTGAGATAAGCAGAACCAGAAGAATATTTTACACTGTAACAGTACCTTTGGGTTGATGATCAATCTTAATGGACTTACTCATTCTATTAATGCAACAATTAGACATAGATTTGTGGTATCGGTAATGGAGAATGCCATCTGTATCCAGAGAAAGAATTGTGAAGCTTGAACAAATACCAAAAATTGTTGCCTTGAATTAAAAAAGAAACATTATCTTATTATTTAATTTTGCTATCTCTCATATTTTATTTTTTCCATTATGAATATGATATCTCTCTTATCACATTCAATTTGGATCAATGTATACCATGGAAAAATGCAAAGAATAACAGATTGCCTTCTGTGGGAGGTGCAGGGATAGAAATGAAATTAGGCGGAAAATTGTAAAATTCAAAATAAATAAATGAATTAAATTTTAAAAAGCAAAATTATTCAATAATTGGAACATTCCTTCATATTACCTACTTTAATATCATAATGTAAACTTATATTTCCTGATCCAATAAACCAAATTCAATTTTCCAAGTTTTCTGGCACATTGATTGCAACAATTTTGAAAATTTAAATTTATTTTTTTACTTTAATTTTTACTTTATTTTTCAATTTTACAATTTCTTCCTAATCTTGCTTCCCTTCCCCCATCCCGCCACCCAAAGAAGGCAGTCTGATAGTCTTTTTTTTTGCAAGGCAGTGGGGTTAAGTGGCTTGCCCAAGGTCACACATTTAGGTAATTATTAAGTTTCTGAGGCTGGATTTGAAATCAGGTACACCTGACTCCAGGGTTGGTGCTCTATCTACTGTTCCACCAAGCCACCCATATCAAATAGTCTTTACATTGTTTCCATGATATATACTGAATGTGTTGAGAGAGAAAGCATATTAAGGAAAAAATAAACTAAAAGAGATAGCAATATTACATAATAAGTTAACACTTTTTTTTTCATTAAAGTTAATAGTCTGTTCAAACTGCAAAATAATTTCTCTGGATACAGATGTCACAATCTATCGCAGATACTTCAAAATTTTCTCCATTTAGCGGATGGATAGAATTGTCAAGTCCATTAGAATTGATCATCAACCCCTGTTATTCTGTTTTGCTGTACTATGTTCTTCTGGTTCTGCTCATCTCACTCAGCATCAGTTCTTGCAAATCCTTCCATTCTTCTCTGAGTTCCCAACCCTCCTGGTTTCTAATAGAACAATAGTGTTCCATAATGTACATACACTACCATTTGTGTAGCCTTTCCCCAATTGATATACATTCACTCAATTTACAATTTTTTGCCACCACAAACAGAGCTAGTATGAATATTTTTGTACATGATGTTTTTATCCTTTTTCACAATCTCTTTAGGGTATGGAATAGTAGTGGTATTGCTGAGTGAAAGGGTATACAAATTTTTGTTGCCCTTTGGGCATAGTTTATAATTGTTCTCCAGAGAGTCTGGATGAGTCCACAGCTCCAGCAACAAAGAATTAGTGTCCCAGATTTTCCACATCCCTTCCAAAATTTATCATTGTCCATTCTGGTCATTTTGACCAGTCTGAGAGGTGTGTGGTGGTATGTCAGAGATGCTTCAATTTGCATTTCTCTAAAAATTAGTGATTTAGAGAAATTTTTCATATGACTATCCATTGTTTTGTTTTTCTCATCTGTAAATTGCCTCTGCTCACACTTTGACCATTTGACAATTGGGGAATGGCTTGTATTTTTTTAAAAATTTGATTCAGTTCTCTCTATATTTTAGAAATGGGTACTTTATCATTAATACTAGTTGCAAAAAGTGTTTCAAAATTTACTACATTTCTTTTGGTTTTGTCTGTGCAAAAGCCTTTTAATTTAATGTAATCAATAATATCTAGTGCATTTCTAATGATTTTTCTCCATCTTGCCCTTGGTCATAAACTGTTTCTTTTTCCATATATCTGACAGGTATACTATTCCTTGATCTCCTAGTTTGCTTATAATATTGTCTTTTATGCCTAAATCCTCTGATCATTTTGATCTTATCTTGCTATAGTGTGTGAGTTGGTATATAGTTGCTATAGTTGCACTAATGACAGGTTCTGCCATACTAAATTCCAATTTTTTCAACTGTTTTTATTGAAGAGAGTTTTAATCCTAAAAGCTGGAGTCTTTGGCTTTTTCAAAAAAGCAGATTTCTTGAATATTTTCCTGCTATCTCTTTTGTACTTCTCTATTCCACTCATCCTCCACTCTATTTCTTCGCCAATACCAGACAGCTTTGATGACTGATACTTAAAATACAATTTTATGTTTGGTAGCTCTAAATCAACTTCTTTTGCACTTTTTTTTGATTAAATTCCTGGAAATTCTTGTCTTTTTATTTCTCCATATCAATTCACTTATGTATTTTTTTTTCTAAATAATTGGACTTTTAATTGGTAGATCATTAAATAAGTAGTTTAATTTGGGTAGTTATTATTTATTATTTAGTTATTAGTTCAGCCTATCCATGAGCAGGTGATATTACTCCAGTTATTTAAATATGATTTTATTTGTTTGAGAGGTGTTTTGTAATTGTTTTCATAAAGTTTCTGAGTCTCCCTTGGCAGTATTTCATATTGTCTGAAATTACTGTTAATGGGATTTCTCCTTCTAGCTCTTCCTGCTGTATTTTGCTAGTAATATACAGAAATGTTGAGGGATTATTATGGATTATTTTATATCATGTGACTTTGCTAAGGTTGCTACTTGTTTCTAGTATTTTTTGGATGATTTTTAAAAGATTTTCTAGGTATAACATCATGTCATATGTAAAGAGTGAGAGTTTTGTCTCTACCTTCCTAATTCTAATTCTTTCAACTACTTTTTCTTCTCTTATTTCTCAAACTGACATTTCTAACAATATTGAATAGTATTGTGATAATGGGCATCACTATTTCACCTCTTATTGGAATGCCTCTAGCTTATCCATATTGCATATGCTTTTTTGATAATTTCATATAGATACTGCTTGTTTTTCTATAGAAAATCCATTTATTCCAAAGCTTTCTAGTGTTTTAGTAGGAATGGGTGACACATTTTGTCAAAGACTTTTTCAGCATCTTTTGATTTCGGTAGGTTTGTTATTGGTGTAGTTAATTATACTAATAATTTTACTAATATTGAATCAAGCCTGTATTCCTAGGATAAATCCTACTTGGATAGTAGTGTATTATCCTAATGATAACATGGCGTAATTGTTCACTAAGCTTTTATTTAGGAGGTCAGAGCCAAGATGGCACCAGGAGAAGAAGCTATCTTAGAAAGTCTCTCCAAAATATTTTAAAAACCTTAAAATTATGACGCTAAATTTTCAAGAGAGAGACCCCACAGAAACATCCAATGAGGCAATTATCCAGCTCAAGGTAACCTGGAAAAAGTTCCACAGTGTTGGAGGCATGGCACCACACTGGAGTGAAGGAGCATCAGTCTCCCAGAAACAGCCTCAGGGCACCTAGGAATAGCAACTCCTAGCAGCAGAAGCAGTTTCCTGACATACATCCCAGGGAGCACCAAGCACAACTTGGAAGATCATAAGGGAGATTTATGCCCATAGTGAGCAGGAAGTTCAGGCCCTCATCCTCACTGCTGCACTCAGCATGGGCACAGCAGCCCAGATCCCAGAAAACAGAAACAGGCCCATGGGTCAAGCCACTCAGCAGGAGCCTTTAGGCAGATGCCCCCTGAGTGCTCAGCCCACAGAAGGTTAGGGTATGGAGGTAGACTGCTGAGGTTTGTCCTCTGTCACTTGAGCAGTACCCTGTGACTTTTACCACTTTCAGAACCTGGTCATAGTTTAGCCCCCCCCAGTAGATCAAGGAACCCCATAACAGCCCTGGGGTAGGGGAGTGTGCTTGTGCTCATTCACAGACAAAGAGAGAGCAGTCAGAGCCTTACACACTGAGGTCCTTGTTGGGGGAGTGACCCAATAATACACAAAATTTCAAGAAGCACCCGAAAATCAGGCACAGGTAGGGGAAATGAGTAAACAGAAGAAACAGGAACCTGACCCTAGGCAATTATTTTGGTCCTATGGAGGACTAAAGTACTCAGTCTGAAAATGAGAAAGTCCAAGCTTCTGCATCTAAAGATTCTAAAAAATGCAGAAGCTGGACTGAGCTTATGACAGAGCTCAAAATAGATTTTGAAAAGCAAGTAAAGGGGGTGGATAGTTGGTGTAGTGGATAAAGCACTGGCCCTAGAGTCAGGAGTACCTGGCTCCAAATCTGGTCTCAGACACTTAATAATTACCTAGCTGTGTGGCCATGGGCAAGCCACTTAACCCCGTTTGCCTTACAAAAACCTAAAAAAAAGGAAATAGAGTAAGGGAGATAGAATAAAAATTGGGAAAAGAAATAGGAGAGATGCAGGAAAAACATGAAAACAATCTTAGCATTTTAGTCAAGGAGATTCAAAAAAATGCTGACGTAAAATAACATATTAAAAACCAGGGTAGGTCAAATGGATAAAACAGTTCAAAAAGTTACTGTGGAGAAGAATGCTTTACAAAGCAGAATTGGCCCAATGGAAAAGGAGATAAGAAAGCTCTCTGAGGAAAACAAACACTTCAGATGTAGGATGGAACTAAAGGAAGCTAATGACTTTGTGAGAAATCAAGACACAATATTACAAAACCAAAATAATGAAAAATTAGAAGTGTGAAATAACTCATTGAAAAACCTACTGATCTGGAAAACAGATCCAGAATAGATAATTTAAAAATTATTGGGGTACCTGAAAGTTATGATCAGGAAAAAGGGTCTTGGCCTTATTTTTAAAGACTTTCTACAGGAAAATTTCCCTGATAACCTAAAAGCAGAGAGCAAAACAGAAATTGAGAGAATCCACCAAACTCCCCTGGAAAGATATCCAAAAAACAACCCCCAGGAATATTATAGCCAAATTCCAGAACTCCCAAGTCAAACAGAAAATACTACAAACAGCCAGGACACAATTTAAACATCTTGGAACTGTAGTCAGGATCACACAGTACTTAGCAGCAACTACATTAAGGGCTCATAGGGCTTGGAATATAATATTCTGGAAGGTAAAAGAACTTGGAATGCAACTGAGAATCAACTCTCCAGCAAAACTCAAAATCCTCTTCCAGGGGAAATGATAGACTTTCAATAAAACAGGGTCTTTCAAATGTTCCTGTTGAAAGGACCAGAACTGAACAGAATGTTTGACTTTCAAGTACAGAATTCAGTTGAATTATACAGAAGGTGGATGAGAAGGGTAAATTAAGAGGGAATTAATGATGAGTAACTGTGTGTATGGAAAAATGATACTGATTATTCTCATATGAATCTTCTCATTTAATAGAGTGGGTAGAAGGAGCCTTTATAGGTGAAGCACAGGAAAGAGCTGAATTTGAAGATATAATATATTGTAAAAATGGAGTCAATGGGTAGAAGGGAAAATATACTGGAAAAAGAGAAAGGAGAGCTAGAATAGGCTAAGATATTTCATATAAAACATATTTCATGTGGTTTTTGCAATGGTATAGAAGGGAGAAAAGCAGGGGAAAATGAGGTAACCTTCATTCTCATTGGAAATGACTCAGAGAGGAAACAGCATGCACACTCAATAGGGTATAGACATCTAGAAGAAAAAGGAGAGAAGGGGGACATGTGGGTGATAGAGGAGAGGGTAGCTCATATCATAGGATTCTCTGATATAACATATTTTTGACTTTTTGTAAGGTATATGGATTGGGTAGTCTGCTCGGGCCATGGGGCCAGGTGGTTGCTGGGTCTCTTCAGTGGGATATGGGCTTCCTGGCCCCAGGGCTGGTGTTCTGTCTACTGTGCCACTTGGCTGCCCCACAGAACATTTTTGAAGAGGGACAGAGTGAAAAGAGAGAGAGAGAAAATGGACTTAAGATAAATAAAGTGATCTACCTGAGAAAGAGCTGATGGTATCAGAACACAGACTGAAACACACTTTTTTTTCTCTCTTTATTTTGCACACTTCTCACCAAGTTTTATATTTTTGTGGGGGAGGGGGAATGATATTTACTCTTAATAATATTTTGGTGATGTGTAAATACATTAAAGAAAAACACAGTAACAGATGGAATAATAGCTTTTGTTTAACATTTTTGCATCTATTTTCAACAGGAATATAGGTCTATAATTTTCCATACTGCTGTCATAGGAAGATTTAGGCAGAGTTCCATCTTTACTTATTTTTCTAAAAAGTATAGATAGATTGGAACAAATTGTTCCTTTAATATTTGATAGATTTCACTTGTGACTTATCTAGCCCTGGGAATTTTTTTTCTTAAGGAGTTCAATAATGGCTTGTTGAATTTCTTTTATTCAGATAGGGTTATTTAGGTATTTAATTTCCTCTTCATTTAACCTGGGCAACTTGTGTTCTTATAAATATTCATCCATTTCACTTGGATTATCATATTCATTGGCATAAAGTTGGGCAAAATAATTCCAAATTATTACCTTAGTTCCCTTCTCATTGGTGGTGAATTCACCTTTTTTTTAGTTTGTATACTGTCAATTTGGTTTTCTTCTTTTTTTTAATCCAATTTACCAGGAATTTATCAATTTTATTATTTTTATAGAGCCAACTCTTGGTTTTATTTATTAGTTCAATGGTTTTCTTTATTTTGATTATATTAATTACTCCTTTAAATTTTAGAATTTCTAAGTTGATATTAAATTGGTGATTTTTTATTTGTTCTTTCTCTATGCTTTATTGCACATTTAGTTCATTGTTTTCCTCTTTCTCTAATTTATTCATGTAAACAATTAAAGAATATAATACGTCTCCGGACAGCTGCCTTTGCGGTAACCCATAAAATTTCTTATGCTGTTTCATTATTATCATTTTTCTAGAATTAAATCATTAATTCTTCCTATAATTTGTTGTTTGATCCACTCATTCTTTAAAATGAGCTTACTTAGTTTCCAATTAGTTTTATGTCTATCATTCCCTGGCCCATTCCTGCATGTAATTTTTATTGCATTATGTTCAAAGAAGTATGTATTCATTATTTCTGACGTTCTGCATTTGATTAATAGGATTTTATGCCCTAGTACATGGTCACTTTTTGTTATAAGTGCCATATACATATACTCCAGAAAAAAGTAGATTTATTTCAATCCACATTCAGTTTTCTCCAAAGGTCTCTCATGTCTAGGTTTTCCAACAATATATTTGCCTCTTTATCTTCCTTCTTATTTAATTTATGGTTATATTGATCTAAATCTGAGAGTGAGAAGTTGAGGTCTTCCATGAGAAGAGTTTTGTGTTATTGTGTTCCTATACCTCATACAACTTCTCCTCTAAGAATTTAGGTGCTATACCACTTTGTGCATACATATTTTGTACTAAAATTGCTTCATTGTCTAGGGCACCTTTTAGAATTTTATAGTTTCCTTCCTAATCTATTTTACTGATATCTTTTTTATACCTAGTTTGCCTGAAATAAAGATTGCTATCCTTGCTGTTTTCACTTCAGCTGAAGCAAATATATTTTGCTTCATCCTTTTACATTTAATTATATATATATATATATATATATATATATATGTATATACATATATATATATATATATATATATATTTCTCTGCTTCAAATTTTGTACAATTTTGGCTTTTAATCTACTCTCCTATTCATTTACATTTTATGGGAGAATTCATCACCTTCACATTCAAATTTATAGATACTAACTCTTAATTTCTCTCCAAGATATTTTTGCTTTGATTTTATTTCCCCCTTATTTCACTTTATCCATATTCCCCAGTATTTTAGTAATGAATAACAGGACCTTCAGTGCCTTTACCCCCTTATATTCAACCCCCTCCCCTTCCCTTCACTTTTCCCTTTGCCCCTTCTTTCTTCCCTTCCTGCTGTTAGTTCCTTTTTTCCTCCCCCTCCTCCTTTCCACTTTTTGTATTTTAAAGGTAAGAGAAGTTTATTAACTTAACTGAGTGTGTGTATGTTAATTTTAAACCAAGTTGTATGAGAGTAAGATCCCAGTAGTGAGAACTACTTCCTCCTTTCTTCCCCTCTATTGCAAAAGGTCTTTCATACCTCTTTATGTAATATGATTTATCTCATTCAATCTCCTCTATCCTCCCATCTCTTTACTATCCCTCTTTTTAAGGAAATATTTTTTAAATCATCCTATCAGAGTCATCATTAAGTCTGGCTAAGTATATTCTCTCTAATAGAGTTGCAGTTCTTGAGAGTTATGAGTCTCTTCTAGGTGGGAATATAGCCAGTTTCATCTTACTTGGATAGCAATTTTTTTTTTATCCTTTTATTTACCTTGTCATGTGTCTCTTCAGAATATTGTTTGAAGACCAAATTTTTTATTTAGCTCTGGTTTTTCATCAGGAAATGTTGGAATTCTCCTACTTCATTAAATGTCCATCTTTTACTCTGCAAGAGAAGGTTCAGTTTTGCCAAATAATGAATTCTTGACTGCTTTCCAAACTCCCTTGCTCTTCAGAATATCACATTCCAGGCACTTGGTCATTTAATGATAATGTCCTATGTAATCCTCATTATGGCTCCTTGTTATATCAATTATTTTCTTTCTGGCTGCTTGCAATCTTTTCTCTTTTATCTGATAGTTCTGGAACATGGCCACAATATTCCTTGGTGTTTTCATTTTGGGATCCCTCTCCAGAGGGGATCAGTATATTCTTTCAATAACTATTTTATCCTCTGGTTCTGTGATGTTAGAGCACTTTTCCTTCACTAAACCCTGTAATATTGATCCAGGCATTTTTTAACTTCAATATCTTCAGAGAGCCCAATTATTCTTAAGTTGTCTCTTCTAGATATATTCTCATGGTCAGTTCTTTTGCCAATGAGGTATATTACATTTTCTTCTATTTTTTTTACTTTTTATCCTTTTGTTTAATAGATTTTTCTTGGATCATGAAGTCATTAGTTTCCACAGACTCCAATTGTATTTTCCAAGGATTTGTTTTCTTGTTGCAAGGTGTTAACTTTCTCCTGAGTTTCTTTTCCCAATTTTCCAATTGATTTTTTAAACTCCTTCCTCATTTCTTCAAGGAAGTCTTTCTGGGATGGATACTAAATCATATTCTCCTCAGAAATTCTATCTCTCCAAGTTAGGGATTTTGCCTCCAAGGTAGTATTCTTTGAACCCCCCTCCACATGCTTTTCTTCATTTTCCTAAGATCTTGTGTTGGGTGAGGGGCTTGCTCACCAACCTTTGATTTTGGGGTCTCTAGAGGTTTTCCTCACTGGGTTTAGTATCTCCAAGTGGGCCAGGCACTAAGAGTTGCTAGAGGCTTTATTGACTTGGCTTAGTAACTCCAAGTGGACTGGGCAGTAAGGGAAGCTGGTTACTTCCTCTGGATTATTTGTGACCTTGATTTTAGGACCCCTCCTTAGAATTTGAGGAGGATGCACTGCTGTATACCGTTATCCTTGAACAATGTGGGCTGGGCACTGGGGTGAGAACGTTGAACTCCCTATTTTGTTACTTGTGTTCTGCTGCCCACACCTGATCCTGTTGGGAAGAGGACTCTGCTGAAAAGAAGCTAAAATGAAAGTATGAAGCCAACAGTCCTCCAGTCCAACCAAGTTCAGAGGATCAGTATGCAGCCATACTCTGTAACTCTCTATGCTGGAAGTCTCCCTCCAGCCCAGCTGGATATTCCCAGACCTGACTCCCAAAGTTGAAGCCTCTGTGGCTGATCTTAGGTTATTCTGATTCTCACATCACCCCCACTTGGTCTCTGCTTTCTGACCCTGGCTCACCTATGATCCCTGGAGAGAGAGACCTTTTTCTTCTCCTAGCTTCTTTTTCTGGGTTTTTTCAATTGAATTTCTTTTAAGAGGTTTGTTTCATATTATTTATGAGGGAAAGCCAGGAGACCTTAGCCCAGTGCCTGTCTTCTCTCTGCTATCTCAGAAAGAAGTCGATTTCGACACTTTTAAAGAATCATCTTTAAACATTTTAAGTAGCTCAGATGGAATTCCCAAGCCTCCTCTAAGCTTTTTGTTAATAATTCTTGCTAAGAGCCATTTGCCTTCATTCTCTATGATGTCTGGATTTATATCAGTAATTATTCTCTCATGATTACGGGTGATGTTAATATCTCCTTTTGTATGGTTCTTCTATGTATTTTTGCCGCCTTTTCTTAATCTACTTTTGTTAGGTAAGCTACCAATAATGGTAATCAATGAATGAACATTTATTTATTGTCTACAATAGGTTAGAAGTTGTATTTAAATATGTTGTTAGGAATAGTAGTTGTTCTAAGTACCATATTTAACATTTTAATTTGGATTTGAAAATATCTTAAATTTCAAAAAAAATTAAATAAATTTCAGAGTTGGTAAAAAATCATTCAACCAAATTCAGTATGACTGACATATAATGAAATTATTTCAACAATATTTTAAACCTCATCAACTCGTCAGACTCTTGACGTATATCCACATAACATCACACGTTATAAAAAATTCACTGTCCTTCCATGACACAGAAATGGTGGAAGAATAGAGAGGTAATCTTGTCATTCCAACTTTCAAAGGTCATCCAAGGCTTCTTATTACCTGTTGAGCGATTTTCAACTTCTTGCTCTTGCATTTAGCATCTAACAATCCTATACTTATTTCAGTCCTTATACATTTCCCTCAACACATTCAACATACACTGTGCTATTTTTTTCTCTTGTGCGAGGCTTAGCATTAGTACTACACTTGATTTAAATTAAAACACTGTCAATTAATACCTTTATGTTTAAAGACATGTCATTTAGATTTCATCAGCATGGGTTTCTACATTAGTACTTTGCAAAGATTCAAATGATATAATATCTATAACTTCTATGAAAAATTTAATTTCTAAATTAGTATTCGTTACTAATTCGACTCATATTTGTTTTGTTTTTATGTGTTCTCAAGAAGAAAACAATTTTTTTGAGACATGAGAGTCAAGGCAATACAAATAAACAGTGAATAACTTTAGTGAATAGTTTCCTAGGCATAGTGAGGAGATTTTAAAAATGTTATTATGTGAGATATATAGCATGAAGGAGTAGTAATGTCAGGGTTTTTTTTAAGTTTTCTCACAATTAAGAGGTTAAGAATGATGTATATATAATTATGTTTGTAGGCATCAATAAATAAGTTAGCAACGAGGACATTAATGACTAGAGTAGAGGGAATAACTGCAAGAAATTAAAAGAAAAAGCGAGAAGGTAAAAAGTATACAATAAAGAGATTTGAAATGATTGAAATGTATTGAAGAATTTTGTAGAGATTGGAACAAAAAATAGAAGAAGACTTGTTTCAAGAAACATGACAGTGATTAAGAGGAAGTTCACTTCAAAAGATCTTGATTTTCACACCAAGATTTTAGGGGAATATTGGAACAGTTACTATAGAAAATGTGATAGAAAAATCCATTAATATATATTCAATACATGTTTTTCTATGACTAAATAATTATCAGAAGTTTGGGGAGGTTTGCCTTACTGCAATAAAGGACCAGCTGATAAGGCAGGTAAGTGGCACAGTGAATAGAGCACCTGCCCTAGAGTCGGGAGGACCCAAGTTCAAAACAGCCTCAGACACTTAATAATTACCTACCTATGTGACCTTCAGCAAGTCACTTAACCCCAATTCCTGGAAAAAAACTGAAAAAAAATAAAGGATTAGTTGAGATTAGGTAGCAAATGTTTGTAATGATAATTTATTTAGCATATTTATTTAGTTTGATGACTTCTTCCCCAATATTATTTCAACAGCATGTATAGGGAGAGAAAAAGTGGAAGGTAGATTTTCAATACTCAACTAAAAATTCTCTCTACAAACTGATTAGCGACTTTTTTATTAGATAAAATGAATTCTACAAATCCAGTAGATATCTCTTTCAGGACTATAGAAGAAAGGGAAATATTACACATTGTAGAAATAACTACAGATTTCTTATATCTCTTGTTGGAAGGTAATCCTTGATTCTTTGTGATTTTTGCTAAAAGCTGCCTGAGAGACCCATTTTATGACATTTTCATTTCATTTATTCTATATCACTTATTGGTGCATACTTCTTAAAATTACTGTGATGTATTGCCTTGCATCAACGTAAGTGCTGAAAATGAAAACAAAGGAAAATAATCAATGTTGAATAGAATGTGGGAAAACTGGAACACTAATGCACTGTGTGGAATTGTAAACTGATTCAACCATTCTGGAGGATAGTATAGTACTATTCCCAAAGAATACTCAAACTGTGTTTACTTTTGATCTAGCAAAAACTATGTACCCTAAAGATATAATACAGAATAGGAAAAGACTTCCATACCTAAAAATATTTATATTTTTCATATCATGGTGACAAAGAATTGGGAATTGAGAGGCTGAGCAAATTGGGGTATATGAATGGTTTGAAATATTATCATTTTCTTCAAAATCTTGAAATGCTGTAATAGAGAAAAATGCAAAGAATTGCATAAACTTGTGCTGAGTGAAGAGAGCAGAACCTTAAGAACATTGTACACACTAATTATATCTTTGTGAGATGATTAACTAAGATAAATAGAGCTCCTCTCAGCTACTCCGTGATCAAAGATAATTCTGAGACACATTTTAAGGAAAAAGTGCCTTCCACATTCAGGGAACAAACAGTGGAGTCTGAATGAAAAGCAAAACATGCCATGTTCACTTTTGAAAAATCAATTATATTTCTCCTTTCTTTCTCATAATTATTTCCCTTTCTTTCTAATTCCTCTTTATCAGGATACCTAATGTAGAATTTTGTTAAACATGATTGATCATATTCAACTTTTTGTTTTTTTTTTTTTTGTTTTGCAGGACAAAAATGGTTAAGTGGCTTGCCCAAGGCCACACAGCCAGGTCATTATTAAGTGTCTGAGACCGGATTTGAACCCAGGTACTCCTGACTCCAGGGCCGGTGTTTTATCCACTATGCCACCTAGCTGCCCCGATCATACACAACTTTGAGTAAATTGTTCACTCCCATGGGGAGGAGGGTAGAGAGGAAGGGTGGTAGAAAAATGTGGAACTCAACAACTTACAAATGAAGGACTATGGAAATCTTCCTTTCAATTTAACTGGAAGAATTAAATAAAATTACAATTAAAATAACTTGAGTTGGGCAGCTAGGTGGCGTAGTGGATAAAGCACAGGCCCTGGAGTCAGGAGTACGTGGGTTCAAATCCGGTCTTAGATACTTAATAATGACCGGGCTGTGCGGCCTTGGGCAAGCCACTTAACCCCGTTTGCTTGCAAGAAAAAAAATCTAAAAAAAATAAATTGAGTGGCAGGGCTTCAGAAAAGCATGGACTGCTGAATGAGGGGAGCACAACTAGGAGAGCATTGTTCACATAAACGGAAACATTATGAGGGAATCAGTTATAAAGGAAGCAGTTACTCTTCGTTAATCAATGATTCTTGAAGAACCTATTTTGGGAAATTCCGTCAATGTTCAGATCAAGGCATATTATGTTAGGCCTTTAAAACTTCTTTTATGTATTTTTTCTTTTGTTACTTTCTCATTTTTTTTACCTTAGCTATTGTTCTTCTTTCACAACATGATATACAAGGAAATATGTGAAACTCTATGGAAAATCTAAGGGAGGGTAGTCAGAAAATATGAAATCCTAAAGTATGCAAAAGGATAAATTCTGAAAATTATCTTTGCATGTAATTTGAAAGTAATAAATGAAAGAGAAAAAATTATAATAAAAAGGAAGTGTGTTTTTTCCCCTAATGTTCTTGAATAATTAAAAAGGATGTAAAAAAACAGGAAAATAGAAAGAATTATTGATTTTTACAAGGTAATTCAACCAAAAAATTAAGGAACAATTAATTACTATTCTACAAAAACTATTTAAAAATAGGAGAGGAACAAGTTCTGCCATGCATTTTTCCAAGAACAAATATTGTTAACATGGTGCTGATACATAAACCAGGAAGATCAAAAACAGACAAGGAAAATTATAAACAAATCTCCTAATAAATACTGGTGGAAAAAATCTGAAATAAAATTTTAGAATGAGATGACAGTAAGTGATTACTCAGATAATGTATCATGTTTAGGTAGGATTTATACCAGGTAAGCAGGGATGGTTCAAAATTAGGAAAACAACATGATTCAACATATCAGTAGCAAAACCAACAGAATTGAAATTATTATCACAATAAATTCTGAAAAAGTTTTTGATTAGATACAGCATCATTTTTATCAAAAATACTAGAAAGTTTAGGAATAAAAAGAGTTTTCTTTAAAAATAATAAATGATATCTATCTAAACCATCAATATATTAAAAGCAACAGGCAGTCATCAAAACCTTCAGGAACTAGTTAAGAAATAGAGTGATGGATCAGTGAATTAGTAGAGATACAAAAGAAACTTCAGGAAATGACTACAGCAAGTTATTATTTGGCAAACCCAAAGACATCAGCTTTTGTGATAAGAAATCTCTATTTGACAAAACTTATCTGGAAAACTCAAAAGTAGTATGTCAAAAACTAGTCATAGATCCACATTTCACATCCTATACCAAAATAAAGTCAAAATGGGTACAGGAGTTAGACATAAAGGGTGAAATCAAGAAATATTCTATCAGAGAGTATAGGATGTGAGATGTGGATCTATGCCTAATTTTGTTTTGACATACTAGCTGCAAAATAATTTTGACTATATTAAATTAAAGTAAAACATTTTTTCTCTGATAAAATCAATGCTGCCAAAATTAAAAGGAAAGCAAAAAGCTGGGAAACAATCTTCAAAACTAGGAGTTCTGATAAAGGTCTAATTTCTAAAATAAAGAGAGAATTATGCTATATTCATAAGGTTACAAATCATTCCCCAAATTATAAATGACAAAAGGTATGAAAGGATAGTTTTCAAATGAAGAAATTAAAGCTTTCTATATATATATATATATATATATATATACATATATATATATATATATGTATATATATATATATATATATGTATGTAAAAGTATATGAAAAAAAATGCTCCAAATCATTATTGGTTAGAGAAATGCAAATTAAAAGAACTCTGAGGTATCACCTCACATCTATAGACTGGCCAAGCTGAGAAAAAGGGAAATGATCAATGTTGGATAGGTTGTGGAAGGATTGGCACATTCATGCATTGTTGGGGGAGTTTTGAATGGATCCAATCTTTCTGAAGAGCAATATGAATATATGCACAAAGAACAATAAAACTGTTCGTACACTTTTACCCAGCAATTCCAATTCTAGGTCTATGTCCAGAAGAAATTATAAAGAAATGAAAAAGCCTTAAATGCTCCAAAATAGCAGCACTTTTTGTAGAAGCAAAAAAATGGAGGTTTAGGGGAGGTCTAGCAATTGGGGACTGAATAAACAAGTTACTGTAGAGGGCTAGCCCCAAGGAGTGATATTCACATATCCTTGGTGATCTTCTTCAGATCTTGTGGGGAGATGCTCCCCTGTTCTTTTGTGGGTTCAATGAATTCAAAATCTATCAAGAAGCTTGATTCATGTCATTTCTGATGGAAAGCCATAAGAGCTTAATAGAATGCCTGGCATCACTCTACCATTTTGACCAGGAGTCAAGGCTATATTTTAAGGATAATTTTAAGGATGCATTTAATAACTTCACTCAAAGACATTGCCTTCTTTCCAAAAAAAAGAAAAAATGCCTAATTAGAACCTCTTGCACAGCTTTTCTTTTGGTTATCCCTATACCTTAAATCTCTTTCTTGCCAATTTGTCAAATTAGCCAAATATGCAAATTTTAAGTTTTCTTGATTTAAATGCTTCCTCTTTCCAAAACACAGAGATACTAGATAGTATTTAAGTTTGATTAGTATACACTTTCCTCAGTGATCTCAATGATTTATCTTGAAAAGTAACTCTTACAGTAAAGTGTTCAGTTATCCAACTTTTGATCAACTGCAAATCACATAGCAAATGAGCAATCCTCATTGAACTAATAAGGTATCCAAAGAGAAGGACAAGTAAGAATCTGCCAAGTTATGTGAAACCACTCTACATCTTCATGAAAACCATAACAACTCAGATTCTGATGAAGATAAAAACCAAAGTCTCCAAACACATGAATCTTGTAAATAGCAATTTCTTCCCAACCTCTTCTTTCTTAAGGAGGCCCTACAACCATCATTATGCCCATTTGTCATGAATTTGTTTTTCTTCATCTCCTATAACCCTTCTCCACTTCCTCTTTCTATACTCCTGTCTCACAAAATGGGTTAGACTTTTTCCTTATCTTTATCTTCTCAGGCACTTTCATTTTATCTTATTTCCTCAATAAATTGGCCACTTAGTTCCACTTTGTCATTTATTTTTCATTTTTTCCTTTTACCTAGGTAATTCCCTACTGCCTTTAATCTTCCTTTTGTCTCTACAATTCTTAAAAAAATCTTTACAATCTATCTTCTAATTTTAACATTCCACCAACACTGTTCTCCTCAAATTTAATAATGTCTTCTTAGTTTCCAAATATAATGTATTTTTCTAGCTTTTTATTTTCCTTAAATTTTCTAGTGCTTTTGATGCTATTGATCACCCTTTTGTCCTTACGCTATTCTCTCTAGGTTTTTACTTCATTCCACTCTTCTAACATTCTTCTTGTTCAGTATTTAATAGTTTTTTTGTTGTTGTTTTCTCAGTCTGTTTTGCAAAATATATCTAGTGATCAAGCCCTCTAACAGGTGTCCCTCAGGATTATGTCCTGGGTCCTTTTTTCTACTTACACTATATTCATCAGGTCCCAAAGGTCTAATAAACTTTTTGAAGTTGATGATTCTAAATCCTATCCATCCTGCCTCTTCATCTTTCTTGAACTTCAATATTGAATCCTTGACTATTTTTATAGATATCTCAAACTGAATATACAGTATATATATTAAATTAAATATGTACAAAACTGGATCGATGAGTTAGGTACTTAAACTTTTCCCTCCTTCCCTTCATATTATTAAAAAAAGAAGCATAATTTTCCAGTACTTTCAAACCTCAACCTAGGAATTTTCTTATTTTCCTCACTATTACTCAGCACCATAGCCAATCTGGTGAAAATGCATATGTTTCAGCTTTCCTACCTTTCTCATATATAAAAGTTTCTCTCCTTTGAAACAGTCACTCTGGTTTTGAAACTCATCATCTCATGACATGATTATTACAATGGCCTGCAGATGGATGGACTTTCTTCAAGCTCCTAAATCTTATTAATCTTCCATTCAGTCACTAAAGTTACATTCCAAAAATGCATATGACTCAATGTCTTGCTCCACCACATTAAACAAATTGTAGTTGTTCCTTATCATGAGAAGATTAAACACCAAACTCTATATCTTACATGGTAAGCACTTCATAACCTAACCTGCTTCTACCTTTCCAACTGGTGTCTTTGTTCTATGATCAAAGGCCTTTCTCATTTCTGAGTAATTTTTTTCTGACTGTTTAATATATTAAGAATTCTCTTCCTCTTCAGCTCCTCATAATGATTCCGTGATCTTCTTTAAACTTCAAATAAATCCTATATTTTACAAGAAATCTATCTAAATCCCCTCTATTTCCCCATATTAATATATTTTCTATTTATTTTTATATCTGAATTTTTGAATATATTTGTTTACCCATTTTCTTTCTCATTAGATTATGAACTCTTTGAGTAGGGGGACTGTCCATTGCCCCACCTTGCACATTCATAGAACTTAAGAAAGAATGTGACACATAGTAGACAAGTAATAAATGCTTATACTTCCTGGGAAAAAAAAAGGATTATGATTGCAACACCGAAGAGTGAAGACTTTTGTATCATTCATAATACTCAAGAAATATCATGTAATCTAAAATTATATTCTTGAGGAAGGACTTTTTCATTTGGTCAATAATTAAAGATGAATATAACAAATTAAAATATACTTCTCATTGTTTTGGGGAGTGTTCTGGAGTCACTACATCTTGTATCCACTTCTTTAAGCAAAAAGGGTTAGCAAAATGTCTATTTTTTAAAAATCCTCCTTGTGTCTTTTTTCATAAAAAATGTATAAATATTTTATGGCTTATTTTTTCCATTAATATACCAATTGTTCTTTTAATATGATAAATGCATAAGTCTTATTATCTTCTAGTCTTCTAAGGTGATTGAAGAAACAAAGGGCATTTTCATTACATCAGGAGCCAGTTTTTTATATTTTTTTCATGAGTTTCCATGAAGAAGAAATATAACTCTTTTATTCAAAGTGATAATATTAATACATTTCATATTTAGGTAAATTGATACTAGAATAAATTATTTATTAACTTGATTTATAATTGGAGTTTTTTCATGATTTCTCAAATTTTCCCAGAGAATCTGCCTTAATGACAAAATTATTAAGATTTGAGAGTAAGACTAATGGCTTTCATTTGATAGAATTTCTTTTTATTTTTAGTTTTTTTTTTTTTTTTTTTTGGTAAGGGAAATGGGGTTAACTAGCTTGCCCAGTACCACACAGCTAGGTAATTTTTAAGTGTCTGAGACTAGATTTTAGCCCAGGTATTCCTCACTCCAATGCTGGTGCTTTATCCACTATGCCACCTAGCCACCCCTCATTTGATAGAATTTCTAATCAAAACTTCTAAAACATTTTAAAGTACAATTGCACAATTTTCCTGAGACTTTTTGCCATAAACTTTATAATTTACACAATTCAATTTGACATTTTTATTTTATCCCAAAGAAAAATATTGGACATTTTTGATTTTCTAATTTTAAAATCATTTGGTGATGCATTATTCTTTATTAGAAACTTTTGTGTTTTAATTAAATAGTATTTAATTTATAAATAAATTTTTCTTCTTTCTGACTTATTTTGAAACAGTGAAGCAAAAAATTACATGATCAAAGATCTTCAAATACAATGGCTAATACACTAATACCCAATGTTAATAGCACATTTTATTTATTAATTGATGATAAGTTTGCCAAGTTATATAATTTTATATATATGTACATATATTTTTCTAAACATGGTTATAAATAAATATACATATAATGCTTATACCTATTTTAAAATGGGAAAACTAAGGCAAGAGAAAGCAAAATTAATGGTTGCTTAAAATCATATCATGCACACCTGTAAGGGAGGGAGGAAACTAGAACGTATATAGCACCTACTATGTGCCAGGCACTGCACCCAGTGCCTTAAAAAATTTTCATTTGGTTCTCAAAACAATTCTGGGAATTAGGTAAGGTTACTATCTCATTTTAGAGTTGATGAAAATGAATCTAAGAATGATAAAATGATTCTTGAGTAAGCATTTATGCCTTAATTTGAATTTAGATATTCCTGACTACAGACCCATCATTCTTTCCCTGGACAACTCAACTGCCCATGCGCGTGTGTGTGTGTGTGTGTGTGTGTGTGTGTGTGTGTGTGCGTGTGTGTGTGTGTGTGTGTGTGTGTGTGTGTGTTTGTGAGAGAGAGATAGAGAGAAAGAGAGAGAGAGAGAGAAGAGATGAGAAGAAGAAGAAGATGAAGAAGAAGAAGAAAGAAGAAAAGTATTCTTATTCCCTGTTAATTCATTCATTTACAGAAATGGAAAAATTGTATTATCTTTAGGAGAAAAAGCCATGATTTTTAAAGAAAATAAACTATACATTTTAAAATGAATCATGAAAAACCATTCAATTCATTTGTAGCTAAAAATACTTTGTTTTCCTAATGTATTGTTTAGTGAACCCAGATAATATTTTTCTGCATTTCTGTTTAGGAAAGACTTAAAGAAAGCTTTAAGTGTAGTGGTGAAGATTTCAGCCCTTGCCATCATATCTCTTCACTCCCAATTTAAAGGCTACTTCATGAATGATACATTAACTATAACTCAAGCATAATCTTTATACATTCTAACATTGCATTTTATTATTTTTGAAAACCAGATAAATTCTAAGGACTATTCCTTAAATCACTTTCATTCATCTGATGTCAAGACAAATCACTGCCAAAGATGTCAATTGAAGAATGTAGACAAAATAATATTCTATTTCTTAAGAAAACTCTCCATTACTTGAATGAAATAAAAATAACTCATTTTGCAAGTGGAAAGGTACAAATAAAAAGATAGCTTGGTGAAATTTAGGGTTTTATATCTCTAAAGTATTTTAAAACATATTCATGAGAGGTGAGTTGGTCAGTGTGACTACGGGGGTGCAATGTAGTGATATTTTCAATCATAGTGATGAATCAGTCCCACACTCAAGAGCAGTGTGTCTGTAACACTCTATCCCCTTTCAAGGCAAAATCTTTTCATTTTATAGCTTGAATAGAGCAATAATGTCACAGACTTCCAGGGCAGTGAAATCAATCAATGAGTTGGGCATGTAGTGGAGGCACCCTGGGATTTGACTGACAGGTGATGAGATATCAGTCATTTTCTCTTCTTCCCTTTCTGCTGCTCTATTCAAGCAATTCAATAGAAGATCTGGCAGAGTACAAAACAGACAGAGAGAAAAGGAAAGGATGGAAAAGAAGACAAACTTTAAAGCAACAATGAATGTGAACTGCCTGACTTAATAGAAAAAAAATAATAAAGTTGGGTGCTTTGTATGATAGTGAAGAAAGCTTCAGAGGAACAGGGTAAGAATTTATTTTGGCAATCAGTCACTCTTACATGTATATCTTCCTTGGTCAAAATTCTTCATCTAATCTTTCCCTTCAAATCAATACAAATTCTAGGCAATTTGATGTTTCACTAAAGATATTACTAAATTTTCAGATAAGCTTTATTTCTTCAGAGAGAAAGATCAGTCATACCTGTGCAGCTGTGTAATTTGGGAAACCATTAAGTTGAAGACATATCTCAATGGTGTATCTCTCAAAATGCCTTGAGATGTAAATGAAAAAAAAGGCAAAGAAGAAAGAAATAACGAATCTCCACAACTGTATTATGGGAAGTGTGAATAATTTTTTCTGAAGTGTAGAATAATGTATACCCTTTATTTTGAATAGAAAATTAGTTTCAACCCAAATTGTTCTTTCAGCCATTCAAAAATTTTATTTTTTAAGTCATTCATTTAAAAAATGTTAAAATTTAGTGAAAAATTTGAACAAATTAAAATCTGAGTTGCAATTTTTGTTTTCATCTTCATTTCTTTGAATTACTAAAACTACTTATCAGTACATTTGCAAAAGATTTATCCGTTAAACTTTCTATGCATTTTAAGGGACAGATTTTTGGCATCTTAGATAGAGTAGAATGCCTAAGTCTGGGAGACCTCAACACAAATCTGGCCTCAGAATTTAATAAGTGCATAATCCTGGGAAAGTCACATGACTTATTTGGTTCACTCTCCTCATCTGTAAAATGAGCTGGAGAAGGAAATGTATCTTTGTGAAGAAGGTTTCACATTTGTCATGAAGAGTCAAATATAACTGAACTTAATGCATGTGCTGGTATAATACAAATTTCTCCTGTTAGCTTAGCTAATTTACAAAGGAACATATAGATCACACTCAGAAAGTGATTCTACCACCTGAATAGTGTCCCTCCATCTTGGTCTTGAAGGATTATGTGTGATATTTGAAGAGTTTTGAGTGGGGTGGTCAAAGGAATTATTATTAATATTAATAAGCAGAGTGAGAAAGAAACAGCATTGGTGCCTTAGGAAGAGTCATGCAGCAATTGCCTTAACTTGTTATTGGACGAGTTTCAAACATCACTGATGTTCATAAATGGAAACATTTGGTGATATCTGATGATAAGACCTTCATCAGATTTCAATTGTTCCAATATATACTTGCCAAGAATAGGATAATAATCTTGAGCTGTGATGCTTTATGGAATTTTCTGACATGCAAGACTAGAAAACTTCTCCATGATAGCTTTTTTACTTTGGAATTTCTGCCCTTCCTAAGTAATGCAACATGAATCACTATATATTTCTCCTAATTGTGTTCTGTCAACATCAAATAATCTGTAGTAATGATACACAAAGCTGGATCTAATCTGTTCCCCAATCAGTTTGTCACCCATTTTGGATAATGAAGATATTTATCCATAATTCTTTTTTTGTTGTTGTTTTTTTATTAAAGATATTATTTGAATTTTACAATTTTCTCCCAATCTTGCTTCCCTCCCCCAACCCCCAACCCACAGATAGCACTCTGTCAGTCTTTACTTTCTTTCCATGTTGTACCTTGATCCAAATTGGGTGTGATGAGAGAGAAATCATATCCTTAAAGAGAACAGAATTCTCAGAGGTAACCAGATCAGACAATAAGATATCTGTTTTTTTTTTCCAAATTAAAGGCAATAGTCCTTGTACTTTGTTCAAACTCCACAGCTCCTTATCTGGATACAGATGGTACTCTCCTTTGCAGACAGCCAAAAATTGTTCCTAATTGTTGCACTGATGGAATGAGCAAGTCCTTCAAGTTTGAACATCACTCCCATGTTGCTGTTAGGGTGTACAGTGTTTTATCCATCATTCTTGAAGATGACCATGACATCAGACAGATAATCTCATAAAATGTATGTGAACTGGATTTAAATGAGGTGATATTGTGCTTAGTCACCAGTCTCACTTTGTCCTTTTTACCTATCTGAGTCCAATAGCTAGTAATGAATCAGTACGATTAGATATAGCAGAAATTGCAAAATGACAGAGTTGATTTAGATGTTTTAAATGGTGTTGTCCAAATCTTAAACTCTGGAATGAGTGCTAGATTACTGGGAAAACCTCTCTCTCTCTCTCTCTCTCTCTCTCTCTCTCTCTCTCTCTCTGTCTGTCTGTCTCTCTCACACACACACATACACACACACGCATTCACACACAAACATACACACACACTCACACACATACACCACACACAGAGGCAAATGTTGTAACTTTTGTAACTTTCCACTATTGACCCAAATACTAAGCCATTATTTATTTGATTAAATAGTTATGAGTGCAAATAGTGAAAACAGAAAAAGAACCAAATATTTTCTAATTGTCACAAAGAGGATATTATAATTTCAGGAATTAAAATTTTTTATTAAATATATGTTTCTTTGTGATTCTGGCATTGACATTTAAAAAATCAATCTTTGTTCTTTTCAAATGCAGAACAATACTTTATTTGATAATAAAACAGCAACTCTATTTCTGAGTGTTAAATAAACATGTTTTAGAAAATAAGTTCTATAATAATTTATATATCACTTTATGGTGGAAAGCATTATTGGGACTTTGCTTATTTAAATGTTGAACTGAGTTGAAGTTATATCTAGAAAATATTCAGAAGAATGAAGTTAGAAATAAAAGAACTATGCCTCTTTTAATATATAATATATTTTATTTGGGCACCTACATGAAACAGTTTATAGAGCACTGGGACTGGGGTTAGAAAAATCTAAATTCAAACATGGCATCAAATAACTTATTAGTTATGTGATACTGGGTAAATCATATAAACCCTTTTGTCTCAATTTACTCATCTGTAAAACTATCTGGAAAAAAAGAAGGTGTTAAAAACTCTTTAATGTCTTTGCCAAACAAAAGCCCCAAATGGAATCACAGAGTATTGCTTAAAACTGAGCAACAGGGAGCAGTGGATAGAGCACTAGCCCTGGAGTCAGGAGTACCTGAGTTCAAATCCTGCCTCAGACCCTTACTAATTACCTACCTATGTGGCCTTGGGTAAGCCACTTAAACCCAATTCCTTGCAAAAAAAAGCAACAAAACTGCATATATATATGGATACCTATGCATATATATTATATGTATATATTTAGGGCTATGTTAACAATGTGTATGAAGATGCATGGGAAATAAATATATAAAATAAATATATCTATATCTATATAGATATAATCTATGCATACATATATGCCCTTAAATTTCACACATGTATGTATGTATATATTTACAATCACACACGACTGAATTTACATGTACTTGTATAATATATGCTCACATGTTGTCCTCTCATTTCTACTAATTATCATTTTCCTTTTATTCTGGGGTTGTAAAGGTTTTTTAAGAAGTTCAGTAATTGACACAACTGTTTCTCAAGATCCTGGAAAATGAAAAAGATTTTTGATCCTTCTGGAATTCTCAGGGCATGAGTGGAGAAAGATTGGAATGCATCATTAAGTCAAGTAATATTAGGAAAGTGAGTGTTAGTTTTGGTGTTCTATTTTCTTCATGGTAGGTGCTGCTATCATTCTCACCATATGGAATCAGAAATAAGCTAAGAGACTTCAAATGACATGCCTTGTCAGAGTCAGAGTGAGACAAGAGTCAAACGTGATATTCTAAACTCCATTCTTACTATTATTTTCAATATGTTCTTTATCTTTGTTTAATAAATTGTCAAGTTCTTATGAATTTGCCTTTTTTAAAGAAAAAGATGAAGTCTCAATATGCAAAATGTCAACACAGTTTAAAGAACTGATAAACAAACATATTTTAATCTCTCTGAAAGCATCTTGGCCAGAGCATTGTGAGTCTTATTGCACTGATTCTATTTTCACACCTATAACACTAATTTGATCTCTAGTATAAAGGTATTATTGGTATCTTGGCATATATATGCAAGAATTCAGAAGAAAGGGTCAGCTGTGATAAAATAGTATTTATTTCACACTTTGTATAAAATTAAGTACTGCAAATAACATCTGAAAATACAGCCTAAATAATGATCTTTCTGTGTGGGGTGTTAAAATAAGTCATCATCACTAGTGTTAACCTTAATAACGAAAAAAGGAACAGAATATAAAATACGAAATAAGAAGATGTTGAATCAGGATTCCTTTCATTCTTAGAACCTCTGCTTACATCTCTCTCTCTCTCTCTCTCTCTCTCTCTCAGTCTCTCTCTCTCTCTCTCTCTCTCTCTCTCTCTCCTGTTCTTCTATATATGCTGCTTTCATGAATAAACTTCTTCTGACAATATAAATGATTAATTCTCTAAAACATAAAGTATTCAAGAGTTTCCCAAGGCATTGGAAATTTAAGTGATAATGCCAAGGCCACACATTATGCACACACACATGCATACATGCATGCATACACATATACACATATATGTATATAATAATGACCAGTTTTCTCTATATTTCTTCATTGTAATGAGTAAATACTGTACTATGAATATTAGCAAGTATAGATTCACATCAAAAGTAATTCTGCTAGTTACTACAAGAAGGTAACTTAAATTATAGTCATCCTGCCTCATCTCATTTTTCAATTGAGGAAAGTAAGGCCCGAAGAAATAGAATGATTTGTTTGTTGGTACAAAATCAGGAAGTGACAGAATCAGCATCCAGATCCTGATGTGTATCCAATCCAAATTCAGATCTCCTCACAATATTCTTCTCTGGGGTCATGTGAAATGCATATGAGGTAAATACAAAACAATATAAATCACTTTTAAGCTATTGTTGCTATTCAGTCATTTTCAGTCAGATCCAATTTATTTTTATCCGATTTGGTGTTTTCTTGGTAAAGAAACTTAAATGATTTACCATTTCCTTTTTTAATTCATTTGACAGGAGAGGGAATGAGGGTAGTGTGACTTGCCGAGAGTCACATTCTCAACAAATTTCTGAAAGCAGTTACTTTTGAATTATTATTTAATTTTATTTTTCCAATTACATGCTATGAAGGTATTTAAATAATCATACATATGTATATGAATATTTTCAAGTTATATAGTTTACTTACATTGTTCCTTCCCAACTCCCTTATCTGAATGAATGGTTAACAGTCAGGTGAATATTGTGCAGACACATTTAAATTTAATATGCTTACAGATTAATCATTTTAGTATGAGGCAATAAGATTAAGGGAAAAGAATGAAATCTATGAGATAGGAAAGAAATACATAAAAGAAAATTTTAAAATGTGAGTTTAATATTTATTTAGATTCTGTGGGGTTTCTTTTATTAGTTTGGTTTTATTTTGTTTTTCTTCCTCTGAATGGGGATAGCACATGTCTCCTAGGGTTGTTCCAGCTCTCTAAATGACTGAGGAGCTGCATCCATCAAGGTTGATCAACTCATAATGCTGTTATTAATGTGTTCAATGTTTTCTTGTTTCTGCACCCTTCACTCGCCATCAGTCTCTTGTAGTTCATTCCATGTTTCTCTAGAGTCTGACCATTTATGTTATGGAATAATAGTATTCTATCATTTTCATATGACATAACTTGGTCAACCATTCCTTAATTAATGGGCATCCCCAGTACAAAAAGAGCTGCTATCAATATTTTGGAACATGTAGGATTTTTCTCAATTTTATAAAATTTTCTGGATATAGACCTAGATTTGGAATTGTTGGGTCTAATTGGTATGAAAAGTTTTATTGCTCTTTGGGAATAAATCCTTATTGCTCTCCAGAATGGTTGGATGAGCTCACAACCCCACCAGCAATACATTAACCCTCTCACAACCTCTCCAACATTGATCATTTTCCCTTTTGTCATCTTAGCCAATCAGATAAGTGTGAGATGCAACAATATGGTTGTTTTAATTTGCATTTCTCTAATTAGTTAGGATTTGGAGCATTAGTTCATATGATTAAATGTAGCTTTAGTTTTTTATTTGAAAAATTTATATTCATATCCTTTGACCATTCATCCATTGTGAAACGATGTATAAATTACAAATTTGATGCAATTCTCTGTATATTTTAGGAATGAGACATTTATCAGAACTCATAGTTGTGAAAATATTTTCCTGGCTATCTGTTTTCCTTCTAATTTTGGCAGCATTGGCTTTATGAGTGCAAAAACTGCTTAATTTACTATGGTCAATTTCATCCATTTTGCAATTTATAATGAACTCTATTTCTTGCTTGGTCATGAATTTCTCCCCTTTCAATGAATATGAAAGATAGATATAGCTTGGCCTATTAATTAGTCTATGTTGTGAAAGTTTATATCTAAATCCAGTATCCATTTTGATTTTATATTGTTATAGGGTATGAGATGTGGGTCTACACCAAATTTTTACCATACTGTTTTCCAGTTTCCCCAACAATTTATGATAGTGAGTTCTTATCCCAAAAACTAATGTCTTTGGGTTTGTTAAATATCAGATTTCATCCACTGATCCATTATTTTATATCTTAAACAATAACAGGCAGTTTTGATGACTCCTGCTTTATAGTAGAAATTTAGATCTAGTAAAGCTAGACAAACTTCCTTTTATTTTTTTCATCAGTTTCTTTGAAATTCTTTTTTTTTGTGTCTATTTTTAACTTACTAATTACATACTTAGTACATTGACCCTTCAAGATTTTAACTCTCAGGATATTTTACCTCCATCCAATAAATTTTGGTACATTATTAGGTTAGTCTTTAATGTAACTTAGTTTCTTTTCTGGTCTCTAAGTTTTATGATCTTTATTGCTTTGCATCACCTTCTATAAGAGATGTGTTTATTTTAATGATGTTTTCACATGGTTTGTTTTTGTAAAAGTACTAGAGGATGCTGAGGCTCAGTTTACTCTTTAGCATTTCCATTTAGAAATTACCATAGATAAGTCAAATCTAGTTTTTCCAACAATTACTCCCATTTTATATTTTTCTTCTTGCTTAGTTTTCCATTGGATTTAGCCTGTTTATCATGTTGAAAATTCTTGCCTATAAGAACTGAATAGGATTATAGACATGGAGTTGGAAGTGACCTCAGAGCTCATTTAGTCAAGGCTCTATCCTATCTATTTATTTTACAAATAAGGAAATTGGTAGTACTGGATGTGAAATAAATGGCCTCACAGTAACATGGGTAGTAGGCATCAGTCAGCTTTTGAAGCCAAGTCTTCCAACCATAGAACCAGTGCTTTTTTTACTACACCACACTTAACTAATGTGTATATTATTTCATTCTGAGTGAAAAACGCACAGACCATATGATCCCCAGAGGTAAGAAAGGCTTATACTTTTAATTCAGAGGTTGTACAGTTTTCAACTGACCAGAGAAAGTCCACAAACTAATACAAAAAGTTCACAGGTGACTATAAAAAAAACTGATCTTACTACAAAAGCCTTTTGAGAAGCAGCAAGATGGTGAATTCATAAAGAAGTAGGAAGAGAGTAGAAGAGTTTGGTAAATTGCCTTTTCAGCTATAATAAGTACAAGACAAGATAAGTAGTATCTGTTACCAGAGTTTCCGGGGTGATTTTTCAGGTTTTCCTTCAAAGGAAAGGGAGTTACGTACTGAGGTATGGGCTGAACTTTTAAGGAAGGTAGGTTGTTGTCTCAGTTTTCTTGATATTATGGACCTTTGGTTGTTCCAGATGAGTTCTGTTCCTTTTTTCTCTACATGAGTATTTTGAGTTGGTTAGGATAGCCATTTATTTCTTATTAGCCCTAACTAACCATGAACAACAGGTATTTTTCCAATTGTTTATATCTGACTTTATTTGTGGTGAGAAATGCTTTGTAATTGTGTTCATACAGTTTCTAGGTTTGCTTTGGGAGGTAGATTCCCAAGAATTTAAGATTTTCTGTAGTTAATTTAAATATTCTCTATCTCTTGCTCTTGGGCTTTCTTTTTCATATGTAGAAATGCTGATGATTTATGTGATTTTATTTTATGTTCTGATACATTGCTGAATTTATTAATTGTTTGTTTTTAGGTTTTCCATGGCAATGGGGTAAAGTGGCTTGTCCAAGGCCACACAGCTAGGTAATTATTAAGTGTCTGAGGTAAGATATGAACTCAGGTACTCCTGACCCCAGGGCCAGTACTCTATCTACTGAGCCACCTAGCTGCCCCTGAATTTATTAATTGTTTGAAGGAATTTTTAAGATGATTTTCTCAAGTTCTCTAGATATACCATCATTTCACAAAGAGTTTTGAAAGCTTTGCTTCCTCATTGAAAATTCTGATTCATTTAATTTCTTTTTCTTCTCTTATTGCTAAAGCTACATTTCTAGTATTATTTTGATTAATTGTTAATGGAGATCCTTGTTTCAGTCCTTATTTTATTGAAAATGATCCTAGCTGATCATCATTACATATACTATTTGTTGATGATTTAGATAGATACTGCATATTGTTTTAAGGAAAACTTCAATTAATCCTTTACTTTCTAAATTTTAATAGAAATAGATGTTGCATTTTATCAAGGGTTTTTCAGCATATATTGAGGCAAACATATGATTTATATTGGTTACGAAATTGATATATATTAATCTATGTTGAGTTTTTTCTAATATTGAACTGCCCCAACTATCTGAAATATAAATCTTCCCTGATCATGGTGTGTTATCCTAGTAATATCATGCTATAATCTCTTTCCTAAACTTGTATTTAAGGTATTTTGCATCAATTTTCATTAGGGAGATCATTCTACAATTTTCTTTGTCTTCTTTAGTTCTTCCTGGTCTAAGTATCAAAACCATATTGGTGTTATCAAAGGAATTTGTCAGAACTACTTCTATTTTTTAAATAGTTTAAATAGAATAGGAGTTAATTGCTCCTTAAATTTTTGGTTGAATTCAATGAAAAATCTAGCTGCACCTGGAGTCTATCTTAGGGAGTTTAATGAAGACTTCTTCAATTTCATTTTCTGAAATGAGATTAATTATTCTACTTACTCTTCATCTTATCTGGAAAATTTGTAATTTTTTGTGATTTATTGGGAGGTTTTTCTTTTTATTAATTTTGGAAAGAATTTATTTATTTTGAGTTTTCCAATTTTCCACCAATCTTGCTTCCCTCCCCCCACCCCCCACAGAAGGTAGTTCATTAGTCTTTGTATCATTCCCATAGTATGCATTGATCTAACTTGAATGTGATGAAAGAGGAATCATATCCTTAAGGAAGAAACATATTTGTTAATATTGATCAATTTCAAATTTCTTGGCATACATTTTGGCAAAAAAAAGCTCTGAATTATCATTTTAATATTTTTCTCAATGATCTTTAGTTCAACCTTTTCATTTTTAATACAGGTAATTTGTTATTCTCTTTCTTTTTTTAAATCAGATTAACCAAAGGTTCATCTATTTTTTGGTTTTTCATGAATCCAACTCAGATTTATTTATTAGGAAAAATTATTTTCTTGCATTCAATTTTATTAATGTCTCCTTTGATTTTCAGAATTTTCAATTTGGTGTTTAATTGAGAATGTTTAATTTGTTCTTTTGCTAGCATTTTTAGTTGCATACTTAATTCATTGATCTTTTTGTCTAATTAGTTATATGAACATTAAGAGATTAAAAAATAATTTCCCCCCAAATCTGTCTTTCTTAGCTGCATTCCATAAATGTTGGTATGATGTCTCATTGTTATCATTTCTTGGATGATTATTAATATGATTTGCTGTTTGAAACAATCATTCTTGGAAATGAAATTATGTAGTTTCCATTTAATTTTTGCTTTAAATTTCCATAACTTTTTATTACATACAATTTTTATTGCATCATAATCTGAAAAGTAAGCTTTTATTATTTCTGCCTTTCTACATTTGATTATAATGTCAATTTTGTTATAGGTGCCATATACTACAGAGAAAAAAAAAGGTATATACTTTTCAATACCCATTAAGGTTTCTCCAGAGGTCTCTCTTATCTAAATTTTCTAAGATTTTATTTACCTTCTTAACTTCATTCTTGTTTATTTTGTGGTCAGATTTATATAGTTCTGAGATAGAGAAAGCGTTTGCTTTCCCCCATTTATTATAGTTTTGGCATCTATGTCTCCTTGTAATTCACTAAGCTTTTCCTCTGAGAATTTGGATGCTATACTACTAGGTATAGATATGTTTAATAATATATAGCTTTGGAGCAGCTAGATGGTGCAGAGGATAGAGCACTGGCCCTGGAGTCAGGAGTACCTGAGTTCAAATCTGGCTTCAGACACTTAATAATTACCTAACTGTGTGGCCTTGGGCAAACTACTGAACTCCATTATAGAGGGTATAGCTTCTTTGCCTATGGTTCCTTTTAAGAAGATGGAGTTTCCTTTCTTATCCCTTTTAACGAGATTGAGTTTTGCTTTTGCTTATCTGAGATCAGGATGGATACCTCTGATTGTTTTAACTGCAACTGAAGCATAATATATTTTCTTTTTGCCTTTTACCTTTACCTTGTGTTTATCACTACACCTCAAATAAGTTTCATATTAAAAATATATTATAGGATTCTGCATTTTAATCCATTTTGCTAGCCACTTTCATTTTATGGTAGAAATGATCCCATTCACATTTACAAATAAGATAACTAATTCTGAATTTTCGTCCATGCAATCTTTCTTCATTCGTATGTTTTCTCTGACTTTTCCTACTTTTCCCCCTCACCAAAGTTTTATTTCATTCCCCCTTTAAAATTTCATTAAAATTTTTAATTTCATTTTATTTTTACTTATAATTTTGCCTTCCCTTTTATGGCTCCCTTCTTCCCTTTTCTTTCCCTTCCCTATAGAGCAGAAGAGATTTTAAACATAAGTGAGAATGTAACTTATTACCTCTCTGGACCAAATTTATTGAACAGAATTTACTCAGTTTTCATACCTCCCTTCTTTCCTTCTACTATTATAGCTCCCCCCTTCACCTGGTGTTATTTATCAAGAGAAGTACTATCAATCAATGTGTCATCAATTGAAGGTTGATTAATTGATTGCTTATTTGTTTGATAAGCTCAAAGTACTTTCAAAGTATAATCACAAGTTGATTGATTGATTACTTGACTGTTTGATACAATCATTGCCTCATAGTCACTAAGTACCCTCCCCTCTTCTGTCACATTAGAAATATACTTCTCAAAAGTCATCAATCACATCCAATTGCAATCATATTATAACTTATTCCCTTTTCAATTACTCTCCAAGGACATACTATCCTCATGAGCCAAAGCATCATACAAAACCAAATCATTTCATGAACCATTTGTAACATCCCCTCCCAAGCATACTCTCTCCCACACTCACCCCCTTTAGTTCTCCAATCATGCTACTTAAACTCTTTATAATTGAACTATGTATTAAGTCCTCCCCTTCTAATTATGTTTCCACCCACTAAACCTAAATTTTCTTCTGATTTAATTAAGTATATTATCTCTAAGTGGTATAAGTACTGGAATAATTTGAAGATCTCTCTTAAAAACCTTAGTTTTCATTGTAAAGTATGAGAAAAGCTGTCTCAGCACTGCCCAGTCTAGGATGTCCTTAGGAGAGAAATGCTAAACTTTATGAGGAATACAGGATTAAGTCAGGTCAAAGAAACTGAAGCATAGGTTTAGACTAAATACCGCAGTTTTTTTAACTGGGAATTTTTTCTCAAATATTATGATGCCATCTTCTTTGATGGAAAGACTAGAACCAATCATACCCATATTCTCTAAATTCAACCTCTGCAATTATATTCAACCCTTTTACAATACTAAGAGAAATACAATTCTCAAGAGTTACAAAACTGTAACTAAATACATATGGAGAAACAAAAAGACAAGAATATCAAGGGATTTAATCAAAAAATTGCAAAAGAATTTTACTTAGCCTTACCAGATTTAAAGTGATATTATAAGGCATCAGTCATCAAAACTGGTTGGCATTGACTAAGAAAAAGAGTGGTCAATCAGTGGATTAGCTTTACTGAAAAAGAGACAGCAGGAAATGGTTATAGTAATCTGATGTTTGATAAAGCCAAAGAGTCTAGTTCCTGGGATAAGAACTTTCTCTTCAATAATTATTTTGTTGGGAAAACTGCAGATTATTTGGCAGAAACTTGGATTAGACCAACATCTCACGCCCTATACCAAGAAAAGATCAATATGGGTTCAGGATTTAGACATAAAAGAAAATATTATGAGAAAACTAGGAGATCAAGGAATAGTTTACCTGTCAGATCTATGGAAAAGGAAGCAATTTATGACCAAGGAAGCGATAGAGAACATCATTAAAAACAAATTAGATAATTTTGAATACATGAAATTAAAAGCTTTAACACAAACAAAACCACTTCTTAACAATTATGCATACTTTAGTATTATTGTTTCCCATCCCTCCATATAAAATTTACCTTTTCATATAACAATTTTTCAACAACTTTCTCTCACCAAGTATTAGAATCTTGTGGCCAAAAGATATATTAAAAGTCACCTTATTCAGTTTAAATATTAATCTTTCATCTCTTCAATAAGATTTTTCAAATGTTCATCAAATTCTGCTTAAAAAACAACAAAGTCAATTAATGACATCCTGACAACCAGAACTGTTCATTTTGGTTTTGTGTCATAGCTTCCAGTCCCCAACAGTTTTTTTCCTTAATAAATATTGTCCTTATATGTCATTGTTTATAGTATTTAACGAGGGACAAGTTTTGTATTTATATGGAAAAATCTACCTTATATCCTTATTGTTACTAGAATATAAATGGAGGAATAGTTTGACAGATAGATATATAGACTGAATTATCATAGATAGACAGATAGATAGATAGATAGATAGATAGATAAACAGACATAACATATGAAAGTGTTTTAGTAATTAGAAATTATATGTGTAAGTATGTATATTTCTAGATATATCTATCTCTTTGTTATCCCTCTATCCATCTATATATCTAGTTATGTATCAGTGTATTGATATCTATTTGTCCATCTGTCTATCTCCACTAAATATTTTATCAGTGTATTCCCTATAATTTCTACCTTTTGGTCCTAGTCTGTATTGATCTAAGAGCAAACAGAATAAGAATAATTTCTTGAAGCTATAAAGCAATAGATTCCCTTTTATGTCATGTATTTCTTGGATTGCACACACACACAAAGAAAATGCAAACATGTATATATAAACATGCATGCTTATCCATGTATATCTGTATGCATATGTATATATGCAGGTGCATATATTCAAGTTGATATATTTATATGTGTGCATGTATATGCACCTATGTTGTTTACATACACACATGTATAGATATTCATATGTGCATCTATATATACATATATACACATGCATATACAAGTATTATGTTTTTCCCTATGTTTTCATTTATATATATAGATATAAGTATATGAATGTGTATATGCACATGATTATGTATTGTTCAATGAATAACTTTATGCAACAGTTCCTTGGTTAGTTAAGATATTTTTTTGAAATCTAACATATTTTGAATATCTTTATCTAAATATCTACCTTTTGGAAAAGTCTATTCTGAAATAATATTATATGATGCTGACCAAAAAACTATGTATCTGATCTGGTCAAATAAAAATATTATTAAAATAAATTTCCCCTTGTATATATCATATGAGTAGTCATATCATTTTATTGCAATTGTAAGTTTAGGGGGTTTTTTTGCTTCCTTTTCACACTAGTAACTTCCTTTTTTACTTCAGTCATCTGAAAATCAAGTTTATTTTCTCAAAATAAATTCAGCCATATTGTATAACATAAAGATGTTATACATGTCCAATTTGAAAAGAATTTCAAGAATAAAACTTTTCAGTAGTCCATAATGTATTTTACTTTAAAAGAATTGAAAATTCATTCTAAGATAATACACAACACACACAGATATAAATGTGTACATATGGACATTTATACATTCATAGTATACATACAGAATTGAGAGGTGATAGAAGCACTTTAAATATACTTTTCTAATTTTATTTTCATAGCAAATCTGAAGTAATTATGACTTTTGAATAGTGAAGTTTGTAGGTCCATAACATCATTGTTATGTAGCAGGTGGCATGTTTTCTTTTTTCAGTAAAAAATAAGTAGTGGTAAGTGTAATGATGTAATGAAATAAAACAATAGAATTGAAGATAGAGTTTGAAATGTATTCTTATTTCTCACACATCTTGGAACTTTCTAAAAGTGAATGCTACCTGAATGTCTTTTATTCAAAAACAACTGTTGTAGCTGATGTCATTTTTTCCACTTTTTTAATAAATCCATACAAGATAATCTTGTTCTATGTCAAATTTCCACTTACAAATTTAATCTACATGTGAATTGCCTTCTTCTTCCCTTCCTTTCTTTTTTGCTCCTTTCCTCATTTTATCTCTTCCCCATCCCTTCTTTCTCTCACTCCTCTCTCTTCATTTCCATCCTTTCACTCTTTAATGCTTCTTTTCTTCACAATAAGATTTTTCGAAACACAACATAAATCCTTAAATGTAATTTTGATATTTGATTTTTTTTTAATTTTTGTATTCATTCTCATGTATAATATCAAGTCTGGGACTCGATTTTTGATATGCAAGTTAACAGTAACATAATCATCTGGCATTTAACAATTTATTTCTTCCCTTCTAATAATATTATATTTTTTCTATTACATAGAAATATATATCAATATAAAATATATATCTATATATAAATTTTATACATATATATGTGCAAAAACATAGCTATATAAATGGTTAGGCATCTAAACATATACATATATATGTATATATATATAGTATGTGTTTGTCAACATGTCCATATTTGTATATATATTCACAAAATTATATATATAATTTTGTTTATGTATATATTTTATGTATATGACAACTGAGATTTTAAAAATTAGACAAAATTTTGAAAATTCACATTTGTATTTTTTTCTTGTTTTCAAATTTAATGTTCTTTCATCAATTAATACACAACAAGAAACATATTTCCTTTATATTCTAACAAACAGGATGAGGAATTTTTTTTTCTCTTCCATGGGCAATTTACATATTCCTAACATCATTCATGAGCTATATTTGTTCGAAAATTCAGTTAATTGACCTCTAATTTATTGATTGATGTTGAGTCCCAATTGTACTTGCCTTGCCAAGGCCAGATGTCTTTGGGATGTAGGTTACTCACCCTTCATTAGATTTTCAATATTCATTAAAATATTCAGATTTAGAAGTTTTCAAAGTTCTATTAAATTTAAATGCTATTTCTGTTTGGCTGCCATCATTTTTAAATTTCTGTCCTTTCATAGGTATAGGAAAATATCACATACACACAAACCCCTTATTATTAAAAGGTATTCTTCAATGCAACATTATGAATTCTAAGTCATAAGAAAATTCAGTAAAATTTCGTTCTTTTTGAAGAGTATTGCAAAGACATTTTTGTGTGGTTGTATCACTGTGTCACTGTTTCATAGATTACAACTATATTTTAGAAAATTTACAAAAATTAATGGTATGAACTATTTTAACCTACATGTTTCATTAATCATAATATATTAAACAGTCTTCAATTGGCAAACAGGGTGAATGTGAGCCACATTGTTCCAACTTTACATTTTAGAAATTAAAAACTGCTTCAGGCATCTGACAACTATGTAAAAAATCCTTAAGCATAGTGAGGTGAATTTTGAAAATGAGCTCAAACTTTTGACCCTTACACCATTTCTCTCTCTCTCTCTCTCTCTCTCTCTCTCTCTCTCTCTCTCTCTCTCTCTCTCTCTCTCTGTCTTCATCTCTCTCTGTATGTGTCAATTGCATATAAAAATATCTAGCATAACACACCTTCAATTGCTGCTAATCAGTGGATGCACTCTGAAGAAAATTTTTGAGTCTCATTTGTCTTGTAATATATACAAACTATATACATATACATGTTTATATGTAAACTTTTCTGAATATATATCCATATGTGGATAAGTTCACAAACACATACAATATAATTCCAGATACATAAACATCTGTACAGCTATATTTATCCATATATATATGCATACCAATTCATAGTTACAAATGTACATACATATATTTACATCTTACTATTGTAGATGAATCATATTAGTCTATATTTTATCATATGTACATTTATTTTAAAAATTGTTAATGGATATATCTTAATACAAAACATAGGATCTAGAAACAAGTTAGATTGAACACATATGAATTAGATATTTTTCCTTAAAGTATATGTCCCCTTTAATTAATCTGAATTTAATCACATAGTTTTTAACATTGTTAGAGTATAATAACAGGTGCCAATATGATAAAATTTATTATAGTAACATAGAATATTAATAAAGAAAAGAATACATGAAAAATATTTTAGCTAACCTAATCATTTCATGATTGTCATTGTATAAAAATATATTGAGGGCATATAAAACGTTTCTCATTCATCTTATCCCTGTAACAAAGAAAAAATGCTATTAAAAGTGAATTTAAATGATCTTATTCTTAATAAACAGGGAATCATAATAATGCCAATTCCATAATGAAAAAAGATACCATGCTATATAGATCATCAATACAAATTACTGTGTTTCAAATTGTGGAATATTTAATTCATGCTGAATGAAACAGAAAATAAAATGTGAAATAAAACATTAGAAATTAAGCAAAAGTGTATTTCACTGTATTTTTTGCATACCTGAATATATATATATATATATATATATATATATATATATATATATATATATATATATATATATATCCAGAGCTATCATCAAATTGAAGCAGGTGCATACAAAATTTCTCCTGCCTATTCGTGAAGGCAGAATGACATTTATATGTTCATTCATTCAATGAAGTTGATGAGTATCTGATTCCTTCTTTAGGGGAAAGGAATATAACAATCTCAGAAAAGTTTCCTGGGAGCAGAAGATTGGAAATAATACCAGATGGATGAAGATAATACCTGTTTTAATGAACAAATGCTAATAATTATAACAGAGCACAGTTTTTCAATAATTCCTTTTTCAAAGAGACTTTTTTCTTAACAATGACTCCTCCATCATGCCATTAGATTGAAAACTTTAAGCATGGCTTTTAGAAACATTTTCTTTTTTCCCATTTATTTATTTATTCTTATTTTGTATAAAGGATGTTTTTTATACGTTACTAAAATATTCTTGTTAAAGAATAAATATAATACCCCCTCCCCCCAAAAAATATAGACCCCCCCCATGAGCAATAAAGTAAAGGAGAGAGAAAAAAAATAAAATTTAAATAAATATATAGATAGATAGATAAATAGATAGATAGATAGATAGATAGATGGATAATGATTGTAGGTGTGGCCAGTTGGAGTGATGGATGGAGCACCAGTCCTGGATCCAGGAGCACCTGAGTCTAAGTCCAGCCTCAGACACCCAATAATCACAAAGCTGGGTGGCCCCAGGCAGGCCACCCAGACCCATTTGCCCTGCAACCCCCCGTAATAGTAATAATAATAATAAAAATAATAAAAATAATAATAATAATAATCATACATGTGCTTCAGTCTGTGTTCCAACATCACCAGCTCTGTCACAGGTGAATCACATTTTTTATGATAAGTCCATCACAAAAATTACTTCCTTATCTTTCCACCGTCACCATTGCCGATTGCAACTCCCTCCATTCGTACTTCTCCACTACCATGTACTATATTTTCTCTCCCCTTTCACACTGTCTCTGCTGTAGGGTAGCTGACTGGCTCAGCAGTCAGATCCCGGCCTTGGGGCCAAGAGGACCTGAGCCCACATACCACC
Organism: Macrotis lagotis; assembly: GCF_037893015.1. Lineage (NCBI taxonomy): Eukaryota > Metazoa > Chordata > Mammalia > Peramelemorphia > Peramelidae > Macrotis > Macrotis lagotis. The sequence continues at coordinate 489,111,118 of NC_133666.1, forward strand.
CCTGCGGCCTAGCATCCACCTGGCCCTATGGTCTTGGACAGGCCATCCAATCCCAGCCCCTTTCAAAAAGTAACCCAGGACATGTGTTATATCTGACTACTCTCCCCCCATTGTACATCCTCTCCTCCATCACTCACATCCCCTCCCTACCCCTCCCCCTTCTTAATCCAGATACCTATATCCCATTGAGTATATATGCTGTCTCCTCTCCTAGCCACCTCTGATGAGAGCAAAGATTCCCTCATTCCCCCTTGCCTTCCCCCATTCTATATCATTGCAATGCTTCATAGCAATAAAGAAAATTCTTATTATATGAAATATCTTAGCCTATTCCTCCTCTACTTTTTCTTTCTCCTATTACATTTCCCTTTTATCTATTGACTCCATTTTTATACCACAATATATCTTCAAATTCAGTTTTCTCCTGTGCTTCATCTATAAAAGCTCCTTCTACTATATAGAATGAAAAGGTTCATATGAGTATTATTAGTATCATTTTTCTATACAGAAATACATGTAGTTCATCATCATTAAGTCCCTCATATTTTCCCCTTCTCTACTCTCTATGCTTCACCCAAGTCCTGTATCTGAAGATCACACCTTCTGTTTAGGTCTTGGCATTCCAACAGGATCATTTGTAATCCCCCTGGTTCATTGAAAGTCCATCTTTTTCCCTGGAAGAGGACATTCAGTTTTGTGGGGTAGTTGATTCTCAGTTGCACTCTAAGCTCTTTTGCCTTTCGGAATATTATATATTCCAAGCCCTACAAGCTTTTAATGTAGTTGCTGATAAGTCCTGGGTGATCCTGATTGCAGCTCCACAATATTTTAATTGCGTCGTTCTGGCTGCTTGTAATATTTTCTCTTTGACTTAGGAGTTCTGGCATTTGGCTATAATATTCCTGGGGGTTGGTTTTTGTATTTGGGTGTTTTTCTTGGGGAGATCGGTGAATTCTCTTCATTTCTATTTTGCCCTCTGCTTCTAGTATATCATTGCAATTTTCCTGTAGTAATTCTTTGAAAACGATGTCATGGCTCTTTTCCTTGTCATGACTTTCAGGTATTCCAATAATTTTTAAATTATCTTTCCTCAATCTGTTTTCCATATCAGTTGTTTTTTCAATGAGATGTTTCACATTTTCTTGTAAATTTTCATTCTTTCTGTTTTGAAGTATTGTGTCCTGATTTCTGGTAAAATCAGCAACCTCCCCCAGGTCCATTCTTTGTCTGAAGGATTTGTTTTCTTCAGAGAGCAGTTTTGTCTCTTTTTCCATCTGGCCCATTCTGCTTTTTACAGCATTGTTCTCCTCAATAACTTTTTGAACTCTTTTATCCATTTGACCTAAGCTGGTTTTTTTAACAGGTTATTTTCTTCAGTATTTTTTTGGATCTCCTTGACTAAGCTGCTGACCTCTTTTTCATGTTTTTCCTGAATCTCTCTCATTTCTTTCCCTAATTTTTCTTCTATCTCCCTCACTTGATTTTCAAAGTCTAATTGAGCTCTGTCATAGACTGAGCCCAATTTCTGTTTTTCTTGGAGTCTTTAGATCCAGGAGCTTGTGCTTTCTCATCTTCAGATTCAGTGTTTTGATCCTTCTTGCAATCACAGGATATTATTCCTCAATGGTATTCCATTTTTTTTCCTCTGGTTACTCATTTCTCCAGTCTTTGCCTGTTTTGGCGGTGCTTCCTGAGCTTTTGAGTATTAGTGTCACACTACCATAAGGATCTCAGTGTGTGTGAGGCTCTGTCTTCTCTCCCAGTCTGTGAATGAGCATAAGAGCACCCCTCTGCCATGAGACTAAGCTGGGGGTGGGGCTCCTGTTCTATGTAGGGGCCTAGACTGTGATTTGGATGTGAATGTGGTCATAACCCCAGAATCCTGTTCCAGGGGCAGAGGACAGAGCTCGGCAATCTCTCTCTGCTCCCCTCCCTAGGCTCAGCACTCATGCCCTGAGGACTGCTGTTTACCAGCTCCTGCTTCCAGTTCCTGGATCTGGGCTTCCCTGGCCATGCTGATTGCTGTGTTCCTTGCGGCCTGGGCTTCGCATGCTCTCTCTGGCACAGGGCCCCCTGCTGATCCCCCAAGTTGTGTCTGTTGCTCTTTGGGGTGTAGGTCAAGAAACTGGGCTGGCTGATGGGAGCCAGGGCTCCCAGTTTCCCCGGGGCTGACTCTTGGAACCTGAAGTTTCTTTGCTCAAGTGGGCCACCCCTCTGTTGGGCCACCCCTCCAACCATGTGCAGCCTAGCCTTTCTGCTCTTTTCCAAGTTACCTTGGGTTGGAGAACTGCCTCTCTGGGTTCCTCTATGGATCCTGCTCTTGAAAATTTAGTCAGAGTCCTTAACTTATAAGTTTTGAGTGAGAGCACCTAAGAGACAGTCCTCTCCTGTCTCCATCTTCCAGTCTGACTCGAATCATTTCCAATGAACTGAAATGTACTTTGTTCTCGAATGCGGTTCACCTTCTTATCTGCCTACATATAGATGTCATTGTCAAAGTGGTATATGCTAGTAATTTTACTCATGGCTGTTTATAAAAGTATGTAGAGATTCTTCTAACTCTCCTAAGTGCTAAGACGTGTTAGATTATTAAAATGTTGTCTAAGAGCAGTTGATATTTTTCCATTTGGATAAACCTTCAAAGATTAATATTACTAAGATGAGAAATAGCATATTCATGGCAATTGTTTATTCATTTTCAGGTATATGGAGGTTACTTTGGTACCAAATGATTTCTTACAATAATTCTTGTGATGTTTCTTTTCTTGCTTATTGAGTTCAAAAAAGATTTAATCTATATTGTTTATGTAAGAGAAATAACTTCTGCATTTTCCTCTATAGATTGTATTGTCTGAAAATAAGAAAAAAGATAGATATAAAATTGTCTATATCCCAGTCTCCTGGGATACATGTACATTTACCACATTCAATCCAAATTTCTTGATGTTGGAACAGTTTGTTCTAGGTGATCAAAGCAGAGTTCTTTTTAAATGAAGAATTTTAAATGATTCCATTTTCCCTGTGGGTCAAGTCCATGTTTTTGGTTTGTTTGATTTTTTCCTCTCAGAGGTTAGTGAGGAACAATTTTATTTCTGCCTGATAAATTATATAACTAAATATTATGAATTGTACAAGACATATTTTATCTACTTGTAGCAGTTAAAAATATTTGATTTCTTAATAATATATTTTATATATTAATATAAGAGTGCTTGCTTCCCTTTGCAGTTCTCTCTAACTTTTACTGAAGATGAAAACTAAGAATCACATTCAGACATTTGGTCTACTCTTTCTAGGTTAGGCCAGGTCTATTCACTGCTTTTAGCCTCCAGCTACTTGACAAGCTTTAGTCCTATTTTCAAATTTATTTTATTTCAATCTATTGTCAATAACTTTTATTCAGAATGGACAAAATATTCACTTATCCAAATTGTGACAAAAATTCTTTGTTAAATTAATTTTGCCAATTTTAACCAATGAAGAAGGAGAATAGTTGATGTCTAACTCTTAATCCAACACACCTGGTTATGGTTTTCTGGCATATTCCACAGAGGATGAATTAGAGGTCTTTTGCTATTGCTTACAACCTATGGCTTAATTTCTTTCTTTAGGCTTTTAAGCACTAAACATAATTATTTTTGTCTTCTTATGAACTTACAAGGAATTTTTCTTTCCAGCTAAAGTGAAGAGTGCTGATCTACCTGGCTCCATCTTGAGCTTGAGCATTATTCTGCCTCAAAATCAATTCCCTCTAATGATTAAATTTCAAGTTTACTAATTATGAACTGGTCCAATTATATAAATTGCTTACTTTCACAGTAACTATACTGCCACCTAATTTTCTAATGTTCCACCCACTTTCCCTGTAACCTTCACAAACTTCATCTTTTTTTTTTCTTATTTGACCACTACTACCTATGTTTGTCTTTCCCTTTAGTGTAATGATTCCAGACTTCGGACAAAAATGGCAGAGAGAAGCCAGGCTCTATTTTGAACTCTCCTGGCTTTCCCTCATAACCAAGATGAAGCAAGTCTCTTAATAGGTTTTGTATTGACAGAACCCACAAATGAACAGAGGGGATCATCTTCCAGTAATGTCTCTGGGGGGAGACTGGGATTGCAGGAACATGGACATTCCCAGGGCAGAGAGCAGAGGCTCAGAGTACCATCTGAAGGGCTATACAGAGGTTTAAACTGAGAACTTCAGTGCTGTGAGTAGAAGCTTTTGGGGTAGGAGTAGAAGCCTTTTCAAAATGCACATTGAACTGACTGGGAGAGCTCCAGCACAGCTATACAGGACACCCATCCAGCCAGTTCAGCTGATCAAGATGGTTTCCTGAACTTTGAGACTCCATGTTCCCAGAGGAGCCTCTGGCTTTCCCAGAGGATCTTGGACTTTCTACAATACAAACACATAAAAAGCCCCACATGTTCTCACCTTGCCCAAATAAAATGTGGGCAACAGAATTTTGTCTGTCCTGAGAAAGCCTCTGGCTTTTCTGGAACTGATAGTCTAGCACAAATTATGTGAGGATAGCCCATCCCAGCACCAGACTTAGGGAGGGGGTCACTGACACCTTCAACATAGACAATCCAGAAAAAGTTTCTGACATTCCTTACTAGTTGGTGCACTGAATAACCCCCTGGAGTTCCTAACACTAGTAAGCAAGGCCTCTAGGGTTTCCAACACTAAATATGTGTGAATCAGCCCCTCCCCAACACAAGAATCTATGAAAATCTAAGATCTTAAAATGAAAAAAGGCCAGCCCAAAACATACTTTCGAATGTTACATCAGAGATAAGGAAACTAGCTCAGAAAAGGAGGACAGAAGGGACACTATGTATGGAGATTCAGAAAAGAATATGAATTAGTCTCCAGTCCAGAACGACTTCTTAGAAGAGGTCATAAAGTAGCTTAAAATGAAATGGAAAAGTGGGAAGAGAATAACAAGAGAAAATTAACACTATAAGAAAAAAATTAACAACTTATGAAAAAGGAGAGAAAAGAACAAATTCTTTAAAAATAAAATTGGACAAATGCAAAACAACACAATTGGGAAAATGTACAAGAATGACAACTTCTTCAAAAACAGAATTGACCAAATGTAAAATGAGATGCAAAAATCAAATGAATAAAATTCTTCATGAGGAAAAAAGACAGGAATCTGCAGAAGCTAATGACTTTGCGACACAATGAATCTTCTGTAAAAAAAATTTAAAAATGCCTTATTAGTAAAACTGATCTGGAAAATAGATGCAGCAGAAACCATTTAAGAATCATAGTACTAGGGGAAGCTAAATGGCAAAGCGGAAAGAGGACCAATCCTGGAATCAGACAAATATAATTTACTTAACTGTATGACTTTGGGCACTTAGACTCATTGCATTTAAAATTTAAAAAAAATGACTGAACTCTATACTTCAGGACAGAGCTAAAAAGAAATGTCCTAATATCCTGGAAGCAGAGGGAAAAATAAGAATACATTAGGGAGGCAGAGGCAAGATGGCATTGTGAGGGTAGGAATTCCCAGAAACCTGTCCCCAGAAAGCTCCAAAAGTCATAAAATTACTTCTCCAGCCACAATTTAGAGGGACAGAACCTACAAAAGCCTGAGTGATACAATTTCACAGCCCAAGACAACATAGAAGATTCACAGAAAAGGTCTATTTCCCTGGATTCTATGGCTGAAAAGAGCCACAGTACAGCTAGCCTGCAGCCAAGCTGCTCTGGAGCAAACTATCACCAGTCTTCCAGGAATAGCCCATATGTCACCTGAGTCCCTTTGGGTATTGCTCATGACAATGGGGGTGTGTTTACAGACCTCTTGGCCAAGGGATCTCTAGGACAGTTTGAAGAGGCAGTGAGAGAACTCTACCTCACCAGTCTAAGCTCGGAGCCTGGACCAGTGCCGTCTTAGATAAGTCCTGTCGTGGGAACCTATGGAGCCAACAAGCACTTCTTGAAGACTCAACCTGAAGAAGATAAGGGAGTCAGGGGAGACTGCAAAGATCCCTCACCTATCCCTGTGCCAGGACTCTACAGCTTTGCCAAACTCAGAAACAGGTCCCAATCTCAGCCCCCATACCACCATAGAGAAACATGACCCTTCTTACAGCACCAGGGCAGAGGGAAAGACTTATGGTCATCCACATATCAAAGCAAATACCTGGAGAATGTTATGACCTTGAAGGAATTAAGGTCTCTATGGAATATACCAAAAACTTTGGAAGTGTGGCAATGCTTTGGAAGTGTGGCAAATCAGTCATAGACTGAGGAAATGTGCAAACAACCGAAAAAAAAAAAACCTGACCATAGAAAATTACTTTGGAGCATCAAATGGAAGATCAAAATATACACTAAGAAGATAACAAAGCTGTATCCACAACCTGCAAGAGAAATAGGAAATAGACTCAGTCTATGGACAAGCTCAAAGAAACAAAAAAAAAAAATGTTGAAAAACAAGTAAGGGAAGTAGAGGAAAAATTGGGAAGAGAAATGAGAAAAATGCAGATAAATCATGAAAACCAAGTCAGTAACTTGGTGAAGAAGTTCAGATAAAATGGATAAAGCAACTCAAAGGCAAATGAAGAGAAGGATGCCTTACAAATCAGAATTGGTCAAATGGAAAAGGAGATTAGAAAAATTCTATGAAGAATATAACTGCTTCAGATAGAGAATGGAGCTAAAGGAATTTGATGATTTTGCAAGAAATTAAGAAGCAATAAAACAACTCCCAAAGAATGAAACACTAGAAGAAAATATAAAATATCTCTTTGGAAAAACAACTAACCTGGAAAACAGATACCGGAGAGATAATTTAAAAAAAAAATTATTGTACTCCCTGAAAGTCATAACCAGTTAAAGAGTCAGGACTTCATTTTTCTTTTTTTAAAATTTTATATATTTAATTTTGAATTTTACAATTTGTTCCCAATCTCACTTCCCTCCCCCCCACCTCCCACAGAAAGCAATAGGATTTCATTTTTCAAGAAATAAACCAGCAAATTTCCCTGACAGAGTAGAAGCAGAGGGTAAAGTAGAAATTGAGGGAATCGATCAGTCACCTCCTGAGAGAGCTAACAACAAAAAAAGCCAAGAATATTAGAGCCAAAATCCAAAACTCACAAGTCAAAGAGAAGATATTATAAGCTGCCAGAAAGAAACAATTCATCTACTGTGATGCTATGGTAAGGATTACAAATGATGTAACACTTTCTATATTAAGGGTTCATAAGGCTTGGAATATGACATTATGGAAGGCAAAAGATCTTGGTTTACAACTGAGAAGCAACTACCCATAAAAAATGAACATCACCTTTCATGGGAAAAGATGGAATTTCAATGAAGCAGGGGCCTTTAAAACTTCCCTGTTGAAACAACCAGAGCGGAAAAGAATGTTTAATCTCCAAGTACAGGGCTAAGGTGAAGAATAGAGAGGGTGGAGGGGAAGAACTAATTATAAAGAATATAATGATGTTGAACTGTGTGTATTCCTGCAGGGGAAGAAGATTCTAATAACTCATATGTCCTTTCTAATTTTATAAGAGCAGTTAAAAAGACAATATATAGACAAGGCACAGGAGGGAGCTGAATATAATGAAAGCTGGAGTCAATGAATGATAAAATACTGGTAAGAAGTGAAAGGAGATGTAGAATAGTCTAAGACATTTCACATAAAGTCAAGAAAAAGCTTTTGCAATGGAGCAGAAGGGGGAGGATGTAGGGGAAATGAATGAGCCATCAATCTCATCATAAATATCTTAATGAATAAATGATATACACACTCAATAGGGTATCAGAATCTATCTTACCCTAAAGAAAAATGAGAGGAAAGGTATGGGATAAGTGTGACAGGGGAGGGGAGTGGGGAGTAGGTGATAAAAAAGAGTGAAGATCATGGGAGAGGGTAGTCAGATACAGCACACTTTTGAGGAGGGGCAGGGTGAAAAGAGGGAGAGAATAGAATAAATGAGAGTGGAGAGGAATAGAATGGAGGGAAATACAACTAGTAACAGCGACTGCGGGAAAAATATTGAAGCAAATTCTTTGGTGGATCTTTGATAAAGAAAGTAACTCATTCAAGAGACAGAGACATTGGAATCTGAACACAGACTGAAGCACAGTTTTTCTCTCCCTATTCTTGAGGTTTCTCATCTTTTTTCTGGGGGGGAGGGGGTTTTATATTTACTCCCACAACAAGATTAGTGTAATTATATAAAATAAATAAAGCAAAAAAGGAAACCAAATCAAACTTTGCTACTGGGATATAGGGAATATAGTTCCCAGGGTGTTTGTGCTGGGACTGAGATCTGATTCCTGGCATATCACTGGACAAAATATTGCCTATGTAGGCCAGGTGTTATCTATGCACTAATTTCTTTTTCTTTTTGTCCTGGGCCTACTTATGTGCCGGGTTTTTATTTACAATGCCGGCTTCTTTATGCTAGTCCGTCCTCTTACTCACCAGTCCAACGCGTGATGAGTCTTCGGGGTACCTCCGGCCCCCACTCTTTGATGGGGGAAGAACCAGACAGAGCGCCTGAGGTGGATAATGAGTCTTTATTCTTCCGTGATCACATCCCCGCTCTCGCCCAACCTCTCAGCAGACACTTTTATCCCTTCTGTCCTCCCTCCCATGAACTCTTACTCAATGAGGGGCCGAGTTCTGTAACATTCCCTTATAAGGTGATTATGTTTCCCCCGCTAAGCGACCGCCAAGCCTCTTCCCCCCGCCCCCAACATCTCCCCCTTTCTGTTTTACAAGGTTATCACTTGGTGTGACCTTAAGCGGTGCTGAGGTTAGCCTTAAGCGGTGTCATTTCTACTGGCCTCTGATAGCCGGGGGCGAGGAACCCTGTCTTAGGTCATCTCCTTCAACCCAGGACCTTGCCCGTCCTAGGCGCCCGACACCCTCAGGGCCTGTCTTAGGTGGCTGGGTTAGGAGAGGTTGCCCGTCTTGGGGTTTACCTCGTCTTACCCCTAGGTGTCACATGTCATGCATGGCGGCTAGCCAGACTTGGGGATCCTCCCCCGTCTCCATGGCCATGAAGGCTTTCTGAGTAAGAAGCATATAGCCCCTCTGTCGCCTAGCTAGGCGGCAGAAACAGACAACAAGTAGGGTGATTCCCAGAATCAGCGTCCTTGTTCACCCTCAAGGGGGTATCCTCCCGCCATCTGGCAATCCCTCCATGGTATGGGATCCTCGATGTCTTCCCCTGTGGCCACACATGAGGGGCCCCACCGAGGAATCGTGAAGTCCCGTTGAGTTTGATTCACCAGGGGTCGCCAACCCAGAAGGCCTCGGAGCTGGGTCCCCTTTTTTGTCCCTGCTGGGCTGACAGTCGTCTGCGGGGAAAAGGCCGACGCAGGGGTCAGTCGGGGCAGTGCTATAGTTAAAATCGTTCTGCCCTGTGGAGTTGAAGTTCCAGGACCGATTTTCTTCCCCGATGTCGAAACATAGGGAGTTGTTCAGGTCCCAGCAGAAGGAGTTCTGGACCGGTGCTTCAGCGGGGGTCCATATATGCAGAAGGGAGCCCCATCGATGTATTGGTCACTAGCAGGCGAGGGTAGATCCGGGAGTTCTGTGCTACCGGAAGGGGAGAGGGAATAACTCGGAGTATTCCCCATGTCGGATTTCCTTCAGATGGAGCACCTCCAAGGATCCCTACGACGATCAGAAGGCCTGAAAAAGGAAGAAATTCCTCTCACCCCCGTAGGGTTGGGCATTAATCAAGGTCTCTTATCTTGTAAACAGGGAGCCATCTTTCTGGCTCTTCTATCTTATCCTCGGGATGAAATGACAGGTGGCCCTGTCTTCTGTTCTTTACCATTACAGGGCCATGCCAACCTCCCTCTTCATCTTTCCACATGACTTTAGAGCCTGGTAGGGCCTTGGTGGGAGAGGGCAGGAGCGTTGGTTCTTTCTTAGCATGTCCTTTTGGGGAGAAAAATCTCTGGGCGGCTGTAGTGCCGTCATCCCTGACTTGTAGGAAATTCATGGTAAATAGTACCTGAGACAGGTCTGAATGGGTCAGTGACCTGCCAACTCCCCCTTTCTGTTTAAAGAGCGTAGTTTTGAGTGTGCGATTTGCTCTTTCTACCAAAGCTTGGCCAGTGGGATTGTAAGGGATCCCGGTGGAATGGGAAATGGAAAATTCTTTGCAAAAGGAAGCAAAGGCTCTCGAGGTGTAGGCGGGCCCATTATCGGTTTTGATAGCCGAGGGGACGCCTAAGACAGCCATCTGGGCATATAGATGTGAGAGAACGTGTTTAACCGCTTCTCCTGGCTGTAGAGAGGTGAAGGTGAAGGAGGAGAAGGTGTCCACCGAGACATGGATGTACTTATGACCCAGGTGAGTAATGTCCATCTGCCAAAGAGCATTGGGGCCGTCCCCACGTGGGTTAGACCCCTCCGCGGGGAGGGCTTGTCTAAAGGGAGCACAAGAAGTGCAGGAGCGCACAATTTGGCGAGCCTCCTTCCGGGGAATGCTGTATAGGCGCCGGAGCGACCTGGATGACAAGTGATACTTACCATGTGCCAGCTGGGCAGGTGTGGACAGGTTTAACAAGAGAGCCCTATCTGCCTCCGCATTGCCCTGGAATATGGGGCCGGTGGAAGAAACGTGAGAGCGCACGTGAAGAACAAACAGGGGGTGGTTTCTATCACGGAGGGAGGATTGTAGCTGTATAAGGAGTGGGCTAATGGAAGAAGTCGAGGAAATGAAGGCATCTTCTAAACAAGGGATTAGCATGGCACAATACATACTGTCAGTAATAAGATTAAAAGGGGTGTCTCTGTAGAGACGGAAAGCCTGAAGTATAGCATATAGTTCATTCTTCTGAGTGGAGTCAAAGGGGGTATCAAAAATCCAGGTGGCGGGTCTAGCAGGGTCATGGACCACAGCACGGCCCAACCTGGTAGCGTCAGTGAAGACATTAGGGCCGGTCACTGGTTCTGGGGACACTAGAGGGCGCGGGCGGGAAAGGTGCAGTTCAGCGAACACTCTAACCACGGGAGGTGGCGTGAGTCTGGTCTGAGAGAGGGTAGTCAGGACAGTGGCCCAAGCGATAGATCTATCAACTAGCGAGTGGGTCACCTCCTCTGGGAGGGTAAAGTTGAGGACAGGCAAGAGGCCAAAGAGACGCTGGCATCGCTCTGAGGCCTGAAGGCAAAATAAGGCCAGGGCCTCCCACCGGTCCCGGATGATGCTCTTAGTGGTCCGGGGGTATAGCCATTCAAGGCATCCATGTCTCTGGAATAAACATCCCCAGCCCAGGGAACTGTCCCCCAGTGTGTGGAAGAGGACAGGTGACTCCGGGTCGTATTGAACCAAGAAGGAAGAGGTTCTGCGGAAAATTTCCGAGAGCGCCTGTCTTGCCTGGGGGGTCCAACTTCTAGGGGATGACAGATGGGAGTCACCTTTAAGGACATCATATAGAGGTTGCATTAAGGAGGATGGGAGGGGCATAGCGGGACACAGCCACTGTATGGCGCCAACAAGCCTCTGAAAATCATTAAGAGTAGTGTATCCCTCGACGTTGATCGGAGGAAGTGCCCTACTAATCTTTCCCGGAAAAATCCTATGCCCCAAGTAATCATAGGGGAAATCCATCTGTACCTTTTCCGGGGCTATGTGAAGCCCCTTCTTGCGGAGGACATGGGTGGTGCCTTGCAAGCAAGCCCGAGCCCCCGTCACAGAAGGTGCTGCAATCAAGATATCATCCATGTAATGTATGAGCATGCAATTCGGGAATTCTTTTCTGATAGGATGTAGCAGAGTATCCATGTAAAGCTGGCACAGGGTGGGGCTATTGGCCATTCCCTGCGGTAGGACGGTGAACTGATAACGTTTACTGGGGGCTTGGAAATTGATCGCGGGGAGGGAAAAGGCAAATTTTTCTTTGTCCTCCGGGTGGAGGGGAATGCTATAGAAGCAGTCTTTAACATCAATCACTATAATAGTCCACCCTTGCGGGACTGCAGTGGGCATAGGGAGACCAGGTTGGAGGGTCCCCATGGGTACCATGTTGGCATTTACTGCCCGAAGATCAATCAACATTCTCCAACTCCCCCCTTTTCTTTTTTATGACAAAGACGGGGGAGTTATACGGGCTAAGGGACGGTTCCACTTTGTTCTCGCGCAGGAGGGTCATTACTATGTTTGTGAGGGCGATGAGCTTTTCTTTTGTCAGGGGCCACTGCTCAACCCAAATAGGTTTCTTATTAATCCATGTTATTCTGGGGGAAAAGCTCATCTCTAGAGTGGCCCCAATTAATTTCCCCGCAGGCTATCAGGGGTGGCAAGTGTCAGGTTAAGCTGGCTCAAGATATCTCTACCCCATAATGCATAAGGGAGGTCGGGTAGGCACAGTGGGGTGAAGAGTCCAGATTCTTCCAAAGCTGACCACCATAAGGCGTGTGCTGCTTTCATGGCATATCTATTGCCCCCCACCCCCGTCACTGCTTGAGGGCTCTGTAGGAGTGGCCACTCGCGCCTCCACTGTCCCCTATTTATGACAGAGCAATCGGCTCCAGTGTCAATTATCCCTTCGAGCTTCTGATTTTCCACCGTGACAGTTAACAGTGGTCGCCCAGAGCTGACCGGGTGGACCCAGTTCACATGAGCGGGAGGGGTCCGCAAGGGCAGCGCCTTTCCCACCTCTTGGCCCTGTTTTACCAAGGTGGGAAAGGGGTGGGGGTTTGTGACCCTTACGGATGTGGGACTTCCGGGACCAAAAATGACCTGGGTATGGGTGACTAAGTCCACACATCTCTCAGCCCCTGTGATGAGCGCTGGGAAAATATTTAGCTCGATGGGAATCATCGAGGTTTCCCAAGGCCCAATCTCTCTCTGCTGTGTCCCTTCTCTATAGTCAACCCTCACGGGGATAGTCACAGTGATGGGGCCGCTGTCTTCGAGCACGGGGGGGGGGGGGGGGGGGGGCCCGCGGCCGGGCCCCTCCCTTTCCCTTTTCCCGACTTCCCTTTGGATCGGCACAACCTGGCTATGTGACCTGGCTTTCCACAGGAATAACAGGTCTGAACTGAAGTGGAGGGGGGCCGCTGCCTGCACTGTGCTTTGAGGTGCCCTGGCTTTCCGCACCCAAAACAGGTGGGTCTCACCTGCATACCGCGAAGGACGGTCAGGAGGCTATCCTCCCGGTTCTCCATGGCAGTCACTAAGGCTTGAATTGAATCCTCGCTGGGCATGTCCAGCAATTTGTCAACAATTTCTTCTAATGAAGCGTCGGGGGGAAGGCTGCTAATGGCTGCGATCCCTTTGAGGCGAAGTCCCTCTTTAATCAATTGTCTCATAAGTAGATCAGATCCCGGGGTGTCTCCCATTATACGAGTCACTGTCTCTTTAACCTCGTTCACAAATGAGAGGGGTGTCTGATCTGCTCTCTGCTTCAGCCCAACCAACTTCTGTGTGGCTCTCCCCCCTTTCATGGCTCCAATCTTATCCCAAGCTGCAACATGTGTTTCTTTAACAGTCTCTAGCTCAAACTGGCCATACCGGGCCTGAACAGCAGGGTCAGTATAGGCTCCAGTTCCACACAGGAGGTCAATGGCTAAATCCAGGGGAGTATAACCCCGGGATTTTGCCAGCTTAGAGGCCTCTCTGCGGGCCTGAGCCTTAAAAGCTAAATATGAGGAGGCATCCAGGCACGCGGCTGCAATTTCGTCAAAGTCAGCAGGGGTCCAAGGGTGCGTAGCAAAGAGGTTTTGCATCAGTCTTTTTACATAAGGGGAGCTTGGGCCGTATTTAGTCACGGCCTCCTTAAGTTCCTTAAGCATCTTAAAAGGGACAGGGCGGTAGTCTCGGGCTCCGGTAAGGGGGTCCGTAAATACCGGGTAGAGGCCCCAGTCATCCCAGTCCACCTCCTCCCCTTTCTCTATTGCTATGGAGGCACTCGCGGCAAGTAGGCTGGATGGGCGGAGCCCTTGAGGGGATCTCTGAAGGGCGGACAAGGAACACGGGGGATTTTTTGCCTCTGTTTCCTGGCTGGGCCGCCAAGCCTGGGGCGCGGCAGCTGTCCAATCAGCGCGGACTTCTCCCTCCTCGTCAGCAGCCTCCCGGTCCCACCTACTCATGCTCCTCTTCCTGCCACCCCTGAGGACTGTTTGCACCCCTCCCTTCCCGCGCTCGGAAACTTCCGGCCCTGAATCTCTAAGTGTGCCACATTCATCGCCCTCCCCCTTTTCTTTCTGTCTCGGTAAGGAGGGGCATGCGGCATTTTCTTCTCCCTGGGGGCCCCTTGTTCCCCCATTGTTTCTTCTAAGTTCCTCCCATGGATACAGGGGAGGGGGTGGCCTTCCCTCTTCCTCTGAGCTCTCTGAATCCGATCCCGCCAACGAACTACCCACCTGAGTGCTGATTGGTCGTGCCAAAGTCACCTTCTGGGGATGCAGGGCTGCATCCACTATCTTATACACTGTAAAATCCTCAGGGGTCAGTTTTCCCGGGCAGGTGTCATCATAGGAGGCCATCTGCTGCCCTACCACCTTCCATTTACCTGGTTGGATCCCACTATGTTGCACCCAAGGGCAGATGTTCCAGATATTCTCAACAAAAGCACGGCACGTCTTGATAGGTAATTTACAGCCATGCTTAGCGCAGAGTTTATAAAGCTGCGCTGCAACGACCCCTTTTTCCTCCGGCTGAAAGGCGGGAATACTATTCCGGCCCCCCATGCTGTCTACTAGCCGAGGCTGCAATCCTAACAGGTGGCAGAACTGGAAAATTCCCGTTCGGCAAAAGAGAAGGAGGCAGCAGGGCACAATCAGACAGGCCAGCACCGCAAGGAGCGTGATTAGAGCAGAAGGAGAAAGGGAAGAGAAAGGAAGCATAGTCAACACAATAGGGATATGTCCTTCAGGCAATATCTGAGAGTAAACGCCCTCTCCTTCCTCCGGGTCTGAAACGACCGAGGCTGTCTGGAGAATCCGACCAGCGGATTCAGACGTTCCCTAGCAAAATCAGGTCCCTGTTCCGGGTGCCACTTGCCGGGATTTTATTTACAACGCCGGCTTCTTTATGCTAGTCCGTCCTCTTACTCACCAGTCCAACGCATGATGAGTCTTGGGGTACCTCCGGCCCCCACTCTTTGATGGGGGAAGAACCAGACAGAGCTCCTGAGGTGGATAATGAGTCTTTATTCTTCCGTGATCACATCCCCGCTCTTGCCCAACCTCTCAGCAGACACTTTTATCCCTTCTGTCCTCCCTCCCATGAACTCTTACTCAATGAGGGGCCGAGTTCTGTAACATTCCCTTATAAGGTGATTATGTTTCCCCCGCTAAGCGACCGCCAAGCCTCTTCCCCCCGCCCCCAACACTTATGTTGTGGTTTATTCCCAACTCAGTTCTGTCTTTTGCCCCAGAGTTCTTAGGGTTCAGACTTTGTTTGGTATTGGAACCCTTCCTCCTGGCTTTCTATCTAACTTCTGTGATCTGTACTTTTGTCTAGCTGACTGGACATGCATTGCACTCTGGTTAAAAGCCTCCTGTGGTTTTTCCATTCTCCTGCCTAGATGAATTTTGTTTCCCCTTCCCTTTTTTCACCATCCAAGAGACACATTTTTTTATGTAAATCCTCCATATGTTTATTGAAAAGTTGTCTCGAATTTTTGTGGAATCTGTTGAAAAGTTGTTTAAAAAGTTGAAAAACTGTTTCTTTTTTGTGAAATTTGTGTAGCTTTAATGACTATAAAGAGGTTTCATTTAACATTGTATTATTCCAAGGATTATTTTGCCCTCTGTTTCCAGGATATCATGGCAGTTCTACTTGATGATTTCGTAAGAATGCTTTCTAGGCTCTTCTTTGATCATGGCTTTTAAGTAGTCCAATAACTGTTAAATAATTGTGACTTTTCTGCTTCTAGATGTTCATTCTCTCTTGGATTTTTTTCCTTATTATTCCTTTTAATTTTAAAGTGCTTTCTAAGCACTTCTAAGACATCTTTCAGAGATACATAGCAATTCATATTCTTATCCAATGTTTCACATGTAGCATCCTTTCTACACTTTTTCTAAGCTACTGATTTGACCAAATCTATTGCTAAGATAATTTAATTGACCCTTATTTTCTATGATCTTTCTTTTCAGTTTTGCGCTTTGCTACTTATCCAAGGTTGATATGTTAGGGGAGGTGCTTCCTCACAGACCTTCGGTGTTTTGAAACCTATAGATGTACTTATTGTTCTGGGTTTGACTATATTAGTTACTTCAGGAGTGTGTCCAATGGACCAAAAGGTAAGGAGTGCCTGAGTTTATCTCTCTAGATTGTCTGCTCTAGGGATGTCACTTGCTCACTTCCTGTATTGTTGGTAATAGTGGGAACACTTAGAACTGTCTCTGGGCAGTAAGCAATAGCATCTCATTCACTGGGATAAGCCCTCTGTACTAGAAATGGATAGAAAATCACTATCTCTGGATCTTCAGTGCCTAGGAAGTATGGTTATCAAAGATGGGAGATTGTAAAGAGACCAGAGGAAGGGAGTGGTTTAATGGGGTAAATTATATTACAGGAACAGGTGCAAACTACCTATCAAAAAAGAGAAGTAGAAGGGAAGAGGTTTTCTGAATTTTGCTCTCATCAGATTTGGCTCAAAGAGGGATTAACACACACTCAGTTGAGTTTAGAAATTTATCTTATCTTTCAATTATTTAGATTGGAAAAGGGAGGGGGAGTGGAGGGAATGGGGAATAGATGTAAGGAAGGGAAAGAAGGGGCAAAGGGAAAAGTAAAAGAAAAGGGAGACTGGTCCATAGAGGAGGGGTAAACAGGGCAACATGGCCTTCAGAAGGAAAATAAAGGAAAGTCGAAAAAGGAGGGGAAAATGCAAACATAGGGGAGATACAATGGAAGGCAATAAAGAAATAGTAACTATAATTTTGAATGTGAATGGGATAATCTCTCTCATAAAATAGAAGTGGAAATCAGTGTATTAAAATCAAGAATCTCACAGTATGTTGTTTTAAATAAACACATTTGAAGAGGAAAGATATGTAGAATAAAGGTAAAAGACGAGCAGAATATACTGTATGTCAGCTGAAGTGAAAAAAGCAGGGGAGAAATCCTTATATGAGACAAAGGAGTTACTAAAACAGATCTTATTAAAAGAGATGAGGAATCTATTTGATATTGTTGGGAAAATTGAAAAAAAATAGTATGGCAAAAACTAGACATAGACTGACATCTTACAATCTTTACTAAAATAATGACAAAATAGGAACAGGATTTAGACATAAAGTGTAACACCATTGATAAATTAATAGACCAATAAATACTCTTTCAATCAGATCTATGAAAAGGGGAGAAATATGTGACCAAACAAGAAGCAGAGTACAATATAAATTGAAAAATGAATAATTTTGACTATATTAAATTAAAAGGTTTTTACAGTAATAAAATCAATGCTGACTAAATTAGAAGAAAATCAGTTAGGTGGGTAAAAAATCTTCACACCTAGGTGTTTTGATAAAAGTCTCACTTCTAAAATATATGGAGAATTGCTTCAAATTCATAAAGTTACAAATCATTCTCCAATTGACAAATGGTCAATGGATATCAATAGACAGTTTTCAAATGAAGAGATAAAAGTATATATATATATATATATATATATATATATATATATATATGCCTCAAATAATTATTGATTACAGAAATGAAAATTGCAACAATTTTGAGGTATCACCTCAAACCCATCAGATTGGCTAAGTTGACAAAAAAAGAAAATGACAAATGTTGGAGAGATTATGGGAGGAATAGGACATTTGTCATTGTTGTGAACTGATCAAACAATTCTGGAGAGCAATATGTTTTACAAAAGAACAATAAAACTTATCATGTCCTTTGACCCATCATTTCCAATGCTAGCCCATATCAGGAAGAAATCACAAAAATCAGGAAAATTCTCACATGTTCCAAAAATTCATAGCACCACTTTTTGTAGTGGCAAAGAACTAGAAAATGAGGGGATACCCATCAATTGTGGAATGGTTGAACAAGTTATGGTATATAAATGTTTTGGAATACTATTTGTCTATAAGAAACTAAAAATGGTCAGACACTTCAGGAGTGTGGAATGAATTGCAATATCTAATGCTAAGTGGAGGGGACAGAAGATTCTACATGTTTACAACAACATTGTGGGTTGACCAACCTTGAAAAATGTAGCTCCTCTCAGCAGTTAGGAGAGTTAGAACAACCATTTTACATCGGCTATGGACAATGCTATCCTCATCCAGAGGAATAAAAACAACAAAACCAAAACAAAACCACAAAACCCCTTCAGCATCTGATGAAAACTACAATCATTTCATTAAAAAATGCTATGTACATCTTTTTTTCTTACTTCTAATTAATCATACAGAAAATGACTAATCTGTAAATATGTTAAATTCAAATCTATATGTACAAAAGTCACCTAACTAATCTTAACTTATCTCCACTGAGAGGAGGGGAGAGTGGGAGGATGGAAGGAAATTATGTAACTTAAATTATGTATATATATATATATATATATATATATATATATATGTAAAATAAATGAGATATGGAAGGAAACTAAGGAAACTATATCCTTCTGAATGGTACCATAGACAATAAAGTAATTTAATAGTAAACTTGTATGCACGCAGCTGTATAGCTTCCATATTTATAGAGAAGAAAGTAAATGAGTTACAGGAACACATGAACAATAAAATTCTACTGGTTGGGGACCTCAATTTCCTACTCTCAGAATTAGATAAGTCTAACCATAAAATTAGTAGAAAGGAAGTTAAGGACCTGAATAGAATGTGAGAATACTATGATAGACATCTGTAGGAAATTGCATGAATTTAGAAAGGAATATATCTTTTTTTCTGTGGTCTATGGTACCTACACAAAATCTGACTATTAGGACATAGGAACCTCAAAATCAAATGCAGAAAGGCAGAAATATTTAATACATCATTTTAAGATACAAATGCAATAAAAATCACATGCAATATTAGGCCATGGCTTGATACACTTAAACTAATTGGAAGGTAAATAACCTAATTTTAAAGAATAATTGAATCAAACAGCAAATCATAGAAGTATTAATAATATCATCAAAGACAATAACAATAATGAGACAACATGCCAAAACTCATGGTATGTAGCCAAAGTAGTTAGTTATTGGGAACGGCATTATATCTCTAAATGCTTGCATAAATAAAATACAGAAAGAGGAAATCAGTGAACTGAGCATGTAATTTAAAAAGTTAGAGTAAGAACAAGAGAAAAATTCCATCTATAATTTGTTGTTTGATCCACTCATTCTTTAAAAAATGAGGTAATTTAGTTTCCAATTAGTTTTAAGTCTATCTCTCCTTGGCCCATTATTACACTGGATTTTTATTGCATTGTGGTCTGGAAAGGAAGTATTCAGTATTTCTTCCATTTCTGCATTTTATAGTCATGCTTTGGCGCCCTTATACATGGTCAGTTTTTGTGTAAATGCTATGTACTGCAGAGAAAAAAAAAATAAAAAAGTCTACAATGTCTAGGTTTTCTAATATTCTATTTACTTCCTTACCTCCTTCATTCTGGTTTATTATATGGTTTGATTTATTCAAATCTGAGAGAGAGAGAGAGAGAGAGAGAGAGAGAGAGAGAGAGAGAGAGAGAGAGAGAGAGAGAGAGAGGTAGAGGTCACCCATAATTAGTTTTGCTATCTATGTCTTCCTGTATCTCATTTGATTTCTCCTCTAAAGATATGGGTGCTATACTACTTGGGTACATATATATTTAATATTGAAATTTCTTCATTGTCTTTAGTACCTTTTAGGATGTTATAGTTTCCTTCCTTATCTCTTATAATTAGATGTATTTTTGCAGCTTCTTTATCTGAGATAAGGATTTCTAACCCTTTCTTTTTGACTTCCCCTGAAGCATGATATATTCTGGTATAGCCTTTTTCCTTTGCTGTGTATGTTTATCTCTGATTCTTATGTGTTTCTTGTAAGCAGCATATTGTAGGATTCTAGTTTTCAATTCACTTTGTTATATACTTCCATTTCATGGGACAGTTCATCCCATTCACAATCAAGGTTATAATTACTAACGCTGTATTGTACCCCCTTACTATTATCCCTCTGTTTGAATTTTACCTTTTTTTAAACCTTATCCCTGTTCCCCAGTATTTTTCTTCTTATTGCTTCCTCCTTTGGTGTGTTTATGCCTTTCTATCCAACTCACTCCCCTTTTCTTTCCCTTTACCCCTTCTTCCTTCTGTAAGTTTTTCTCTATTCCCCCATCCCCCTTTCTCTTGTAATGTTCAAAAAATGGAATAATTCTCTGAACTCAACTGTGTATGTTAAACCCATTTTGAGCTAAATTTGATGAGAGTAAGATTTAAGCAGTTCTCACCTACTTCCCCTCTGTTTCAATAGGTCTTTGCATATCTTCATGTGATGTAATATACCTCAATCTATCTCCTTCCTCCAGAGGAACTGTCCCCACTATTTAAGAAGATACTATATTTTAATCTTTCCATCAATTACAGAGAAGTTAGGATTGTTCATATTAACTCTAATAGAGTTACAGCTCTCAAGAGTTATGAGAATCTTCCTCCCTGTTAGACATAAATAGTGACACCATAGATAAATTAAGAGACAAAGAAATGCTATTTCTATCAGCTCTTTGGAAAAAGGAAAAATTTATGACCAAACAAGAAATAAAGTACATTATAAACTGCAAAATGACTGATTCTAAGTATGTTAAATATAAAAGTTCTTGCACTAATAAAAATCAATGCTGCCAAAATTAGAAGAAAAGCAGTAAACTTTGAAATAATCTTCACAACTGGGAGTTATGATAAAGGTCTCATTTCTAAAATATATAGGGAATTGTATCAAATTTATTAGGTCAGAAGTTATTCCCCAATTGATAAATGGTCAAAGGGGATGATTAGACAGTTTCCAAATTAAGAAATTAAAGGTATATATAATCATCATATGAAAAAACTGCTGCAAAACATTAAATAGAGAATTGCAAATTGAAAAAACAATAAGGTATCACCTCACACCTATCAGATTGGCTAAAATGAGAAAAAGAATAAAGGATCAATGCTGGAGAGGTTTTGGAAGGATTGGAACATTGATGCATTACTACATCAGTTCTCAAAGAGCAGTAGTATTGTTCATTTCCTTTGACCTAGCAATTACAATTCTAGATCTGTATGAGAAGAATCATAGAAAATGGGAAAAGTCCCATATGTTCCAAAATATTCATAAAACCTCTTTTTTCTATGTGGCAAAGAATTGGAAACTGAGGGGAGGGATGTCCAGCAACTGGGGAATGGCTAAACAAGTTATGGTATATGAATACTATGAAATATTACAGTTGTATAAGGAAATATAAATGGTTGAACTCTAGAGAACATGGAAGGAGTTAGAAGATCTAATGCTGACTGAAAGGAGCAGAACCATGAAAAACAATGTACATATTAATAATATTTTGAGAGTGTCTGAGACCAGATTTGAACCCAGGTACTCCTGACTCCAGGGCCGGTGCTTTATCCACTGAGACACCTAGTTGTTTATTGCAGTTCTGTGGCCCAACTTATTCATGACTGTTGTGTCTTGACTTCTGGGATTGGAAATTTGTCTGCTTCACCAGGGCTCAATGACTTACATCTTATCTGCTATTCCAATGACTTGTCAAACTATAACCTTAGGACTTCAGTTGTTGTTTTATGCTTTTGATAAGAGCCTCTGGCTGACTTTCCTGACAAGTCTGTGCTGGGTTGCATGCCTCTTTTACTCAAATAATATAGACTTTTCCTGACACGCTTTTGAGTTATTATGAGTTGGAAAAATTGCCTCACTCAGTATTTTTGTATGTTATATCATTCTAGACTACGTTTATAGCCTTAATTTAATGTTGCTTCTTTTTTTAAAAAATTTTAATTAATTTATTTAGTAATTTTTATGTTTATTTATTTATTTTTTTCAACTACATAGTTCTCTAGCTTAGGGAATTCTTTCAATGGCAGTAAATTAATATAGGGTATGTACTAATAGGTATAGTTGCTGTTGGGAAAACTCCAATACCAAACACATTTTTCATTATAGAATTAGAAGCTAAGCAGTCTCAAACTAAAGTTATCCAAAGTTAATATGGGATGCAAGTATCACCAGACACTCAATATCAACAGACAAAAATATTATCTTATAGAATCTTTCCCACTGAAGTACTACATAAGTTGTTTCCTGTGTGATTTATAGGATCAAATGCATTCCTCCTTTCAGTTATGATTAAGCAAATTGTAACTTATTTTGATTGTGAAAGAAAGGAGCCTCCTACGATTGAATTTCACCTTAAGTGGATAAAACTCCAAGTTTCTTTTTTAATAACATTTGGTACTATTAGAGATTGTAGCAATTAGTCAGGCCTTACTTAATATTTGTAATTGAGTATGATTTATTCCAGTGAAGGATCAAGAGCTAAAAGCATTCATACATCTAATTACCTGAAAACATGCCAGATGACATAGAGGAGAATGGAATATTATTTAAAATCCATGGTTCTCCAAAAGAGAATATCAATGTAAAGCATTAATTACAATAAACATCCAGAAGATAACTTAATAAGTGACTTAAGATGCACTAAGTGATGATATGCTGATATCAAATAAGTAAAGAACCAATTTAAAATGTTTTACTGAAAATCAGAGTAATAAAAGTCTTAGGATTTTGCCATGTGGATTTTTTTTATCATATTTTTCAAAATATCAGAAAAATGTAAACTTTGTCTGGATTAATCTTAATAGTGTTCATTCTTTCAATATTCATCCCCATTCATTATTAAATGTCATTCTGTTTATTAGATGAAAACATAATTTTGATCTACAAATATGTTTCATTTTTGACCTAGGCATTTGTTTCCCAACACTTGACTGATATAATTGTCACATTAATTCAGTAATTAAAGGGGAAAAGGAAAGAATATTTGAGAGGGTTAATTCAACATTCAGGTATTTTCAGAATTTATCCTTCAATTACTATTGAGGACACAAAAAATTAATAGCTCTAAACTTTAGACATGTAAAACAATGATTACTTCTCAATATTATTTACATAATAAAATTATGGAATTATTTTAGCTTTCTATATACTTTAGTAATGTTACTATTAGAGTGTGTTCTTTAATTCAGTATTCTGTCATATAATATGTGACCTTATCATATAGTACTTTACCTTGCATCTATTATGTATAAAGCACTAAACTTGGGAATGCAAAGAGAAAGTAAACTTTCCTTATCCACATATATTTTGTATTCTACTAGATGGAAGATATGTGAAGAAATGAGTTTTAACATTATTATTTGAGAATTTTAAACCACTAAAAACTTGTTTGTCTTTCACTTAAAGGAGGACCAATGATATTATCGAGTGATTTCTTGACAAGTACTGGATTTAAGTGACCCAGAATTACACAGAGTTGAATGTGTTGCTCTCTCTCCACAGTTATTAAAATGAAATGACAAGACAAAAACTAGAGTATCTGACAATATTCTGGGATTCAATGGATGATTTTTGTGTCTTCCATATATGACCAAGATCTAAGTTCACTGCACTTGCTTAAGCTCCCTTCATAGTTGTTAATATTCATCAGCTCATTCTTCAGGGAGATTTCTACACATGCTTACAGTAGATTTCCCCTGATTAATGGGTTTGTGGATTACTGATAACCTAAACCTTATTAAGCCTGACTGCCAGGACAATTAAAGAGGGGATAGTTGATTCATATACTACAGTTTTGCAAATCACAAGTGAGGGTTGAATGAAGGTGAACATTGAACATGAATGAATAATCCTGAAAAAGGCTCTGCAAAACCCTCATAATATAGTTACTAGTCTTCCCAAAATACCCTAAATACATTGGAACCTAGGAAGAAGAGGAAAAATTTCATAAGGAGATAGTGGTAATAGTGATGAGGATGAATATAATAACAAGCATTTATTTAGCAATTTGATGGCAGAATAGCTGAACTTAAAAGGGAGGGAGAATTCTAAAAAAAAGAAAAACAAAGAAAAAAAGAAAAAATAGAAATACAAATCTCAGCATAAATAGATTTGTAAATGTACACATATAAGATGAATTATTGCAGATGAAATAAGGATTTTGCATTTGAATCAAGAACATTTGACAAAAGTCATATTCCTGTCACATGTATGTCTATCCACAAGTGTTTTAATCTTCGTCAGGAGGCCTGTGTCAATCCCTTCACTACTAGTCAGTTAGGTAATATGCAAACTTTTCAAACCAAAGTATTTTGTATTGATCATGGAGGTGATACCAAGTCACTGGAGTGTGCTGAGTATGGGGGCTTGTGATTTAAGAAAAATCTCTTTGGCAATTGAATGACAGATGGACTAAAATGGGAATTACTGTGTGTATTGAAGCCCAACTATCAATTTATTGCAATTATAGATGAGTGCCCAAGAAAGGGGAAGGTAAAGGGAACATATTTGTGAAGTACTGAAATGTGATATCAACAAGACTTAACAATAGATTGTATAGGAGTTTAAGGAAGAATGAAGAGAAAGGATGATGCCTACTTTGTAAGAGTGGAGTGTTGAGAGTGATAAGTAATTTTTCAATGAAAGAAGTTTTAGAAGGAATGTTAAAAGTTCAGTGACTTCCTTACTAAGTTGATCATAAATTGATGATGCTCATATAGGTTATATACTAATTTACATTTTGTCTCCCTCCTCAGTGGAAATTTACTGATAAAAGAAAATATTTTCCCCTTTTTGTAATCAAAGAGATTAGCATTCACATGTAAAACTCCACATGTACATATTTGTTATTTCTTTCTCAGTGGTATCATAAACTACAACATTCATTCAAATGAATTTTCTGGATGGAAGTGTGTAGCTATTTGCATTTATAATTTCATCTAAAAGATTTTTTTTCTTTTTATGGGATTTTGAGTACTAAATTTTTATCCCCCCCTGCTCCTCTCTCTTACCAAAATGGTAAGTAATCTGTTAGATGTTATATTTGTGCTATCAAGGAAACCTTTATCCCATTAGTCATTATATGAAAGAAAAAAGAGAACAAAAGGGAAAAATCATGAGAAAAAACCTTAGAAAGAATAGAAAAGTAATAAGACAGAAAGCAATAACCTAAAATATAAGTTCATACTTAGATTTCTTTGGATGTGGATAACATTTCCTTTCATGAATATTGTAGAATTGTTTGAAACATTGTACTGATGATAAGAGTTATGTTAATCATAGCTGATAGCTGATTATTGCACAATGTTGCCATTAAAGTGAATAGCATTTTCCTTGTTCTGCACTCTTCAAAGAGAATCAATTCATATAAGTCCTTCCAGGTTATTCCTGAAATCCATCTGATCAATATTCCTTATAGCGAATAGAATTCTTTTACATTCCTAAATGGCAAATTACTCAAGCAATCCCCAATTAATGGGCACTTTTTAAATTTCCAATTCTTTGTCTCCACAAAAAGAACGATTTAAATGCTTTTGTACATGAGTTTTTTCCCCTTTTTACTGATCTCTTTGGGATACAAAACTAGTAGTGGTATAACTGGATCAAAAGTTATATGCACATATATACCTTTGAGAATAGTTTCAAATTATATCAAGAATGTTCAATCATTTCACAACTCCATGAAAAGGGCATTAGAGTTTGAATTTTCCTACATCTTCCCCAACATTTATCAGATATCTTTTTTATCATATTAATTAATATGATAGATATGTGGTATATTTCAAGGCTATTTTACTTTGCATTTCTTTAATCAATAGTGATTTAGAGCATTTGAACACGAATATAGATAGCTTTGATTTCTTTATCTGATGACTGCCTGTTCATTTCCTTTAATTGAGGAATGACTTTAGTTTTATAAATTTGACTTCCCTATATATTAAAAATGAAACATTTTTAAGAAATATGAGATGCAAAATTGATTTGCAATTTTCTGCTTTTATCCTAATCTGGGTTGCATTGGTTTTATTTGTGAAAAATCCTTTAAATTTAATGTTATCAGTATTATCCATTTTGGATTTCATAATGTTCACTATTATTTGGTTGTAAATTATTTCCCCTTTTGATATCTCTGATAGTTAAACTATTCCTTGCTCTCCTCATTGATTTATGGTATCATCTTTTATGTCTGTATAATGTGTGCATGTTGACCTTATCTTGGTCATATACCATTTCATGGTATAACATGTGAGATGTTGGTCCATGCCCAGTATTTTTCATTGTTTTCTCAGCAATTTTTGTCAAATAGTGAATTCTTATCCCAAAAGTATATGATATATTAGTCAGTACTTTATTACAGTTTTTTACTACTACATCTTAGGCATCTAACCTGTTCTACTCATTTACCATTATTTCTTCACTTGCAGCAAATCATATTGATTATTGTTGATTTATAATATGATTTTATATCTGCTATGACTGTCAATTTTATTTTTTTCAATTATTCCCTGACTATTTATGAACTTTTGCTGATCAAAATGAAGTGTTTTATTATTTTTAAAGCTCTATAAACTATTTTTTGTAACATAATTGATATGGCATTGAATAAGTAAATTAATTTAGGTAGAATTTTCTTTTTATTATATTAACTCAGCCTCCCCATGAAGGTTTGATATTTTTCCAATTCTTTAGATCTAAATTTATTGTATGAGAAGTGCTTTATAATTGTGTTCCTATAGCTTCTGGGTTGCCCTTGGCAAATAGACTCCTTTGTATTTTATAAAGTCTAAAGTTATCTTAAATGGAATTCCTCTTTCTATGTGTTGCTACTGTTTTTAGCTATATATAAAAATGTTAATGTTTTATGTGCAATGTTCATTGTTCCTAAATGAAGAGAACCATGGCATCACATACATGATGACATGAGTTGCACAGTTGTATTTATTATAGGGGAGAGTTATTCAAAGAAATTCTTCTCTCTCATCATTCTAGAATCTTATCATTGTTTGGTGACATTGGTTAGGAATCTAGTGATAACATCTGGATATTGGGGGAGTCCTTGACTTTGTTTATATGATATCTCCCCTGTATCAGCAAGGAGGATTAATCCACAGCATGGCAGAAAAAGTGCCAGCTTGTGATTCTCTGTTGATAAATTGGCATAAACAAGACATATACAAATCTTTCTCTTGATGGGCTAATCATCATTGCAAGCTAGACCTTTCACTCGAAGTCCTAATTATATAACAACCTGGTATATTCAAATCTGTCTTTCAATAAATAGTATATACTCTTCCATATTCACCAAACTCCTCTTGGTACCCAATGACTTTGATTTCCTGGTAGCTCCTGGAAGGTCATGGAAATAACTGCACTGGATCATTATTCACCTACATTTATGGTAAGAACTGCAATAGTATTGGGTCATCTTTGACTTTTCAACTTTCAGTCATGGTTCATCAAAACATTCTTGGCAAATGTTTTTCCTTTGCTCTGTCTTACACTAGTCTAAGATTTCACCTCTAGCAGAACAATGCAAATTCCCCTGGTCATCCCTCTTATTCATAGCCCCATTACTGAAAAGCAAAAAAAATGGATCCTATTCCATTCTAGTTGGAGTATCCAAGCAATGATTTGTGTGTGTTTTAATTTATATTGTTCAACTTTGCTAAAATTGTTAATTAATTCAATAAGTCTTTGATATCATATCATAGTATTTCCTTATTTCCTTTTCTATTTCAGTTTATTTTTATCTTCTCCTATTGTTAAATCTAATATTTCTAGTAAAGCACTAAATAATAGTGGTGACAATGGTGATCCTTATTTTGGCCTTCAGTTTACTAGGAATGCTTCTAGGTTATTCTCTTTCTTTTTATTTTAGTGTCTTTTTTGCAAGGAAAATGGGGTTAAGTGGGTTGCCCAAGGCAAGTCCTCCTGACTCCAAGGCTGATGCTCTATCCAATGCACCACCTAGCTACCCCTAGGTTATTCTCAATACATTTATTTTTGCTCAGGGTCTTAGATATTGCTTATCATTTTGATGAAGACTACATTTATACTTATTATTCTTGTGTTTTTTAATAGAAAGAGGGGCTGAAATTTACCAAAAGTTTTTCAACAGCTATTGAGGTAATAATACAATTTCTTTTGATTTTGTAAGTGAAAGTCCATTATACTAATAGTTTGTTTATATAATATTGATCCCAGCCTCCATTCCTGGTCTTAGTGCTTGATTCTGGTGATAAATTGCTGCAATCTTTGTTTATTAATGTTTTATTAAAAATTGTATCAACAAGAATTAGGAAAATTGTTTTGCAATTTCCTTTCTGTATTTTGACTTTTCTTGATTTGATTCTCAGAACCTTATTTTTGATCATAAAATAAATTACATGACTCCATTTATGCTTACTTTTCCACATAGCTTATATATAGTTTTTGAATTAATTATTCCTTAAATTTTGGGTAAAATTCATTTCTAAATCCATTGGATTCATGAAATTTTTTCTTAGGCAATTTACCCATGATTTGTTCAATTTCTTTGCCTAAAAAGGCTTTAAATTATTTATTTCCCTGCTCTCTCTCTCTCTCTCTCTTTCTCTCTCATCTTTAAATGAAAATTTAATGATTAATATACTTATCACCCAAAAGATATGCAATTACATATATGCATATATGAAGAAAAGTATCACCATAGATAAAGGTAAGAGATAAGAGAAAAATAGGTACCCAAATGAGAAGGCTCCAACAAAACTCGAAATTTGACTGTGATAGACCCCTTATGTCTCGACACAGTCTCCAGGGTCTTGATTGGGAAAGTCTCTTTGGCAGTGTCCTCTTTCAAAGTTCACTTTTCAAAGCCCACTCACACAAAAGTGGCACAGGCTCAAAGGCTGAATTCAGTGGTCCAGGGAGTTTAGACCAATACACTCTGATCCTGGATACAATCACTTTCTCCAGATGTCTAGAGATAAACACCAAGGGACAGACTATATCCCCAGGTGTGGACTCCAAATCAGGTTTACTAGGAATGTTCCACAGTGCTGCCTACCCTAGAACAAGCTTTGATCAACATGCCTAAGTTCAGGGTCTTTAGGAATTCCCTCTCCTTGGACCAAGGTAGCTGATAGGGAAGATCTCAACTTAGATTTGGCAATCTTGGGCAAGTAGTTCCAAATGATTCCTTTAATTTCCTTTGAACTGGTGGTGAATTCACAATTTTTTCATTTTTGAAATTGGCAATTGTTTTCTCTTTTTTAAATAAAATTAACCAAAGTTTTACCAAAATTATTTTTTTTTCACAAAAATTTTTCCATCTTGAAAGGTTTAGTTGTACAACCACAAATCTGTGGCTATTTTTAATCATTGTACTATACACCCCCCAAATAAAATATTTAATATTCAAATGTATGCCATGTCATTACTCTAGAGTCCTGAAAATATTTGGAGAATTTAAACTTGGCTTCTTTATACAAAGCATCAATAACCCCTGAACTTGATATACTCTTGCCTACAAATTCACTGCCAATTCATCCTACCACTCCTGCATACTGATAAAAAGAAATAGCAAAACCAACAACCAAATAAGCCTATATTACATCCTCCTGCAATCCCCTAAGTGGTCTGTGTAATACTTCTTCATGAATAAAGATGGAGTAAACTACATTTGCAGCATAATAAGTAAAGGTAATTAGTGTCATCTATTCACCACTGTTAGAATTTGACTAGAGAAATTTGATTACTTTTATTGCATTTTAAACTTTGAGTAACATTTCAGCTCAGTAATTCAGTTAGTCATGATGTGTAGAGAATATAAGTCAGTTTCTCAGTGTGATTGATGAGCATTTACCAGTCTGGGTAACACTAGGAACATATTTTGTAGAAACAAATACATACATGTGTATATACATATGTATATTCACATGTATACATCCATATATACATTTAAACATTTTTGTGTATGTATTACAGATGACTAAAAGAAAAATATTATAGTGAACCTGTCCAATGATTTCAAAATAAATCTGTTCTAAAACATTCTAATTACTTTGGTAAGACTAGTAAATGAGTAACAAATCCCCTCTAGAACAAATAGGTAATAATATGTATGGATGAAAGTCTAGAGGAAAAAATGAAAGTATTTAGTATCAGGATTCTTTGAGCTTGTTCCAGAATAAGTATTTATGTTTGACATTAAAGAAAAAAAGTCCTGAAATTTAAGTTTACTCAAATTCCAAGAGACTTGTGAAATGATCCATTGGAGTAATTTCTGTAATAAAGCAGAAAACAATCCATTCATGCTTACTTATTACAACAAGTGTTACTCTTATCCATTTCATGTCATATTGTCTTCTACTGAGACCTCCATCTAAAGGGCAATGTTATTTTTTTCTTTTCCTGAAAATTCCAATAGAGCAATCAAATTTTCCATCTGCTACCTGCCCTTCTTGCCAAATGATTAGCTCAGCTTCCCTGCTTTATAAATACAATTAAAAATGTAAACATTTTAGAATAATGTGAACCATTAGCTATAGACATCTTCTTTTGAAGATGAGGAAACTAAAGACCAGAGAAACAAAGGGATTTACCAAGGTATATAGTTTGGGACTAGTTGAACATAGGTTCCCTAACAGTCAATAATCTTAAACATTGTTCAGTTTAGCAAATGTTTAAGCAAATGAATTTTAAATTTAAAAATATAATTCTTTTCTCACTCTGTAATGAAAACATTTTTAAAGCAGTAATGGGATTATTTATCTCCTTTGTAATCCAGGAAGCATTTATTATGTTTTAAGCATCTGGACACAAAGGTAAAAACAAACAACTTAAAACAAGGCAGAAAATTTTTTAAAGAATTATTAGATATTTAAATCATGTTTTTGAAAATGAAAGTTTCTCCCTTGAGCAATTTTAATATCTCTTGAATCTGAATTGAAAGTTGGGGTGCTGGGTAATAGATCATTGAAGATAAGTGATTTCAGAAGTTAAAAATACTAGTAAATGGGACTGATTCAAAAGGACAGAGATACAAGAGAGAATAACTAAGGGCAAAATATGATGAAAATCAGAATCAGAGTGGTCATTGTATGGTTATAGAGAAGGATCAAAATTCAGTACATATGATAGAGTTCAAAATGAGAAAATTTCATAATTGATTATATATGAGCAACCAGGGAAAAGTAATGACTCTATAGAACTTTGTTCCGGAGTATATGCTGAGAAAAACATCAACTGTTTTTCTTCAGGAAAGGGTAAGGTTGATAACATATTAAAATTTATGAAAAATGTTGCCATAAAATAATTACTGTAAATTATATTTGATTTAATATTTCCAAAAAACCCTTTTATTCACTACATTTTACCCTTAGTTATTCTCTGTGGTGAATGGCTCCCCTTTTGAATCAATTTACCATGAAATTATCAAACAGGCATTTCTAAGGTACCATGTAATTATTTTCTTCTAATGCTCAATATACTCTATTTGCTCCATAGTCATGCCAGAATCAAATGATCTTTCATCTTCTTATTTCTTTCTTTTCTAATTTAGATACTACATTTAAAAAATTATATGACTATTATGAAAGCAGTCTGTGAAGGACTCAAAGAGAATCAAGTGGAATGAGCATCCAAAGAGAAAAATGGACTAGTGTTTAGTTACAATTGCTTTTATATTCTTGTTTTTTTTGAAAGCACAACAAATTCTGCTTACCAACTAAGAAGGTCTTTCTTGACCATACATTTTAAAAGACCATAACTTTTAAAATAATGTTTAACCATGTCTTAATATTTCTCTATTTCTTTTTATAAATCATAACAATTTTCTAATAAGCAGGCTGCTCAGACTTTCCTGGGAAATAAATGACATCAAAGATGCTCTGTTGCTTATATCAGTCCCCTTTATCTTATTTATAAAAAGTAAAAAATAATACTGAACTTATTTTATGTTACTTTGCTCTAGTTGAGTAATATGAATTTTATATCAATATATACATGTATATATAAGCTAGCTAGCAAGATATCTATTAATACATAATACATTTGAACCTCTCTCTCTGAACTTATATATACATATATATATATATTTATATGGATATATGCATATATAATTGTAAACATAGATTCAGTTTGTTTTATCAAATTGGAATCATTTGAGTTTAGCCAAGTGGTTAATCCCTTAATCACCAAATGCAAATTCTGGGAAAGATCCTTAGGCAACAAGCATGTATATCTGTAAAAAAGTGAAATTTGGGGGAGGGGGGAATAGGAAGTTGTTATATTCTAGGAATAATGCAAAAATGAGAAAGAGGATCTCTTCTAAGAGAATTTATAGGTTTTTCTTAGAGAAAAAAATGTATGGCTTAGATTTTAGAGGCCAGAGACTGCAAAGTCAGATTTCTTGATTGGTAACCTAGGAGAACCCAAACCTCTTATATAGGTTAGGGAAATTCTTTTCCTGAGTCAAGGAAGCAGTACTCAAAACTTTGCTTAACCCAAGGGTTTAGTGATATAACATCTTAATTAATTGTTAGCAACTTGAGAACAATTTTTGTCTATTCCCTTTCTCTTATCCCCAACTCTTTACACTGTCTGGGACATAGCAGGTATTTATTAGATACTTTAAATTAGTAGTTCAATAATTTTTGTTTATTAGTTAAAAAGTTTTCTTGTTTTGATATTATAAATTTCACTTTCAATTTTCAGAAATTTTATTTTGGTATTTAATTGGGGATTTTTGGTTTTTGGTTTATTCTTTCTCTAATTTTTTCCCTTCATGTTGAATATATAAATATCCTCTTTCTCTTTTTTTATTCATGTAAACAATTAGATTTATAATATTTCACCTAATAACTGTTTAGGCTATTTCCCATCATTTTTAATGGATTGTCTTATTATTGTCATTGTCTTGTATGAAATTATTAATTATTTCTATGATTTGTGGGTTAATCCACTCATCCTTTAAGTTAAGGTTATTTACTTTTCAATTACTTATACTTCTCCATGGCCCTTTATTGCACCAGATTTTTATTTAAATTTAATTTGTGTGAGAAGTGTTTTATAGTTGTCTTCAAAAAGATTCTGAATCTGTCTTGGCAAACAGACTCCCAAGTTGTTTATATTGTCTGAGGTTACTTGAATGGGATTTCTCTTTCTCTCTCTTCTTGTTGTATTTCGTTAGACATATGTAGAAAATTTCAGGATTTATGAAGTTTTATTTTATATCCTGTATCTTTGCTAAAATTGCTAATTGTTTCCAGTAGTTTTTTGGATGATTTCTTGGGATTCTCTAGGTAGACCATCATGTCATCTGTAAAGAGTGAGAGTTTTGTATCTTCCTTCCCAATTCTAATTCCTCCAATTTCTTTTTCTTCTCTAATTGCTGATGCTAACATTTCTAATGCAATATTGAATAGTATTGGTGATAATGGACACCCTTGTTTCACCCCTGATCTTATTGGGAATGGCTCTAGCCTCTCCCCATCGAATATAATGCTCGTTGATGGTTTCACATAAATACTGCTAATTATTCTAAGGAACAGTCCATTTATTCCTACACTCTGGTGTCTTTAGCATGAACGGATGCTGTATTTTGTCAAAAGCTTTTTCAGCATATATTGATATAATCATATAATTTCTGATAGCTTTGTTGTTGATATAATTGAGTATACTAACAGTTTTTGAAATATTGAAGCAACCCTGAATTCCTGGCATAAATCCTGGTTGATCATAATGTATTATCCTCATGATAACTTGTTGTAATCAATTTGCTAAGATTTTATTTAGGATTTTTGCATCTATATTCATCAAGGAAATAGGTCTATAATTTTGTTTCTCTGTTTTAACTCTTCATGGTGTAGGTAACAGCACCATATCAGTTTCATAGAAAGAGTTATGCAGAGCTCCATCTTTCACTATATTTCTAAAGAGTTTATATAGAATTGGAACCAATTGTTCCTTAAATGTTTGGTAAAATTCACTTGTGAATCCAGCAGGTACTGGAGATTATTTCTTAGGGATTTCAATGATGGTTTGTTGAATTTATTTTTCCTGAGATAGGTTTGTTTAGGTATTTAATCTCCTCTTCATTTAACCTGGATGACTTATATTTTTGTAAATATTCATCCATTTCACATAGATTAACAAATTTATTGGCATAGAGTTGGGCAAAATAATTTTTAAATTATTACCGTAATTTCCTCCTCATTGGTGGTGAATTCACCTTTTTCATTTATGATACTAACCATTTAGTTTTCTTCTTTCTTATTTTAATCAAATTGACTAGAGGTTTATCAATTTTATTGGGTTTTTCATATGTCCAACTTTTAATTTTATTTATTAATTCAATAGTTTTTTGCTTTCGATTTTATTAATTTCTCCTTTAATTTTAGATTTTCTAATTTGGTATTTAATTGGGGATTTTTGATTTGTTCTTTCTCCAACTTTTTTAGTTGCATGTTTAGTTCATTGATTTCCTCTTTCTCCAATTCATTCATGTAAGCATTTAAAGCTATAGTATATCCCCTGAAAGCCTCTTTGAATGAATCCCATAGGTTTTGGTATGTTGTATCATTATTATCATTATCTAGAATAAAATGGTTAATTCTTTCCATAATTTGTTTTTGGGTCCACTCATTTTTTAAAATGAGGTTATTCAGTTTCCAATTTGTTCTGGGTCTATATCTCCTTGCCCCAATATTGCATATGACTTTTATTGCATTGTGATTTGAGAAAGATGTATTCACTATTTCTACCTTTCTGCAATTCATCATAAGTTTTTTATGTCCTTGTACATGGTCAAGTTTTGTATAAGTTTCATATACTGTGGAGACAAATGTATTTTCCTTTGTATCCTCATTCAGTTTCCTCCATAATTCTACCATATCTATTTTTTTCTAACAATCAATTTACCTCCTTAACTTCTTTCTTGTTCATTTTATGATTCTATTTATCTAGATCTGTGAGTGGGAGGTTGAGGTTGCCCACTAGGAGAGTTTTTCTGTCTATGTCTTCCTGCAGTTCTTTAAGCTTCTCCTCTAAGTATTTGGATGTGATCCCATTGGGTGCATATGTATTTAGTATTGAAATAACTTTATTGCCTATGGTACCTCCTAGGATCAAGTTTCCTTCCTTATCTCTTTTAATGCCATCTATTTTTACTGCTGCTTTGTCTGAGATAAGGATAAGCTGAATCAAAAAATATTTTGCTCCAACCTTTTACCTTTACTCTATATGTATCTTTCTGCTTAAAATGAGTTTCTTGTAATTAGCATATTGTCGGATTCTGATCTTTAATCCACTCTGCTATGTTCTTATGTTTCAAGGGAGAGTTCATCCCATTCACATTCAAAGTTATGATTATTAATTCTTTATTGCCCTCCATGCTATCTTCCCTCTGTTTGTATTTTCCCCCTGTCTCCCCCTTTTTCAGTATTCCCCAGTATTTTATTTCTGAATACCACTCCCTTCAGTGTGTTTGCCCTCTTATATCACCCCTCCCCTTTCTTTCCCCTTTCCCTTTTTCCCTTTTCCCTTCCCTTCCTTTTGTTGGCTCACCCTTGTCCCCCCATTCCCCTTCCCTTTCTCCTTCCCCCCTCCCCTTGTCCCCTTTTAAATCTTGAAAGGTTGGATGTTTTATAAGTTAACTGAGTATGTGTAGGTTGACTTTAAGCTAAGTCTGATGAGAAGAAGATTCAGGTGTTTCTCATCTGCTCCCTTCTTCCCCTCTATTATCAGAGGAATTCTGTACCTCTTAGTGTAATGAGATTTTCTCCATTCTATCCCCTCCCTCCTCCCATCTCTTTCCTGTCCCCCTTTTTAGGGATGTAGTGGTTATTTTTAGATCATTTTTAGTATTCTATAGAAAATTCTTAGTATCTGTCACATCTAGTTAAGTATATTCTATCTAATAGAGTTAAAATTCTTGAGAGTTATTAGAGTCTTTCTCCCAAGTGGGACTTAAGCCATTTACATCCCATTAGATAGCAGTCTCTTGGATAGATCATGAATGTCCATCATTTCTGGCTAGGTATTTTCTCCCTGTTAGATTTACAATTTTCAAGATTTAGGAGAATCTTTTTTCCCATGCTGGGGTATAGCCAGTTTCAACTTACTGGATAGCATTTTTTCCTTTTACTGACCCCCCCCTTTTTTTTACTTTTTCATGTGTCTCTTGAACCTCCTGTTTGATGTCCAAATTTTCTATTTAGCTCTGCTCTTTTCATCATGCCTTTTTGGAATTCTTCCAGTTCATTAAATGTCCATCTTTTTCCCTGGAAGAGAAGGCTTAACTGTGCAGAAAAGTAGATTCTTGGGTGCATTCCATAACTGCAGACTCCATTCTTTTTTTTTTTTTAGGGAGGAGTTTTCTTCATTAACCTTTTGCAACTCCTTTTCCAATTGGTCAATTCAGCTTTTGAAAGACCTTTCCATTTGACCAGTTGCGGTTTTGAGAGAATTATTTTCTTTTTCCATTTGCCCAATTTTGGATATGACAGAATTTTTCCCATTTTTTATTTGTCCAATTGATGATGTGAGAGATTTATTCTCATTTTCTGGTTGTCCAATTGAGGATCTGAGAGATGTATTCTCCTTTTGTATTTGTCCAATTGTATTTTCTAAGGATTTGTTTTCTTGTTGCAAGGTATTAATTGTCCCAAATTTTCCAGTTGATTTTTAAGCTCCTTCTTCATTTCTTCAAGGAAGTCTTTCTGTGCTGAAGACCAGATCATATTCTCCTCAGAGGTTCCAGGTTTTTCTGAGTTAGGGTCTTTCCCTTCCAAGAATTTTTCTATGGATCCACCTTTCTGCTGAGCCTTCTTCAATTTGTTAAGACCTTGAATGGGGGAGGGGCTGGTTCACAGGGGTTTGGGATTGATTAAGGCTTTACTCACTGAATGGAATTTCTCTGGCTGGTCAGTAGGAAGTGCTGGTTGCTTTCTCTGGAGTGTCTGTGACCTTAATTGAGGCCTTCTCCTTTTGCTTGAAGGGAGGAATTGGAGCTATTGAATTCTTTTGCCTTCACGCAGTAGTGGGCATTACTCTAGCCTGAGGTTATTCACTTTGGATTGTCAGCTGGGCTGGTTCTGCTCACACCCTTGGTCTTGAGGCAGAATTAGTTTGCAAATGTTTGTTCTAGGAAGAGGCATTATATGCAATGCACATAAGCTAAAGGCATTTCCAATAACATCAGGGGTGAAAGAATGCCAATTACTACCAATATTATTCAATATTGTGTTAGAATTTTTTCTTCAGGCAGAGCCAAGTTGGTGACAGGAGAGGACCCTCTCTTAGTTGCTCTGGTGCAAAATTTATCAACTAAGAACTCTAACTACATTTTCAAGAGACAGAACCCACAGAGGGATCCAGTGAGTCAATTCTCCAACCCAAGGTAACCTGCAAAAGAGGGGAAAGGCTCAGCTTCACTGGGATGGAGGGGTGGCCCACCATAGCGGTGGTCCCACAGAGTGAAGGAACTTCAGCCTCCCAGAGGCAGCCCTAGGGTGCTGGGAGCTGTGGCTCACAGCAGTGGAGGCAGTATCCCCGAGGAGCACCGGGCACAACTTGGGGGAACAGCAGGGGACTTCTGCCAGAGTGAGCATATGAAGCCCAGGACCCAGGCACACAGCAAGTAGTGTGGTCAGGGCAGCCCAGATCCAGGAACGAGATTCAGGTGAAGTCCATAAGCAGGAGCCACCAGGGCATGAGCACAATGAGCCTAGGGAGGGGAGTGAAGAGAGACTGCCGAGCTCTCTCCTCTGTGCCTGGAACAGGACGCTGGGGCTCTGATCACATTCAGATCCTGATAGCAGTTTAGGTCCCCCCATATAACAGCAGGGCCCCCCACCCCAGCTCCATGGCAGAAGGGTGTGCTTGTGATCAATCACAGACCAGGAGTGAGGACAGAGCCTCACAAACTGAGATACTTTTGAGGGTATCCCAAAAGCTCACAAAGCACCCCAAAACCAGGCACAGGCTGAGGAAATAAGTAAGTAGAGAAAAAAGAAGCCCACCATAGAGAAATACTTTGCCTGTGATCCCAAGAAGGTTCATAACACTCAATATGATGATGTGGAAGCAAAAGCTCCTGCATCTAAAGACTCCGAGAAAAAAAAAAAAAAACAGAATTTGGCCTCAGGCCATGACCGAGCTCAAAGACTTTGAAAATCAAATGAGGGAGATAGAGGAAAAATTGGGAAAAGAAATGAGATAGATGCAGGAAAAACATGAAATGAAGTCAGCAGCTTAGTCAAGGAGGTCCAAAAAAAATTCTGAAGAAAATAACATGCTAAAAACCATCTCAGGTCAAATGGATAAAATAGTTCAAAAAGTTATTGAGGAGAAGGATGATTTAAAAAACAGAATTAGCCAGATAGAAAAGGAGATAAGAAAGCTCTCTGAGGAAAACAAATCCTCCAGACAAAGAATAGAACTTAGGGAGATTGCTGAATTTATGAGAAATCAAGACTCAATACTTTAAAACCAAAAGAAAGAAAAAATTAGAAGAAAATGTGTAACATCTCATTGAATACACAACTGATATGGAAAACAGATCTAGGAAAGATAATTTAAAAATTATTGGAATACTTGAAAGCCATGACCCAGAAAAGAGCCTTGACATCATTTTCAAAGAATTATTACAGGGAAATTGCCCTGATATCCTACAAACAGAGGGCAAAATAGAAATGGAGAGAATCCACTGATCTCCCCAAGAAAGAGATCCAGAAAAAAACAACTCCTAGGAATATTATAGCCAAGTTCCAGAACTCCCAAGTCAAAGAGAAATTATTACAAACAGCCAGAAGGACACAATTCAAATATCGTGGAGCTGCAGTCAGGATCGCACAGGACTTAGCAGCAACTACATTAAAAGCTCATAGGGCATGGAATATCATATTCTGGAAGGCAAAAGAGCTTAGGATGCAACTGAGCATCAGCTACCCAGCAAAACTAAATGTCTTCTTCCAGGGAAAAAGATGGACTTTCAATAAACAAGGGGAATTTCAAATGTTCCTCTTGAAATGGCCAGAGCTGAAAGAAGGTTTTATCTTCACATACAGGACTCAGGTGATGCATAGAGAGTAGAGAAGAGGAAAATATGAGGGACTTAATGATGATAAACTTGATGTATTCCTTGTATAGAAAAATGATACTGATAATACTCATATGAACCTTCTCATTTAATAGAACAGTTAGAAGGAACTTTTATAGATGAAGCACAGGAGAAAACTGAATTTGAAGATATATTGTGGTGTAAAAATGGAGTCAATAGATAAAAGGGAAATGTAACAGGAGAAAGAAAAAGGAGAGGAGGAATAGGCTAAATTATTTTATATAATAAGATTTTTCTTCCTTACAATGAGCTATAGCAATGATATGGAAGCGGGAAGGCAAGGGGGAATGAGGGAATCTTTGCTCTCATCAGATGTGGCTAGGAGAGGAAACAGCATATATACTCAATGGTGTATAGACATCTATTTTAAGAAGGAGAGAAGGGGGGCAGGGGGAAGGAGGGTGATGTGAGTAATGGAGGAGAAGATCGACCAAGGGGGGAGAATGGTCAGATATAACACATTTTATTTTTTGCTTTTTGAAAGGGGCTGGGATTGGATGGTCTGTCTGGGACCATAGGGTCAGGTGTCAGATGGGTAAGGGGTAATATGTGGGTTTGGGGCCTCTTGGCTCCAGGGCCAGGGATCTGTCTGCTGAATCACTCAACTACCCTATAGCAGAGATAGAATGAAAGGAGAGAGAAAATATAGTTCATGGTAGTAGAGAAGTATGAATGGAGGGAGTTGTGATCAGGAATGGCAATGGTGGAAAATATGGAAGTAACGTTTGTGATAGATTTATCTTAAAGAATGTTATCCACCCGCAACAGAGCTGGTGGTGTTGGAACACAGACTGAAGCACATTTTTTATTGTTATTATTTTCTTGGGGGGGCTGTTGCGGGGCAGATGGGACTGGGTGGCCTGCCTGTGGATGCTAAGTACTATACAAGGTATTTGTGAAAAATAGAAAAAAAAAAAAACCCAATCAATTCTTTTATGAAGAAAAGAATGGAGAGGTAGAAGGTGAATCAAGTTCACAAGAAATATGATGGAATAGTCTATATGGATGGTTGGAAGGGAGAATTAAGGTCCTATGCTAGGCTTATGCAACAAAATAATGAACAGAGATATTTGAGAGATACAAAAGAGGTAGAATCAACAGGTCTTAGCATCACTGCATTTAAGAATACACACTAAGTGAATATCAGTCATGTGTTTCCTCTTCTACAGAAGAGTATTTTTAAAATTTTCTTTTTGTTGTTGTTGTTTTCACTTTGCAAGGCAATGGTTTGAGTGACTTTCCCAAGGTCACACTGCTAGGTAATTATTTTCTGAGGACTGATTTGAACTCAGGTCTGCCTGACTGTATCCACTGTGCCAGCAAGTTTCCCTTCTGCTGCACCACCTAGGTACCCATAAATTCTAATTTTAAATGTCATAAACTCCTTTGGCAGTCAGGCAAAACCTGTAGTCAAAGTTTAAATTAATAGTTTTAAATACATAAGATTACAAAAGGAATAAATGTTGTTAAAGTATTCATTAAATTTAAAATTCAAAAGGTTTTTGGGGATTTCAACATCTTTAATGAATTCACTTACCATCTGTCCATAAGTGATTCTCATATCTATTTATTCACATCTAACTTTTTATCATTATTTCCACTCTCAAATCAAAATTTTTCTAGTTACATGCCAAACAGCATATTCAGTAGAAGACTCAAACTCAGTATTTTCTTTCTTTCCTAATTTTTATTTATTTAAGGCAATGGGGTTATGTGATTTTCCAAGGTCACACAGGCAATTATTAATTGTCTGAGGCCAAATTTTAACTCAGTACCTCCTGACTCCAGGGCTGGTACTCTATCCACTGTGCCAGCTAGGTGACCCTAAACTCACTATTTTCAAAATAGAACTTAGTATCTTTCCTTCCTAACCCAACTTTTCTAATTCTGCCTCACTTTTTTTTTGCAATGCAGTGTGGTTAAATGGCTTGCCCAAGGACACACAGCTGGGTAATTATTAAGTGTCTGAGGCTGGATTTGAACTCAGGTACTCCTGACTCCAGGGCCAGTGCTCTATCCATTGTGTATCCTAGCTGTCCCCTCACTTCTTTTTAGTTGAAATTTTATTTTTCTAAAAATATGTTATGAAAGTATTTCAACATTCATCCATATGCTTATACATAATTTTAAGTTACAAAATTTCCTTCCTCCCTCCCTTTCCACCCCTCTCTTCATCAGTGAGCAATCAGGTTAATATTGTAGATACATATTTGTATAAACATCTTTAAAAATTAGTCATTTTTGGTATGAGGAATTATGATTATGGGAAAGAAATAAATAACAGATTTTTTAAAAAGTAAATGTAGTGCTCATCAGATTCTGAAGGATTTTTTGTTTTGTTTTGTTTTGCTTTGTTTTTCTTTCTCTGGATGGGGATAGCATTGCACCATAACCAGTCTAATGGTTTGTTCCAGATGAGAGCAGCTGCAACCATCAGGGTTGCTCATCTCAAAATGTTTCTAATAATAGGTACATTGTTCTCTCAGTTCCACTTCCTTTGCTCAGCATCAGATCCTGTAATTCATTTCAAACTTCACAAGAATACAACCATTTATGGTTTCTTACAGAACAATAATATTCCATAATATTCATATACTATAACTTGTTTCACTGTTTTCCAGTTGATAAGCATCTCCTCAAATTCCAATTATTTGCCACTAGAAAAAGAAGGGCCACAAATAGTTTTGAATGTATGGGAATTTTTCCATTTTTCATAAAATCTTATTTTTTTGATTTAAAAATTTTCCCCCAAACTTGCTTCCATCATTCCCTACTCCATAGAAGGTATTCTGATTGTCATTAAATTATTCCCATATTATACACTGATCAAAATTGAATGTGTTAGGAGAAAAATAATATCCTTAAGGAAAAAAAATAAAATATGAGATAGCAAACTTACATAATACATAGGATAACTTTTTTTCAATTGATACTGATGGACTTTGATCTTTGTTTAAACTCAGCAATAGTTTCATTGTATATATATGGTATTCTCCATCACAGATATCCTAAAATTGTGCCTGTTTATTGCAGTGATAAACTGAGCAATTCCATTAAGATTAATCATCAACCACATGTTTTTGTTATGGCAGGCAATGTCCTTCTGGTTCTGTTCATCTAGCTCAGTATCAGTTCTTGCAAATCTTTCCAAACTACTCTGAATTCCCATCCCTCCTGGTTCTTAATAGAACAATAGTGTCCATAACAGACATATACCACAATTTGTTCAGTCATTCCCCAAGTGATGGACATTCACTCAATTTCCAATTCTGTACTGCCACAAACAGAACTGGTCTGAATATTTTCAGACAAGGGATGGTTTTTACCCTTATTCATGATCTCTTCAGTGTATAGACGCAGTAGTGGTATTTTTGGTTCAAAGTATATGTACAATTTTATGCTCATTGGGCATAATTCCAGGTTGTTCTCCCAAAATTTTGGATGGGTTCACAGCTCCACCATCAATGTATTAGTGTCCCAAATTTCCCACATCCCTTCCAACATTGCTCATTGGCCTTTCTGGTCCTATTGGCCAATCTGAGATGTGTGAAGTGGTTCCTCAAAGATGCTTTAATTTGCATTTCTCTAATCAGTAATGATTTAGAACAGTTTTCCATATTAATATGGATTGCTTTGATTTCCTCATCTGTAAATTGATACTACATATTGTTTGAGCATTTTTTCATTGGGGAATGACTTGGCTTTTGTTGTTGTTGTAATTTGTTTATAAATTTGACTCTGTTCTCTATATATTTTAGAAATGAGTCCTTTGTCTGAAATGCTAGTTGTAAAAATTATAACCCAATGTACCATATTTCTTTTGATCTTGGTTTCAGTGGTTTTGTTTTTGTAAAAGCTTTTTACTTTAATGTCAAAATTATCTAGTTTATAATAATATTGTCCATCTCTTCCACAGTCAAAAACTTCTACCATTTCCATAGACCTGACAGGTAAACTATTCCTTGATCTCCTAGCTTGCTTATAATATGGTCTTTTAGGTTTAAATTCTATACCTTGCTATAGGGTATGAGATGTTGGTCTAATCCTAGTTTCTGCCATACTAACTTCCAACATTCCCAACAGTTTTTTTTTCAGAAACAGCATTTTAGCCCAGAAGCAATACTCTTTGGGTTCATCTCACAGCAGATTACTATAATCATTTTCTATCTCCTTTGCACCTTGTCTATTCCAGTGATCCACCACTCTGTTTCTTAGACAATGGCATGCAGGTTTGATGACTGTTGCTTTATTATAT
Source organism: Macrotis lagotis (assembly GCF_037893015.1). Taxonomy (NCBI): domain Eukaryota; kingdom Metazoa; phylum Chordata; class Mammalia; order Peramelemorphia; family Peramelidae; genus Macrotis; species Macrotis lagotis. The sequence continues at coordinate 489,154,478 of NC_133666.1, forward strand.
AATTTTAGATCTGGTAAAGTTAAGCTACATTCTTCTGCATTTTTTATTAAAACCTTAGAAATTCTTGACTTTTTATTTCCCCTGAATTTACTTAATTTTTTTTTCTAGTTCACTAGAGTAATTTTTCTAACTTTAATTGTTAGGAAACTAAATAAGTAGTGTAATTTAGGTAAAACTTGCATTTTCATTACGTTAGCATGGACTATCCATCAGCAGTTGATATTTAGCTAGTTTTTTTATCTGATTTTGTAGGAAAAGTGTTTTATGTTTTTTTCATAGTGTTTCTACTGTTGCCTTGGAAGATAGATAGAAATGCTGAGGATTTATGAGGTTTTATTTTATATCTTTCAACTTTGCTAAAAGTTGTTAATTGTTTCTAGTTTTTTTAGATGACTTTGGGGGATTCTCTAGGTGTACGATCATGTCATCTGCAAAGAGTGAGAGTTTTGTCTCCTCCTTCCCTATTCTAATTCCATCAGTTTCTTTTTCTTCTCTTATTGTTGAGGCTAACATTTCTAATAATATATTGAATAGTAGTGGGGATAATGAGCATCCTTGTTTCACCCCTGATTTTGCTGGGAATGCCTCAAGCCTACCCCCATTGCATATAATGCTTGTTGATGGTTTCAGATAGATATTGCTTATTATTCTAAGGAACAAACCGTTTATTCCTACATTCTCTAGTTTTTTTTTTTTTTAATTAGGAATGGGTGCTGTATTTTGTCAAAAGCTTTTTCATCATCTATTGATACGATAATATGATTTCTGATAGGTATATTATTGATATAATTCCTCATACTAACAGTTTTCCTAATATTGAATGAACCCTGCAGTCATGGGATGAATCCTACTCTATCATAATGTATTATACTAGTGATTACTTGTTATAATTGTTTTGCTAAGATTTTATTCAAGATTTTTGCATCTATATTCATCAGGGCAATAGGTCTAACATTTTCTTTCTCTGTTTTAACTCTTCTTGGTTTAGATATAAGCACCATATTTCTGTCATAGAAACAGTTAGTCAGAATTCCATCTTCACCTATTTTTCCAAAGAGTTTATGTAGAATTCGAACCAATTTTTCCTTAAATGCTTAATAGAATTCTTTTCTGAATTCATCTGGCCCTGGAGAATTTTTCTTGGGGAATTCAATAATCATTTGTTGAATCTTTTTCTGAGATAGGGTTATTTATTATTCTAGCAATTTAGTTTATTATGCTTCCATGCCCTAGTACATGGTCAATTTTTTGCAAGTTCCATGCACTGCAGGGAAAAATAATGTATATTCCTTTTCATTCCCCATTCAATTTTTCTCCAAAAGTCTATGATATCTAGGTTTTCTAAAATTCTATTTACCTCCTTGACTTCCTTTTGCTTATTTTATGATTAGATTTATCTAAATATGAGAGTAGGAGTCTGAGGTCTCCCACCAGTAGAGTTTTGTTCTCTATGTGTAATTCATTCAGGTTCTCCTCTAAGAATTTGGATGTGCCAATTAGTATATACATATTTAGTAATAAAATTGCTTCATTTTCTATGGTACCAGTTAGGAGGATATAGTTTCCTTCCTTACTTCTTTTAATGAGAACTATTTTTGCAGTGGATTTGTATGATATAAGAATTGCTGCTTCTCCTTCTTTCATTTCAGCTGAAGCAAAATATATCTTATTCCAATGATTTGTATTTACTCTATATGTATCTCTCTTGGCTTCAAATGAGTATCTTGAAGCAGCATATTGTAGGACTCTGGTTTTTAATTCACTCTGCTATTCACTTTCATTTTGTGGGAAAGATCATCACATTCACATTCAAAGCTGAAATTCCTAACTCTTATTTGCTCTCCATGCTATCTTCCCTCTGTTTGCATTTTCACCTTTTCTCACTTTATCCAAATTCCCAAGTAGTTTGCCTCTGAATACTATCTCCTTTAGTGTGTTTTACCCTTTATATCAAAACCCCTCCCTTTCTTTCCCTTTTCCTTTTGCTGTTTCTTCATTTCTTCTGGTAGTTTTGATTTCTTCCAACCTCCCACATCCCTGTTTATCCTTTTAATACTTCAAAGGTGAGATAAGTTTCTTAACTGAATTGACTTAGTGTGTGTAAAATTTGGACCCAATCTAATAAGTGTAAGGTTCAGGTAGTTCTCACCTCCTCTCTTATTCCCCTCTGTTGCAATAGGTCATTTGTACCTCTTTATGTAATGTGATTTACACAGTTTGATCTCCTCCATCCTTCTCTCTTTACTGTTCTCCCTTTTTAAGGAGATATTGTTTTTAAATCATTGTATCAGAGTCACAAATAAGTCCTGAGTTTCCACTACTTCTGGCTAAGTATATTCTTTCTAATAGTGTTACAGTTCTCAAGAGTTAGGAGAATCTTTCTCCCAGGTAAGTGTATAGCCATTTTCCTCTTATTGACCAGCAATTATTTTTTTCTTTAGCATATTTTTTACCTTTTCATGTGTCTTTGGAATCTCCTTTATGAAGTCCAAATTTTCTATTTAGCTCTGGTCTTTTTATCATGAAAAGTTTTAAGTCTCCTGTTTCATTAAATGTCCAACTTTTCCCCTGAAAGTAATGGCTCAGTGTTGTCAGTGAATTCTTGGCTGCATTCCAAGCTGTCTTGCATTTCAGAAGATCTCAGTCCAGGCCTTTCGATCCTGAAATGTTGATACAGCCAGGTCCTATGCAATTCTTACTGTGGCTTCTAAATTCTTTCTCTCTGGTAGCTTGCAGGATTTTCTCTTCTATCTGACAAAGATTTTTCTCTTTTATATGATAGTTCATGAATTTTGCCACTATATTCCATGGTGTTATTATTTTGGGATCCTTTTCAGGTGGGGATCGATGTAATATTTCAATAATTATTTTGGGGGGCCACTAGGTGGAACAGTGAATAGAGCACTGGCCCTGGAGTCAGGAGGACCTGAATTCAAATCTGCCCTCACAGGTTTAATAATTGTCTAGCTGTGTGTTCTTGGGCAAATCACTTAAGCCTACTGCCATGCTAAAAAAGCCCTAAAAACTACAAATAAAGTAAAATATAACTATTTTTGCCCTCTGGTTCCATGATATCTGGACAATTTTCCATCACTAAATCCTGTAATATTGATCCAGGCTTTTTTTCCCTCAGTGTTTTCAAGAAGTCCAATGACTCTTAAGTTTCTCTTATGGCTCTATTCTCGAGGACAGTATTTTTGTCAATGAAGTATTTTATATTTTCTTCTATGTTTTTTGACTTTTTGGTTTTGTTTCAAAGATTCTTGTTGTCTCATAAAGTTAGTAGTTTCTATAGATTCCATTATTTTTTTTAGATAAGAATTTTCTTCATTTACCTCTTGTAACTCCTTTTTCAATTGCTCAGTTTTACTTTTGAAGGAGGTTTCCATTTGTCCAATTGAGTTACTGAGAGAATTTCCTTTTTGCATTTGTTTAATTGTATTTTCCAATGATTTGTTTTCTATTTACAATGTGTTAATTTTCTCCTGAGATATTTCCCAATTTTTTCAAATGATTTTTCAACTCCTTCCTGATTTCTTCTAAGGAGTGACTCTGGACTGGAGCCAATTCAGATTCTCCTCAGAATTTCTAAATCTCTCTGAGTTGTTATCTTTGCCTCCAAGTTATTTTCTGTGGACCCCCCTTTCTGCTGCAATTTCTTCACATCCCTAGGATCTTGTGTTGGGGGAAAGGTCTGGTTCACAAACCACTGATGTTCAGATACCTGGGTTTTGCAACTCTAAACAGGCCAGCAAATAGGGGGTGCTGTTTGCTTTCTTTGGAGTATCTGTGAGATTCATCAGTGTTCCACTTCCTAATTCTTGGGGAGGGGGTTGCACCTTGATGCTAGCTATCCTTGAAAAATGTGAGCTGAGCCCTCAGGCTTGATAGTTGATCTTCTTATTCTGCTGAGAAAAGTCTGCTGCCCAAGTCTGATCCTGAGACTTGATATGTTGTTAAAGTGTTTGTTCTGGGAAGACATCTCTGCTGAATGTGTAGTGCCTACAACCCTGGTCCTCCAGACCAACTAAGCAGAGTGGTTCAATGTCCAGTCACATTCTGCAACATTCTGTGCTGGAACTTCCCCTTCCAGCCCTGCTGGAGCTCCGCCAACTGCTGCTCACACAGTCAAAGCTTCTGTGGTTATTCTCAGATTAATCCCCAGACTTCACCCTGGACTAAGCTCTGAGCTCTCTGTCCCCAGCTCAACTATACTCCCCTGAGATAGATTGTGTTGGGAGTTGTTCGTCTAGCTTCATTTTCTGTGTTTTGCAGATCTAAATTTTTAAGAGGCTTGATTCATATTACTACTGAAGGAAAGCCAGGAGACATTAACACAATGCCTGGCTTCACTCTGCCATCTTGGCCAGAAGTCCTATATTTTCTTATTTACAAAGATGTCATAGAAGTGTAATTGCTGGATCAAAGGGTATGAACAGTTTTATCTCTCCTTGGGATTAGTTCCATATTGTTCTTGAGAATGGCTGGATCCATTCACAACTCTACATGCAATGCATCATTACTCCAGTTCCCACAATCTCTCCAACACTGATCATTTCCCTTTTTTGTCATCTTAATCAGTCAGGTTGTTGGAGGTTGAACCTCAGAGTTGTTCTGATTTGTATTACTCTAATCAGTAATGATTGGGAGCATTTTGTCATATGATTATATATAGCTTTAAATTCTTCATTTAAAAACTCAGACATATCCTTTCATAATTTATGCAATTTTCTATTTATTTTAGAAAGGAGACCTTGCTCTGAAATCCTAGTTGTGATGATTGTTTCCAAACTATATGCTTTACATTTTGGCAGCATTGATTTTATTGGTGCAAAAACTTTTTAATTTAAAGTGTCCAAAATCATTCATGTTACAGTTTGTAATGTACTCTATTTCTTGTTTGGTCATAAATTTGTTGCTTTTTGATAGATCAGATAGATAATTTCTTGGTCCATCCATTTATTTATGATATCACCCTTTATATGTATGTCCTGTACCCATTTTGAACTTATTTTGCTAAAGGGCAAATGCCTAGTTTTTGCCATACTATTTGCCATACTATTCCCAGTTTTCACAAGAAAGTTTTGCCATATAGTTCTTATCCCAGAAGTTATTATCTTTGGGTTTGTGAAACAGTAGATTATTGTAGTTTTAGGTAGTTTTGATCAATAGTGATTTCTGGAATAGAGTTATATCTAGTAGAACTAGGCCACATGCTTTAAATTTTTTTTTCCCATCAGTCCCATTAGTATTCCTGAACTTCTATTGCCCCAGATGAATTTTTTATTATTTGTTGTATTTAAGTAAAATACAATGTTTCCATGCATAAGACATCTTAATTTTGGGGTGCAAAATTTCAAAAAATATATATTACATAAAGTTATTGAATGGAAATTTTATGTTTCACTAAATTCATGCAACTTCTCATCACTGTCAAAACACCCATCTATTAGCTTTTATTCATATGTGTTTGATGACAAATCACTGGATTCATAATGTATCATCTTCTCCTCAGTTCCATCTATGGCATTTAAAATGCCACATTTCTTAAATGATTTGACAGCAATTGTATTCTCCTTTCCAAGCAGTAACTTCTTTTTCATCAGCAATTCTTAATGGCTCATGCTGAACCATCTTTCTGGACACAGAAATTCCCAAAAGTGTGAGAAAACCAGAAAGGCAAATAAAAATACAAAACTACTATATATATATATATATATATATATATATATATATATATATATATATATATATATATATATATATATATATATATATATATATATAAGATTCTACTAGTTTGTAGACATGAAATTCTTTGAAAAAGGATACATCTGATAGTGGGGAACCATGGTAATTATTGGGTAGTTTGATTGGTATGTCATTGAATAAGTAATTTAATTGGGGTAGAATTGTCATTTTTATTATATTAGCTGTACCTAACCAGGACCAATTATTAGTTTCCCAAGTATTTAGATATGACTTTATTTGGGTGAGGAATGCCTTATAAATGTGTTCATATAATTTCTGTGTTTGTCTTGGGAGGTAGATTCCCAAGCATTTAAATTATCTATAGTTAGTTCTCTTTCTGTCTCTTGCTCTTGGTCTTTGGTGTTCATATGTAGAAATGCTGATTATTTATTAGGATTTATTTTGCATCCTACTACTTCCCTGAATTTGTTAATTGTTCAAGGAGTATTTTAGATTATTTTCTCAGGTTCTCTAAGCATATCATCTTATCATCTGCAAAGAGTGAAAGTTTTGCTTCCACACTGCCAATTCTGATTCATTCAATTTTTATTCCTTCTCTTATTGTTAAAGATAAAATTTCTAAGACTATAATTAGTAGTAATGATGAGGATGGGCTTCCTTTTTTCTCCCCAGTCTTATTGGAAATGCACCTAGTATATCCCCATGTTGGTTTTATTCCGATACATTTTATTATTTTTAATAGGAATGGATATTGTATTTTTCAAAGGCTTTTACAGCCTCCGTTGAGATAATCATGTGATTTTTGTTGTTTTTTTCTGGGGGGGGGATTTGTTCAATTTAAAAAAAAATTCCTTAATTTATTTACACATAACTAAAATATTCTTGTTTAAGAGTAAACATAATACCCTCCACCACAAAAACATAAAACCTCACGAGAAAAAAAGTAAAAGAACGAGAAAAACGTGTGTTTCATTCTGTGTTCCATCAGTTCTGTCTCAGGTGGATAACTTTCTTTATCATAAGACCATCATAGTAGTTACTTCCATATTTTCCTACAGTTGTTGCTGATTGTAAATCCCTTCATCTATTCCTCCCCACTGCCACATATTATATTTTCTCTCTCCTTTCACTCTGTCCCTTTTCAAAAATGTGCTGTAGGCAGCCAATTGGTGCAGTGTACAGAACCCTGGCCCTGGAGACAAGAGGTCCAGAGCCTGCATCCTCCCATGGAGACCCAGCAACCACCTGGCTTCTTGTTCTCAGACAGACTACCAAATCTCAGCACCTTGCAAAAAGTTTAAAAAAAAAAGAGAGTGTGTTATATCTGACTATCCTCTCCTTTCATATACTCCCTTCTCTATCACCCACCTCACCTCCTCCCCTCACCCTGTCCCTTTTTTTTTCTTTCTCTTCTGGATATCTATACCATATTGAGCATGTATGCTGTTTCCTCTCTGAGCCATTTCCAATGAGAATGAAAACTGCCTCACTCCCCCTCACCTTCCCTCCTTTCATACCATTGCAAAAGCTACATGAATTATCTTTTATATGAAATATATTAGCCTATTCTACCTCTCCATTCTTTTATACCCAGTACATGTCCATTTCACCTTTTGACTCCAATTTTACCATATATTATATCTTCAAATTCAGCTCTCTCCTGTGCTTCATCTATAAAATCTCCTTTTACCAATTCTATTATTAAATGAGATGAGTAATTAAATGATATGAGTAATATCAGTATTATCTTGACATGTAGGAATAGATGCAATTCATCATCATTAAGTTCTTCATAATTTGCCCTTCTCTCCCACTCTCTATGCTTCACCTGAATCCTGTACCTGAAGGTCAAACTTTCTATTCAGCTCTGGTCATTTCAACAGCAACATTTGAAAAAGTCCATCTTTTCCCTTGGAAAAGGATGTTCAGTTTTTTGGGGTAGTTGGTTCTTGATTTTATTCCAAGCTCTTTTGCCTGCCAGAATATGATATTCCAAGCCTTGTAGTTGCTGTTATGTCCTTTGTGATCATGACTACAGCAACATGATATTTGAATTCTGTCATTATGGCTGCTTGTAATATATTCTCTTTGACTTGGGAGTTCTGGAACTTGGGTATAATATTCCTGGGTGTTGGTTTTTTTCAGATCACTTTCTGGGGGAGATCGATAGATCTTTTCAGTAACGATTTTTCCCTCTGCTTCTAGGATATCAGGGCAATTTTTGCTATAGAAATTCTTTAAAAATGTGGTCAAGATCTTTTCCTGATCATGATGTTCAGGTACCCCAATACTTTTCTTAATCTATTTTCCAGGTCAATTTTTTTCAATGAGATATTTCACATTTTCTTCTAATTTTCATTTATTTTTTGTTGAAATATTGTGTCTTGATTTTTCCACAATCTTTTTATCTTCCTTTACCTCCATTCTACTTCTGAAGGATTTGTTTTCCTCAGAGAGTTTTCTTATCTCCTTTTCCATCTGGCTAATTCAGCTTTTTTAATTTTAGGTTTTTGCAAGGCAAATGGGGTTAAGTGGCTTGCCCAAGGCCACACAGCTAGGTAAATATTAAGTGTCTGAGACCAGTTTTGAACCCAGGTACTCCTGACTCCAAGGCAGGTGCTTTATCCACTATGCCACCTAGCCACCCCTAATTCAGCTTTTTAAAGCATTCTGCTCTTCAATAACTTTTTGAACTGTTTTATCCATTTGATCTAAGCTGGTTTTTAATATTTTCTTCAGCATTTTTAGATCTCCTTAACTAAGCCACTAACTTGATTTTCTTGTTTTTCTTGAATGTCTCTCATTTCCTTTCCCAAATTTTCTTCTATCTCCCTTGCTTGATTTTCAAAATCTTTTAAGTTCTGTCACAGCCTGAGCCCAAATTCTATATTTCTTGGAATTTTTAGATGCAGAAGTTTGGACTATCACATCTTCAGATTGAGTATTTTGATACTCCATGGGACCAAAATAATTGTCTATGGTCAGGTTCCTTTTTTCTGTTTACTCATTTCCCAAGCTTGTGCCTGGTTTTGGCATGCTTCCTTGAGATTTTGAGTCTTATTGGGACAGTCCCCCACACACAAGGAACTCATTATATGAGACTCTGACTGATTTCCTGATGTTTGAAAAACCACACGATCATCCCTCTGCCTGGGAGGCTGGGGAGGGGGGATCCATGCTCTATTGTGGGGGGGCTTAGATTGCGACCAGGGTCGACACTTTACCTGAGTCCTGTAGGTTGTAATCAATGAGGTTTTAATGGAAACCATCATATCTATAAGTGCCTATATGAAAGAAATAGAGAAAATGAAGGGAATCTCTCCAATAAAATTGGGGATGAATGGATTGGAAATGCAAATAAAGGAGCAAGAAAAATAATAAATTAAAGGTCCCCAATTTCATACTAAATTAGTAATTCTTAAAATAAAGGGAGAGATTAATAAAATTGGAAGCAAGAAAATTCTTGATCTAAGAAATGGTATTCCATTTATTGGAGTCTATTGAGGCCCCAGAGTACTGCTCCAGGGACAGAGGACAAACCTCAGCAGTCTCCCTCCACCCCTTAACTTTCTTGGGCTGAGCATTCAGGATGCATCTGCCTGGAGGCTAATGCTGGATGACTCCATGGGCCTGCTTTCATTGCCTGATATCTCAGCTGCACTGAATGCCAGTCATGCAGAGTGCTAGCTGGGCTTCACCCTAGTTGTGACAGAAGTCTCCCTGCTGATCTTCCAAGTTGCACATAGTGCTCCCTGGGGTGTAGCTCAGGAAACTGCTTCTGCTGCAGGGAGCTGGCCCCTGGTGCCCTGGGGCTGTTCATATGAGACTGAATCTCCTTCCCTCCATTGTGGTACTACTTCTCCAATCCCATAGAATAGGGCATCCCACTATTTTCCAAGTTACCTTGGGTTGGAGAATTGCCTCACTGGATCTTTCTGTGGGTTCTGTCTCTTGAAAATGTAGTTATTCAAAATTTTAAGGTTTTTGAAATATTTTGGAGAGAGCACTTAAGAGAGATTCTTCTTCCACCATATTGCCCCCCTGCCCAGGTTCTGTTGCTTTTGCTGTTGATAAATTCAGTGTTTTCCTTATATTGAACCAGCCTGGCCTACCTCACCATGGTATATTGTTCATTTTCATAGCTTGCTGTAATCACATTGCTAACATTTTATGTAAGATTTTTACATCGACAGTCTAAAATTTTCTTTGTTTCCATTCTTGCTGATTTAGATATCACCACCAAGATGATGTTGTAAAGGAAATTTGACAGAACTCATTCTTCTCCTATTTTTTGAAGGTAGTTTATGTAGAACATGAATTAATTGTGACTTATGTGTTTGTAGAATTCTCTTGTAAATCCATTCAGACATGGAGACTTTTTTTAGGGAGTTTATTGATGATTTCTTCAACTTCATTTTCTGAAATGGGGTTACATTAGTATTTTATTTCCTCTTCTGTTAATCTGGGTAGTTTGCATTTTTCAAAATAGTCATTCATTTCTTTCAGATAATCAAATTTATTGACGTAAAGTTCAGGAAAGTAGTTCTGAGTTATCTCTTTAATTTCCTTTTCATTGTTGATTAGTGAAACCTGTTCATTTTTGATACTGGTATTTTGGTTATTTTTTTTCTTATTTTATATCAGATTAACCAAAACCTTGTCTATTTTATTGTTTTTTTTTCATAAAACCTACCCATAGATTCATTTCTTAGATCAATGGTTTTCTTGCTTTAAATTTTATTAATCTCTCTCCCTTGATTTTAAGAATATCTAATTTGTTTTTAAATTGGGGATCGTTAATTTGTTTTCTTTATCTAGCTCCTTTAGTTGCATTCCCAATTCCATTCATCTCCAATTTTATTGGAGATATTTCCTTCATTTTCTTTATTTCTTTCATATACACATTTAGAGATATGATGGTTTCCATTAAAACTGCCTTGGTTACATCCCACAAATTTTGCTATGATGTCTCATTATTATCATTTTCTTAGATATAATTATTATTTTATGATTTTCGGTTTGATCCACTCAATATATAAAATTATTTACTTTCCAATTAGTTTTTGCTTTACCTATCTGTGACTCTTTGTTACATGTAATTTTTATTTCATCAAGGTTTGAGAAATATGAATTTATTATTTCTGTCTTTCTGCATTTGCTTGTAATTTTGGTTTTTTTTTTATGCCCTAGCACATGCTTAATTTTGGTATAAGTGCCATGTAGTGCTGAGAAAAAGCTATATTCTTTTCTAACCCCATTAAGTATTCTGCAGAGGACCATCAAATTGAAGTTTTCTAAGATTTCATTCATTCTTCTTAACTTCCTTTTTGTTTATTTTGTTCCTATATTTATCTAGTTCAGAGATATGGAGGTTGAAGTCCCCCATTAGTAAAGTTTTACTGTCCATGTCTTCTTGTAATTCTCTCAGTTTTTACTCTACAAATTTGGATGTTATTGACTAGGTATATTCATATATAATAATGATAAAACTTAATTTTCTAAGGTACCGTTAAAGAAGATGTAGTTTCTTTCCTTATTCCTTTTCATGAATTCTATTTTTGCATTTGTTTTATGTGGAATAAGGTTCCTTATCCTTGTTTTCTTTCCTTCAGCTGAAGTTTGCATATTTTGCTCCACTCTTTTACATTTACACTGTGTGTATTTCTCTGCTTCAAATGTATTTCTTGTAAACAGCATATTGTAGTATAATGGTTTGGATCCATTCTGCTATCCACTTCAACTTTAGGGGATGAACTATGGGACAGTTCATCCCATTCATATTTACAGGTAAGATTACTAATTCTGTATTTAACTCCAAGCTATCTTTCCCCATTTATATTTTTCTCTTTCATTTTCTCTTTTTCCTCTTCAGCAAAGTTATATTTGCCTTCCTCTTTAACTTTTTTTTAAAATTTCATTTTCAGTTTATTTTCTCTTATACTTTCACCTTCCCACTTCTCAATCCCTTCTTCCCTTATATTTCCCTTCCCTGACTTTCCCCTTCCTTGTAGAGCTGGATAGATTTTTGAATGCAAGTGGAATTTATCTTATTCCCTTTCTGGGCCAAATATATTAAGTAGAATTTACTCAGTGTTCACACTCTCTATACTTTCTCTCAAAATTATAAACCTTTTTGCCTCTTGACTTGGTTTTATTTATCATTCAAGTACCATAAGTCAGGTTTCATTAATCAAAACTGGATTAATTCCTTACTTGAAAAACTCAAAGTGTTTTCAAATTACCATTATAGATTGACTGATTACTTGATTATTTGATAAGCAGCATTGTCTCAAAGTCACTAGTTACCTTCCCATTTTGTATCTCATTAAGTGTATACTTTTCTAGAGTCTAATTTCATCAAATTATCATTTTATTTTACATTTCTCCCTTTTCAAGTACCCTCTAAGGTACAATCCCCATGAGCCAAAGTATCACCAAACACCAAATCATTTCATTAAAGACTTGTAATCCTCCACACCAAGCATATTTTCTCCCACATTTCCTCCCAACTGTCCCCTAAGGACCTTAACCCTTTGTTAAATAAAGTATGGATTAAGTCCAGCCCTGCTTTAATTAACTATTAGAATTTAAAGTGTTTTAAGAACTGGGGTTAACTGAAGGTCTCACTTGAGAACTTTACATTTGATTGCAGGTTATGGGAGACATTGACTCAGGACCACCTAACTTAAGATGCCCTCACCAGAGAAAGTGCTAAGCTTTGTGAGCACAGTACAGTTAAATTAGGTCAAAAGGAACTGAACCACTTAAGTTTACAGTAAACCCCTGTCTTTTCATCAGGCTTTTTGTCCAAAACATAATGCTGTTATTTTGGACCTTGTCAGTGGAGAGACAAGATTCACCCATAGCCATATCATCAAAGTCCAATTACTTTAATTATATTTGACCCTTTACTTTTTCTAAGAGAAGTACAATTCTCAAGAATTATTTGGTATATCTTTTCTTTTAAGATTGTATGCAACTTGATTATTCTTCACTAACATTAGTTTAGTTTCAGTCAGTTTTTCCCCTTCCCCTTTGTATTAACCTTTGTATGGCTCTCTTGACTCATGGAATTGGCAATGGAATTCTCTATTCAGTTCTGATCTGCTCACCAGGAAAATTAGGAAGTTCTATATTTCATTGGAAATCCATCTTTTCATCTGACAGTATATGTTGAATTTTGCAGGGTAGAAAATTATTGGTTGTAATCCCACGTCCTTTGCTGCATGATATATAGTATTCCAGGTCTTCTGGTTCTTCAATATTGAATTTGATAGGACCTGTGGGAGTCAGTTTGGGTTTTCTTTGTATTTAAATTGTTTACATTTTCCTGCTTATTGCATTTTTCCTTTATTTCAAAGTTCTGAAATTTGGCTGTAACAGCCCTTGGAGATTTTTTCCTGGGATCTGTTTCTAGAGGGGTTCAGTGTATTTATTCAATGGATATATTTCCTTCTTATTCTCACAGATTTAAAATAATATTCTTGCATGACAATTTCCTGCATGATGTTTTCCATTTTGAAACTAAGATTTCATTCTCTTTCTTAACTTCCTTCTTGTTTATTTTGTTGTTATATTTATCTAGTTCTGAGAGAAGAAGTTTGAGTTCAGAATCTTCCTATGAGAATTTAAATGGAAACCATTCAGTTTCCTGACATGGCACTGGAAGATTGCCCATATTTTAGGGACATATAGCAATGAGGTTATCACAAAGGCTTTGTAGACTTTCAATTTAGTAGTTAGTCCAACACCTCTTCTCTCCCACACTTTCTTTGAGAGCATCCCAAATACTGAGGTAACTCTGAAAATGCATCTGTCAGCCTCATTGTCAATGCGTACCTACCTGAGAGGGACACTGCCAAGGTTAGTGAGCCTGTCCATACTCAAATCTTCTCCTTTTGTTTTAATCCATACTTCCATATAATGAAGGTGTTGTGCTGGCTGATAGAGCACCTTTGTTTCTTTGTATTTATTGTTAGACCAAAATTAGTACAAGTAGCAGAGAATTGATCCATATTTTGTTGCATCTCAGGTTCAGAGGTTATATTGATTGCACAATCCTCTGCAAACAGATCATTCACAATTACTCCATGCACTTTACTATTTTCTTGCACTCTTTTCAAGTTAAAGAATTTAACATCAGTTTAGTAGCTGACCTTGAGGTCATGTTCATCCTCAGTGAAGGTACTTGGTAACATGGCTATATACTGTGCTATAAGGCATATGAGTAAGGATGCATCCTTGTTCTACTCCATTAGTGACTGAAAATTCTTGATATCATTGTCAACTATCCAGAGCCTGGGCATGTATGCCATCATGAAATTTATGTACAATACTGAGGAACTTCTCTGGGAAAGCAATTTTTACATAATTTTCCATAAACCTTCATGACTGATGGTATCAAAAGCCTTGTTCAGATCTCCAAATATTTTCTGTTCCTGGCATTTTTCCTGGAGTTGTTGGGCAGTACATACCATATTGACTGGTCCTGGACCCTTTCTAAAGTCATACAGGCTTTCAAGGAGGTGAACATCTTCCACATAAAGGATCAACTTATTGAGGACTCTGGAAAGAATATTCCCAGAAATTTATAAAAGAGAAATACCCCTGTGATTGTCACAACACAATCTCTTCCTTTTACTTTTTATAGAGATGGTTCTTTGAATGCTTGAAGGATAACCAGTTCATGTTATGTGGCCTGGAATTTTTTTTGTTTTTTTGCAAGGCAACAGGGTAAAGTGACTTGCTCAAGGTCACACTGCTAAAGAATTATTGTGTGTCTGAAGCCAGATTTGAACTCAATCCTTCTGACTCCATTGAAAATGCTCTATCCACTGTGCCACCTAGCTGCTCCTCACTGTGTTGCCTAGCTGCCCCAAACCTGGAAATTTTCATTCAGCATTTTGGTGAGCAAAAGACACCTCCCTATACCTTATAGATCTCAGTTGGAATAAAATCAGCACCTAGTGATTTGCCACTTGAAGGAATTCTAATGGTATTCAAAATCTCTTCTTCATTTGGAACTTCAGTTAGGGACTGCTTGACTTCAGTTTGAGGTAAATTATCAATGATGTCTGCATTGAACTGCATTCTCTTAAGAACACTATGGAAATGCTCATCCCATATGTTAGAAACATGTCCGTATCATTGATAATGTAAATCCATCAGCAATGAGCAGTTGAGGTACATCCTATGTATTCGGTCCATAAATAAGAATTCAGAGAACCATAAAAGCACTTCTTCTTTTTGCTATATGCATAAGATTGAATTTCATCTTCTTTCTAATAGAGTCAAAAGTCCTACATCTCTCTAAGCCTTCCTTTGATTGTAACTTTTGATGAAATTAAATGCTGCCTTCTTAGAAATGGATGGATTATCCTGCTGGTAAGCTGTGTGCAGTTCTCATTTTTTCATTTAGCAACTTCTGTATTTCCCCATGGTTTTCATCAAACCAGTCTTGATGTTTGCAAATGTTCTGACCCAAAAGGTCAGATCTTAAGATCTCTGAAAGCTGTCCACTCTTTTTTTTTTTTACTCCAGTGTTACCAACTGTTGTTTTGACTCACTTTTCCCTCCATTTTGCAACAAACTTCATTCTCAGAGAGACATTCTAATCTCTTGACATTAATTCTTCTAGTAGTCTTTTTGTTTTGGGGCTACTGCTTTGTTTGAATGTAAATATTCAACTTGGAAAGATAAGTTATCTCAGTGCTGAAAATAGGATATGCCAAAATGCATGAATTGGGATTACAACCAAGAATCATTGCTCAACAAAGCTAATCATTATCATTCAGGGAGAAAAGATATATATTAAAAGAGAGGTAATTTTATGTTTTCCTGATATAAAAAAATAGGGCTCAATGTAAAATTTCATTTTCAAATATATAATTCAAAAGGAGCATAAAAAGGTAAATTGGAAAGGAAAAAATATTCAATACGATTAAACTGTTCCCATACCTGCATAGGAACAAGATACTTGTAACTCTTGAGAACTATATCTATGCAGTAACTATAATTATCCAGATAAGAAGAGTATAAATAAACATTCTGTGTGTCCTAATGTGTGTCTAAATGTATTGAATTTGAACTGATGATATAAAATTATATAAAAATGAATATTACTGGGAGAATAAGAAAGGGGGAGGCAAAATGTAGCAAATTACATCACACGAAGAGACAAAAATAATTATTTCAGCAGAGGTTTTATGAAAAAATAATAAAGTAAATAAACATTTGGCTTATTTGATTAAAAATAGGAAAACAAAAATACCTAATAAAATATAACAACAAATTCACCACAAAAAAAAGAAAATTATAGAACGATTCATGGCTCATTTTGCTCTAGTTTTGAACAATAAATTTAATAATCTAATTGAAATGAATGAAGTTTTACAAAACTATATGTTGCTCAGATTAACATAAAATGGAACAACATACTAAACTAAGTCCATTAAAAAAAGAAAACAATAATCAAGCCAACAATGAACTTACCATGAGAAAATCTCCAGGGTAATATGGATGTGCAAATGAATTCTACCTAACATTTAAGTAAAAATAAATTAAAATAATATATAAATTATTTAAAAAGTAGGAGTACTAGCAATTTCCTGCTGATATCTAAACTATGATGAATCAAAACAAATGAAGAAATTTATAGACAAATCTCCCCAATAAATATTGATGCAAAAAATTTTGAATAAAATATTGGCAGAGATTACTGCAATTTATCTCCAGGATAATGAACAAGTGCAATTTATAGCGGGCATGAAAGGGTAGTTCAGTAGTGGGAACATAACAATAGGATAAACAATAGGATAATAATAATCAATTATTAACTCAATAAATGCTGAAAAAAGATTTTTTGGACCAAAATTTAGAATATGTGGAGTTTTTCTTAAAATTATAAACAATATTTTTAGAAAAAATAGCAAAAAGTATTATATATAAAATAAGAATAAAGTAAAATTCACTCCCAATAAGAATCAAGATAAAACAAGAATGTTTCTTGTCTGCTTTGTTATTCAATATTGTATTGGAAATGTCAGCTTTAGCAACAAGAGAAGAAATGTAAATTAAATAATTAGAAAAGACTGATAAAAATATATTACTCTTTGCAGATGTTGACAGACTTAGAGAATCCTAGAGAATCAAACAAACCTTCTTGAAACAATTATCAACTCCATAGCAAAGTTGTAGGTTATAAAATAAAATCACAAAAATGATCAGGATTTCTATATCTTACCAACAAAATTCAGCAGCAAGAAATAGAAAGAAAAATTTCATTTAATGTACCTGTAGATAATATAAAATATTTGGAGCCTACTTATCAATACAAGCGCAGTAATTATACTAACACAATTATAAAACACCTTTCACTCAAATTAAGATCTAAAAACTTGGAAAAATAGCTATTACTCCTATGTAGATTGAGCTAATAAAATAAAAATACAATTCTTCTAAATTAAACTACTTATTTAATATCATAGCAATCTGAGGGAAAAAAATGTTAAGAATAACAAGAGAATTAATTCTCTTAACCCATCTTTCTTTCCGTATGCTCTATTTACCTTCTGCATCCATCACTCTGTTTTTCCCTTCTTGAATTATTTAATTGCTAAAGATTCAATGAACATTTCTACATAGATGAAAAACAAATACATAAATACATATTTTATTAATAGGTATATATATATATATATATATATAGGCAAATTTATGTAGACATATTTAGAAATTTTATATATATATAAACTCACATTTATGAACACGTATATGTGTGTGTGTGTGTGTGTAGCATAAAATTTTTAATGGCAACCCTTTTCTGGAGTTTTTTAAGGATAATCTTTGAAGTATACAGATATTCAATCAGTCTATTAAATTCTGTGAGCTAACAATGGAGTTCATTATATGTCCACCTAAATCCAACTACATTTTTGGCAGATTGTCAATTCACTTGGTCTGACATAATTGTTTCATTGGATTCCCATCATCTAATAAAAGGAGAATTTTCATAATTTGATTTTTTTTTACTTATGCTTTATTGAAGACAAAAAGAGAAAGATTTTTGCATCTCTCACAATCCTAGTAATGTTCCTGTCTCCAATGAGGGATAGCAAAAATGCTACACACAGGTCAAGCCTCCTGTTAAATAAAGATTTTGCTTTTTCATGCAAATTTTTGGCTAAATAGTAACCCTAGTGTCCAGATTATCTAGATCTTTCTTGAGCCTCTTGAAGTATCATCACAAACCTCAATTTGCATTAGAAGTTTGGGATCACTAAGGGCAGTTGACTCCTTAGTACTTTAGTGTTTTGGATTTCCCTGAGAGAACTAAAAAAGGTTGTTCTTGAGTTCTATAGCCCAGGAATCTATTATTGATCTGCAACTATTGAACATTATAATTAATAATAACAATAGAATAACTGACAATGACAATAGAATTAATTATATTAGAATAAATTATGTTAGTGATATAGTAAAACTCTTTATTTAAAAATTGCCAACTGAAAATTATGATGCATTTTTAATGAAGTAAAAAAGAGCAATGAGAAATGAGATCAAGCTTAGAGAGTACATGCTACAAAAGCATGTTTTACAGTTCATGTTTTCAGAAAGTCTCACTCTCCTATTATGGTGTCAACATGAAAATGCAATTATGTATGGTATGATTTTGTCCTGTTGCCCTTGAGAATCCTGAAATTTTCTATCCTCAAAGTGTGTAGCTTAAACTCAGAATCAGTGTAGATATTGTTGTCACCTTTAGCTGTGATAAGCGCACTACTAGACTGACAATGAACAGTCCAAAATGTTCACTCATTCAGAGTTCAAAGGCCCTTTCCTGGTGTATGGACAGAGACACTTATTCCCACTTCAATGTTTTTCTTCTCAGGAGTTTATGTAAAATTTTACATGCTGTGCTGGTCATACAACAAATTCCTTGGATTTCAAACTAATATCATAATTTCTATTAGATCCTAAGAGCATGATTATGTTTCTTAATCATTATACTCCTTAGTTCATATATTATCACATTATATTTTCTTAATTGAGTCATTTAATTTCATTCGATATCTATAAGTAATCTAATTCTTGCTCTGCTTAATGACTAATTTGTTTGCATTTAGTCTCAGATTTTGAATGAATTATTAGAGATGTCTAGACTTTGTTCACACTTATTTCATATTTCTGATTTACTTATCCTTATTCTGTCAAGGTAGGGATATACAAATGCTATGCCTTTGGAGGGATACAAAACACTCTTGACAAAAAAAAAAAAACAAACAAAAAAACAAAAAACAACTTGACTCAAGTTCCATCCAAGTCTAAGAAGTGTTTGTTCCAAGTAGGTCTTAATTTATCAGGTTCTATGTATTTTCTGAGTCTCAGAGTGTAAGATGCAACTTTTTAGATTATTTAGTTATTCATGGCCTATACTAAATATCCTCATTCTTGTCTTCCAAATATACCATAATGTATTAATGACACTGATATTCTCTTAACCAGCTAGGTTCATAAATTCAGAATAGGCCTTGATTTTTTGTCTTCTTTTCAATGTATCTTCATCCAATCTCTGATTCTTGTCAATTATATAACCACAGTTTTTACAGCATCTCATTCCTCTCAGAAAAACAGCAGCCTATCACATTTCATGTTATTAATATCAATTTCCAAAATAATTATAGTAGCAATTATATTTTAAATGTCACAAAACATTCAACATATCTTTATTTTTGCATTAATTTTCTGATGTAGATCATATCACATTAGAACGTTGTTCATATCCTTAGCAGAAATTTTCAGGTTACCTCTCATCTCTACACTAAAACACAAATTTCTTAGATATTTTTGACCTTGCTTTTTCTATCTTTTATATATTTATCAGAGAAAACTACATGGTAAAAATTTCTTTTTTGTGACATGTAATGGGATAAGAATAAAAAAAGATAAAAATAATCTCTGTCTTATAGACAAAGATACACATCCTATCAGGGGAAATAACTATTGTAGTAATGAGTAAATAAACTTATTATATAAAGTAAATGCATGATAATGTATTTGATTAGAGCAAACCCAGTATTGATTGAAGCATTACTGGAAGGGAGATCAGGCTCACCTGAAAATGCCCAATAGGCTGCTGGTTTTGTGGAACTGGAGCATCAATGAGATACCATAGTAATTTTTTTAAAAAATATTTTTCATATCAAGACAATTTTCAACATTCATTTCTATAAGATTTTGAGATCCAAATTTTTCTCCCTTTCACAAACAAATTGCTTTTCCAAAAATGATATGCAATTTGATATAGGTTATACACACACTATCACGTAAACATATTTCCATGGTTGTCACTTTTGTGAAAATAGAAATAGAGCTAAAAAGGTAAAAACACAAAAAAATAAAGTAAAAAAATGCATTGGATACATCAGGTCTTTCTTTATCTTGAAGTGGATACCATTTTCCTTTGTTACACTTTGACTTTTATCATTCTTTTGCAGAAAAGAGATGAGTAAACTATTTTTTATTATCATACAATATTACTGAATTCTGTTTACAATGTTTTCCTAGTTCTACTGCATTAATATTTATAACTCTTTCCAGGAGTTGTGGAAATATGCCTGTTAATCATTTCTTATTGCTCAATAGTATTCAATTATGTTCATATACCATGATGTGATCATCCATTTCCCAATTAATGGATGACCCCTCAATTTCCAATATTTTACAACATGAAAAAGCTGCTGAATATATATTTGCATCTATAGGTCATTTTCCTTTGTAATCATCTCTTTGAGATACAGACCTAATAGTGGCATTCCTGGATTGAAGGGTATTTACAGTTTGGTTGACCTTTGGGCTCTCAAGCCCAAATGGTTGGATCAGGTCATAACTAAACTAACAGGGCATTTGTGGCACAATTTTTTATTCATTATTTTACATTTATATGTAAAGATAATTTTTCAACATTTAGTTTTGCAATGTTTTCTCCCTCTCAGTCTTCCTCTCTTCTCCCAAGAATAGCAAATAATCTGATGAAGATTATACAAATATCAATCATATTACACAAATTTCCATTTTAGTCATATTGGGAAAGAAGAAAAACAAAAAGAAGAGAAAAAGCATGGGCAGTAAAAAGCAAAAAACCAAATTAAAAATATGAAAATTAGATCCTATAATCTATCCTCTCCCCACTTATGGATATAGATTATGATATAGATTATGCAAGAACAATAAAAGCATATATTTTTCTATGTTAGTCATGATGTGAAAGAAGATTTAGAAAAAATGATAGTCAGAACCAAAATGGTGGCATGAGGGCTGAAATTCCCAGAAACTCTCCTTCCAACATTTCAGAGTCATCAAATTATGACACTAGACAAGATTTAGAGGGGCTAAACCCACAGGAAGACTAAGTGATACAATTTCCCAGTCCAGAACAACTTAGAAGAACTGCAGGAAATGTCTGTTTCATCCTGTCTGGAGTTTGGAAAAGCCACAGTGCAGCTGGGCCTGAACAAACCAGTCAAGAGTTCCAGGAACAGGCCATGGGGCTCCTGAGTCCCTGGGGACACCTAGGACAGGGCCAGAGTGGGAAGTTTCCAGACCTCTTGGAAAAGGGATGGCCATGGACTGCTCAAAGGGATTGTGAAAGACGACTGTGGTACCAGATGGAACCCAGAGAATCAGCCACCCTGGACATCAGAGCAACCTTATGGTAGGAACCTATGGTGAGAAGCTATGGAGCCACCCAGCACTTCCAGACTGCTCAACACCCAGATATAAGAGGGAAGGGGAGAAATTGTAGAGGTTTCTCTGCTGTTCCTGAGGCAGTACTCTGTTGCTTTGTTAACACTAAGATGTTGGTTCCAGTCTAGACTGCCACCCCATTACCATTGAACAGGGACACTCACAGCTCCACGGGCAGAGGGGAGTGCTTGTAGTCATCGCAAACCAGAGCACGCTCAAGAGACCAGTCAGAGCCACTCATAACAGCTTGGAGGAATTAGGTTCCCTGTGGGGTGTCTCCCGCAAAGCTTTTGAAATGTGACAAATCAGTCTCAGGCTGAGGAAATGAGCAAACAATAGAAAAAGAAGAACCTGACCTTAGAAAATTACTTTGGTCCCTGGTCCCATGGAGGATCAAAATACACCTTTGGAAAATGGTAAAGATGGAACTTCTGTATCCAAAACCCCCAAGAGAAATAGAAAAGGGTTCAGGCTATGAATGAGCCCAGAAAGGAATTGAAAAGCAAATACAAGAGGTAGAATAAAAATTTGGAAAAGAAATGAGATCAATGTAGATAAATCTTGAATACCACGTCAGCAGCTTGGTGAAGGAGATACCAAAAAAATACTAAAGAAAATAACATGTCAAAAACAAGTTAAGACCAAATTGGAAAAGCAATCCAAAAGTAAAATGAGGAGAAAAATGCCTTAAAAAGCAGAATTGGTCAGCTGGAAAAGGAGGTAAAATTGCTCTCTGAAGAAAATAACTCCTTCAATGTAGAATGGTGCTAAAGGAAGCTGATGATTTTGAGAAAATCAAGAAATGTTAAAACTATACCAAAACAAAGGCAAATTAGAAGAAAATGAGAAGTATCACACTGGGAAAAATTTTGAACTCAAAAACAGATCCAGGGGAGAAAATTTAAAATAATCAGACTACCTGAAAGTCATGACCAGTAAAAGAACCTAGTATTCATTATTCAAGAAACAATACAATAAAATTGGACTAAGATCCTAGAAGCAGAAGGTAAAATTCAAATTGAGGGAATCTACTGATCACCTCCTGAAAGAGATGCCCAAATAAAAGCTCTCAGGAATATTATAGTCAAATTCCAAAAATCCCAATTCAGGTCAAAGAGAAAAAACTACAAGCTGCCAGAAATAAAATAATTCAAATACATGGAACTAGAGTCAGGATGACACAGGATTTGTTAGCTTCGACATTAAGAGCTCATAAGCCTTGGAAGATGATATTCTGGAAGGCAAAAGAGCTTGATTTACAACCAAAAATCAACTACTTAGTAAACCTTAACTTTCAGGGGAAAAGATAGACTTTCAATGAAACAGGGTACTTTCAAACTTTCCTGTTAAAATCACCAAAGTTGAATAGAAAGTTTGATCTCAAAGTATAGGAACTCAGGTGAATGATATTTTGTATTTTTTTAGCTATTGTTAACATTTATTTGGCCAAGCATAATGCTTTCTTTAAATTTTATTAAATAAACATTCATTAAGTACCAACAAGGTATTTGCAAGACTATATCAAAATTAACCAATGACCTTTAACAAATATAACATCACAGATAAAAGTAGAAACAATATTTTTTAAGAATATTTGTGGGGTGGCTAAGTGGTGCAGCAGATAGAGCACCAGCCCTAGAGTCAGGAGTACTTGAGTTCAAATCTGGCCTAAGACGCTTAGTAATTATCTAGCGATGTGGCCTTGGACAAGCCACTTAACCCCACTGCCTTGCAAAAAAAAAACCTTAACAAAAGAGAGTATTTGTTATTTTTAGGTTAAATATTCCTCACAAAACCCAAAGTGAATAATTATCCTTACACAGATTAAAACCCTCAACAGAGATGCATTTACAGACAAAATTGTTCTGACAGAAAAATTGCATACCAAAGTGATTCAAAACATTGTAATTTCCTAAGAGATCCATTATTACTCACATATGTTTCATTTTTTCATGCAGAAAAATGAAATGGATAAATAAGGCCTTTTATCCAAAATGAGACGGATAGTATGAAATCAAATTCAAAAAAGGTGATGCATCAGAATTTATAATTTCAAAACAATAAAAAAAACTGAATTTTGGATGTCATGAGAAGTATAAGTTATCACTGAATAAATAAATAGGTAGATTGATATATATATATATATACACACAAATACTTTATATGTATGGATTATTGTATGCATATATTCACATATTTGTCAATGATAACTTATATTCCTGTGTGTATTTTGAAATTTATATCATATTTTATTTTTCTAATTAATTGTTATGAAAGATTTGCCACATTCATCCACATATAATTCATATTTATAAGTTACGTGATTTCCTTTCACCCTACCTTCCTATCTCTCTTCCCTTAAGAGGCAAACAGGTGAATATTGTATATACACGTGTGTTAAACATATTTGCAGTTTGATAAACATCTGATTTCACGTTAGGCATTTTCATTGTGAGGAATTATGACTAAGGGAAAAGAAAGAAATTCTTGAGGAGGGAAAGAAATACATGAGAAAATTTTTTTTTCTAAATTAATGTTGTGTTCATTCAGATTCTGCAAGGAATTTCAATTGCTTGTTCATTTTGTGTTGTTAATTTTTCTTTCTCTGGGTGAGGATAGTACTGTCCATATCAGGTCTCTAAGAGTTATCCTAGTTCTCAGAAATACTGAGAAGTGCTGCATCCATAAATGTTTATTAAATCATGATGTTGTTGTTAATGTGTATATTGTTCTCTTGTATCTGCTCCTTTCACTCAACCTCCGTTCCTTTAATTCATTCCATGTTTCTCTAGTGTCTAACTGTTCATGGTTTCTTATAGAACAATGGTATTCCCTAAGACTCATATGCCATACATTGTTCAACTGTTCCCCAATTGATAAGCATCCCCTTAATTTCCGTTTCTTTACTACTACTACAAAATGCAAATTTGGAACTTTTTTTTATCATTTCCTTCAGATATAGATCTAGTTTTGCAATTGCTAGGTCAAAGGGTATGAGCCATATCCCATATTGGTCTCCAGAATGGTTGGAAAAATTTACAAGTCCATCGACAATGCATTAATATCTCAATTTTCCTACAATCTCTCCAACATTGATCTTTTTCTCTTTTTGTCATCTTAGCCAATCTGATAGGTGTGAGGTAGACCTTCATAGTTGTTTTAATTTTAATTTCTCTGATCAGTTATGATTTAGAGTATTTTTGAGATGATTATATAGCTTTAATTTCTTTATTTGAAATGTGTCTGCTCATATTCTTTTACCATGTATCACTTGTAACTGTATAGAATTGCGTAATTCTCTATAAATTTTAGAAATAAAACCTTTACCATAATCTCTAGTATGAAAATTTTTCTTAGTTTTCTATTTTCCTTCTAATTTTTGCAGCATTGCTTCTATTAGTGCAAAATATTTTCAATTTGGTATAGTCAAAATCATGCATTTCATAATATATAATGAACTCTAGTTCTTGTTTGTTAATACATTTCTCCCCTTTCCATAGATTTGACAGACAGAACTTTTCTTGGACTGTTAATTGGTCTTTAGTGCCACACTTCATATCTAAATTCTCTAACAATTTTGACTTTATTTTGGTGTAAGGTGTGAGATGTGGATCTAGAAATAAATTTTGCCATTCTCTTTTCCTGTTTTCTCAGAAGTTAATGTGTTTGGGATTGACAAACAGTAGATAACTTTAGTCATTTACTATTTTTTCTTTGGAAATTATCCTAAATCACTGATCCATTATGCTATTTATTTAACCAGTATCAGATAGTTTTGATGACTACTGCTTTATAGTATAGTTTTAGATCTGGTAGAAGGCTATGTTCCTTTACATTTTTTCACCAGTTTCCTTAATGTTCTTGAAATTTTGTTGTTCCAGATGAATTTTGTTACTATTTTTTTCTAGCTTGATAAAATAGTTATTTGGTATTTTGATTGATATGGCACTACCTGAGTATATTTAGGAAGAGAGATGTATGAAAAATATGGCAAGAGTGTGTGATAATAAGTGAACAATTTGTAAACATTTTTGAGTTCATATCATATTGAAAGACTTAAAATATTTTCAAAATAGTCCCTGTTTCTATGGGATTGAATTCTAAAGTGGGGGGGGGATGTACACATAAATGATGACAAAATATCTACACAAATATTTGGGGGAGGGAAATGACTATTAGCTTGGCATCAGAAAAGCCTTCATGTAAGATCTGAATTTGAGCTGAGCTTTATAGTAAACTAGATATGCTCAAAATGAGAAGTCAGGAAAAATATTTAAGTGTATTCCAGTTGTTCATTCATGTGCAATTGATTTATATTGACAATCTAAATATTTATACAATTAAGCAATTCATATAATTAATTTTTGAACTATTTGTCTAATCATGTTATTTTGCTCAGAACATGAATTACTCACAGTGATCCACATAAGAAGAGTACTATTCGTTTAGAGAATGGGGATATTTAGAGATTAATTTACCTGCTTGTGATTATACATTAAGTATAGTAACAAATAGAAATAAGGATATGAATCTAGGTCTTTTGACATCATTCATCTTGCTCCTCGATATAAAAGACTACATAATTCTGGTCTAATGATTTCATTGTCAAAAATGACCTGGTAAATATCTCAAAGTCAGTTTGTGTTGAAAAGAAGTCTTGAAATCACACCTGTCTCTGACTCAAAAGATAATTCTTTATCTCAAATAATGCAAATTTCATTTGTATATATACATATCAAGAACAGATGTCATAGAGGGAAAATTCCTTATACCTTTAAAATAAATATCAAATATGTTTATCTATTTTAATCTTTTTTTTTAACTCTTGAATTTCAACATCTTCCATTGAAGAAATTCCAGAGAAATTTCATGCTAAATGAAAATGGCTGTCAGATGTAAGCATTAAAGTGAACTAACATCACCTACAGGATTTTTTCTTTTGGAGACTATTCATTATATTTTTTTCAAATCTGCAAAACTATCATTTGCAGGTTCTCTTTTGAGGACAGACATAAAAAGAAAGTCATAATTTATAAAATTGTCAATGAAAAATATCCTCCCCTACCACCAAAGTTCCATTTTTAAAAGAAGGGTAAAGATTGCAGTGTGCAATGCCAATCATTCAGTCCCACATGTAGAACTTAGATCTAGTTGGTTAGCCTCGCCTCAAACAAGCAAAATAAAGATAAGGAATCTAACCTGCAACTGCCTATTTTTCACCTATGTGGTAGTTGTGGGAGTGGGAGCAGTTTACAGAATTCCCGATCAAGAGATCACCAAAGAAAAATTTTAATGTAAGCAAGAAAACTCTGCCAGCATGAGCATGAAGTACAATACAGCTTTGACCTCAGTGCAGACCTGCCCTGGGATACTGAAGGAGGTCTAAGAAGTCACCTAGCAGCTGCTTCCAGAGCCCTCAACTCACAGATATTAAGTGGGTAGGGGGAGGCTATCCAGGTCTCTCTACTACTGGATCAGGATGCTGCTTCTTTATCCATATTCAGACCCTAGTCCCAGTCTGGGGCCCCATACTGGCATAGCAGAGCAGAGACCTTCCTCACAGTTCCAAAGCAGAGAGGAGTGCTTGTGGACCAGACCATATGCCAGGAGATGAGTCAGAGTCTCTCATAAGATGTTGAAGGAGGTGAAGTCTTTGGGGGTTATCCAAAAGACACTCAAAAGCTTGGGAAGCACCTCAAAACCAGATAATAGGTTGGGGAATTGAATAAACAGAAAAAAAGGTTCTGACCATAGAAAAGTACTTTGGATCCATGGAGGATGAAAACACACAATCAGAAGATGACAGTCATAGCTTCTCTATTCAAAACCTCCAAGAAAAATGGGAATTGGTCTCAGCCTATAGAAGAGCTAAAAAATAAAAAATTGAAAATCAAGGGAGGTAGAGGAATAATTCAGAAGAGTAATGTGAGTGATGCAGGAAAATCATGAAAACCATGTCAGCAACTTAGTCAAGGAGATACAAAAGATAATGAAAAAAATAACATGGTAAAAGCTAAGGAAAATAGCATGTTAAAAAGGTCATATGGAAAATCCAGTCCAAAAAGTCAATAAGGATAAGAATGCCTCAAAAGCCAGAACTGGCTAGTTCAAAAATTAGATAAGAAAGTTCTATGTGAAAAAAAGTCTTCAAATTTAGAATGGAGGTAAGGGAAGCTGATGACATTGTGATAAATCAAGAAACAATAAAACAAAATCAAAAGATTGAAAAAGTAGAAGAAAATGGGAAATAACTCATTATTACAAACAACTGACCTGGAAAACAAATACAGAAGAGATAATTTAAAAATTTATTGGCTTACCTAAAAGTCATTACTTTCAGAGGAAATAACTAGGAATTCCTTTTGAAATAATTTCTCCAGGAAAACTTCCCTAATATCCTAGAATCAGTGAATATAATAAAAATTGAGAGAATCCACTGATCACACCCTGAAAATAAACCCAAAGGGAAAAAATACAACCCAAGAATATTATAGCCAAATTCCAGAACTTCCAAGTCAAAGATAAAGTATTAAATGCAGCCAAAAAAGAAACACATCAAATATCATGGAACTACAATCAGAATTACACAGTACTTAGCAGAACATACATTAAGGTCTCATAGAGTTTGTAACATAATATTCCAGAAAGCAAAACAGCTTGGAGTACAACAAAAAAATTAACTACCCCAGCAACATTGAGCATTCTCTTTCAGGAGAAAAAATGGACATTCAATGAAAGAGGGGAATTTCAAACTTTCTGTTGAAATGACCAAAGCTGAACTGAAAGTTTGAAGTACAGGACTCAGGTGAAGCATAGAGCGGGGGAATAGGAAAGGCAAATTATGAAGTGTTTAATGATGATTAACTGCTTTTAATTAAACATGAGAAGATGATACTGATAACTCATATGAATATTGTCATTTTTTTTAGAACAGTCAAAGAAGGATCTATAGCTAAGACAAAGGAGAGAACTGAATATGAAGATATAAATATGGAGTCAATTGGTGAAAAAGGAATGTATTGTGAGAAAGGAAAGGAGAGGTAGAATGAATTAAAAGTGTCAAGTCACATAAAACAGTGCAGAAAAAAAGTTTTTGCAGTGAAGTGTAAGGGGGGTAGGTGAGGGGGAATGAATGAGCTTTCATTTTCAATGGAAATGACTCAGACAGGAAACAACATAAACATTCAACAGGATATAGAATCTTATCTTACTCTATATGAAAAAGAAGAGGAATTGAATGGAAGAAAGGGGGCAGGGGTAGGGGAGAGGGGAATGTAGGTGGTAGAGGTGAGAGAAGATAGTTTAAGAAGGTAGTCAGATACAATACACTTTTTTTTAGCAGGTTGGTGGGTTTGGGTGACGTTCCCAGGGTCTCAGGTCTCAGTGATTGTTGGGTCTAAGGTCATATTTGGGTTAGAGTCCTCCTGACTCCAGGGCCAGCACTCTATGCACAGTACCACACAGCTGCCCCATAACACAATTTGGAGGAGGGATGGAGAGAAACAAGAAAAGAGAGAGAAAACAGAATACATGGAAATGGGGAAGAATTAGATGGAGGGGGGAAATACAATTAACAATCTCTACTGTGGAAACAAAGTTGAAGCAACTTCTGTAATGGACTTATGATAAAGAATATGATCCATCCCAGAGTCAGAACTGATCTTATCTGAACACAGACTGAAGTACAATTTCTTTTTTCTTTTTCTCTCACTTCATTTTCATCAGGTTTCCCCATCATTTGGGGGGGGAGGGGAAATTATATTCTCTTTTTCAACAAGATTATTTTAATACAATAAATAATATTAAGGAGAAAGGACCTGGTGATCATTGATGTGGGGAGAAAGAATGGATAAAAAGATTTCTCCAAGATCTGGAAAATTATTCCTAGAACAATGGAAGGGGAAGTAATCAACTAGATTCTAAAGACTCAATGTCAGATTCTGAAATTGGTGATTTAGAAGTTCTAGAACCCAAGTATTACAAACACACTTAGGTGTAAAAGAGACCACCAACCCAGAGTCAGAAAGACCTTTGCTTAAATCCACCCTGAGACATTTAATAACTATATGATTGTGTGACTTATTAAATCCTTCTCTTTATTCAAGTTTCCTTATTTGTAAAATGAGCAGGAAAGAAATGAAAAAAAATTCCAGTATCCTTGCCAAGAAAACTAGAAATAGTGTTACAAAGAATTGAAAATAAATTTAAATGACTGAGTAATGACAAGAAATATATATGCAAAATAAATACATACTGATTTGGGTTTGGGGTAAACCTTAAAAAACTTTTTCATGTATTAATTTAACTATATAGCCACTGAAATACTATCGAAATCTCAAACTATGTTTCTCTGTGTATTATCAGAATTACACAATCATTTTTAATTAATAGGGTTTAAATTATGACAATGTTGTTAAAGCACAGATAATTAACAAGTCTATTCCATAATAACTTTGCAAACTTTGTTACAGATGAGTATGTTATAATGCAGGAATGTAAAATGTATTTCTAACTTGTAATGAAATGAAGATGTGTCCCTTGGGAAAATAGGAAAGTAATTATTGAATCAGTACAATAAAGATATGTATGGGTCATAATTATTTAGTATAACTTATAAAATATTTTAAGATGGGGAAGTACTGAAACAACATAGAGTAAAAAAACAACAAGGATCACAGAGGCTTTCTCTCAATCAGTTAGAAATCCTTAAGTCTAATAATTTCACTTTGACCTTCATTTTGATCCATATTATCAACTGAAATTTGGGGGCATATACCAGGCAGTGTTATGGTGAAACAACAGGTGATTTTTTTTTAGCTTTGGAGGATTGTTGCCTTTTTTGCAGACATGATAGCAACATTTTAAAGTGACAAAATTGCAGAAATTATGAAATTCCTGGAAAACCAGCAATAATAAGACTCACAGAGAATAATCACTTCTCATCCTGATCCTTTGGTTTCAAAGAGGACCACACCAAGCAATCAAATGATTGGAAGGCCTGAATTGAATGATTATGTTTATTATAGTGAAAGGTATGCTGTGCAAGGCATCTTTCTCACTGACCCTTACCAGAATGGTTCTTCCCCATGATCTGATTGATAACAAACAGTACTAATGGAGATAATTTGGTTGCAGGGAGAGTCTCTTGGCCTTGAATTGTTTTCACTTCTTTTCATATCATTGAGGCACCATAATGTACCATCAACCACTAGGTAAACAATGGAATATGATATCTGGTGATAGAATGCAACTATCAGGTACATATTCACTTGTTCAATGGTCTAATCATCAATACATCATCTCCCCTCAAATTTTCTGTCTTTGAATCGTGACCAGTTAGTCATCAGAATGATACAGGTAGCAATAGTTTAAAACATGAACAAAACTGAATTGCAAATATAAAATAAGAGGAAAAAGGAGCAGTAATGATTCACTGTTGTCCATAATTACTTCAAACTTAAACAATTACAAATACTTTTAAGGTGCAACTAAAAATCAAGTCTTTACTTCTGTCTCAATATAAAGAAAAATTGAATCCATTTTGTAAAAAAAATATCCCTCACTTTTTTCATAAAATGAACCATATTGGGTACCACACCCACATAGGAACCAGGATATGAAGGCCATGAAATGTAAAGTATATTGTGTATGTGTGTGTGTGTGTGTGTGTGTGTATGTGTGTGTGTGTGTGTGTGCAATACAGCAACAGCAACAACAGAAAGAACAACAAGAGGTAGGTAGACAAATCTGGTTCAAGAGAAGTGGAGAGGAGAAAAGCTGAGAAATAGGACATTTGGAGAGTATGTTGAATTGAATAATTGTTAAACTTTGATGAAATACTAATAGAATTATTTTAAACTGAGCAACTATAAAATATCGTTTGAAGTGAATGGGAAGCATGAGTCACAGAGAAAGCTATAATAACATAGATGTACAATAGAAAGCAAACTTGAGGAAGCCAATATTAAAAAGAGATTAAAAACTGTTAGTTGAAGTCAAGAAACATGGATTCATAGCTTACATTCAATTATTTTTATGGTATAACTCTGAACAAGATCCTTGGTCTTTCTTCACTTAGAAAGTGAATCATAATATCTGAAATTTACATTTCATAGCATTTTTATGATTATCTAAGTAAATACTGTAAATAAAATATTTTTAAAATATAAGCTGAGAGACAATATAAAGCATTAGAGTACTTGTCTTGGAGCCAGGAAGTCCTGTGTTCATATACAAATTATGACACATTTTGTGTCACCTTAAATAAATCACTTGAATTCTCAGGGCTGTGTACTTGCCTCTAAAGTTATAACTTTTTACAAAAGTGCTAATGTACATTGAAATATTGAATTTCCATTCTAGAGAGACCCCTGTAGTAATGAATTGACAGTTACAATCCTGCTCCCATCTTTTTTTTAAGAATTAAAATGCTAAAAAAATAGGTTTAATTATGAAAATTCCTAATTTAAAGGAAAAATGCTACTTTTTGGTAGAATGAATTGTGATTTAACATTTGAAAATATTTACAATACATTCCAGTTTCTGTAAGAGAAGTACATAGACAATCCACATTAGTCTGGATAGGGAATCACGGAGAGAGATATTCTAACAATGCCTTCATTAAATCACAGGCAATCACCCAGATTAATCCCTTGCATCCCTGTTATTTATGAATTGTGAAAACTGGCAGAGGTGTAGACTGTGACCATCCTAGAGGTAATTTCCCTCTCATCAAAGCTTCCTTAGTCAGAGGATCAAATCCTTTCAATTTATTATATACTAACAAGGAAATTTGGGAATTTTAAAAAGTGGCACTAGGTTGAGTTATGTAACAGTGCCCAAAGACGCTTTCCTTCTCACTTCAGATTCATTATTATATACATAAGGGAGCTCTTGGAACACTTACAGCTAGGATATGTTTCCCTGGGGTACTTTATTTCTATTTATAGCACATGATTTGGGAATAAAGAAAGAAAATTATTTAGAATAATTCTATATTTATTTTAAATCATAAAATTGTAAAATGATTGAATTTTTCACTGTCAATTTTTGCAATTATAATAAAATGTATACAGCCATAGCAGTCATTAAATTATTCCAACAGAAATAAAAAATAAAATAAATTCTGTACATGTGTAAAAGTTTAAAATATACAAATACAATTTTCAATATACATTTTCCTATATGTAATTTTTAGTCATACACACATAGAGAAATGTGTCTGTACATATATGTAGGAATATATATTTTCATGTTTGTATGGATATGGATATTATTTTTATAAATTTCTATGCATGAAAATGTTAAATTATAACAAGCAAGCAGAATTTCTATATTATTATTATTACTAATAAATTTTGACAAAAGTTTCCATAAGAATTTGTTATAAAATAGTATAGTGACAGACCCATTTGTGTTTAATGAGTTCAGTCATACACTAAATAAATTATGCATTAGATGTGTTTGTCCTTTAGGTGTAAGAGGTGATTTAGTAAACTACATTACCATGTGTAATTATGTCTTGGACAGGGTTTGCTTCTTTTCTGTTTCCTCTTTTTACTGGTATTTGATGATATCACCTTCTGAAATTTCAATCATCATTTATGTACAAGGTAATTCTAAGATTTATATATTTATGTGAGTTTGAGTTATGTTTCATGAAATAAAGTTTTGACATTTCAAATTTTATATCTCTTAGACATCTCAAACTCAAGATCCAAAATAGCACTCATTACCTTTCCCTTCCAACTCTCCTTTTTCCCCCTAAACTTTCTTATTACTTTCTAAGGGAACAGCAAACTTCCAGGCACTTAGACTCACAATTTACAATTCTGGTATCATCTGAAAGTTATAACTGCTCTTCTTTTCTGGATTCTTTTCCCCACTGGAATTCATCATTCACACTGTTACCAGGGTTATTTTTCTAAATTATACATATAACCATGAAAATACTTCTCCATTACTCTCATGCCAAATCTGCCGGCATTTAGAGGTACTAAGATGGTATAGCCAAGATGCCAACATGGAGGCAGGAATTCTCAGTTCTTTCTCAGAACACTCCAAATGCGATAAACTCTAACCAAATTTTAGAGTGGCAAAATGCACATAAAGACTGAGTGAAATAATTTTGTGGTCCAATTTTACTTTTGCAGGAATGGCCTATTCTGTCAGGACCAGGGTTGGAAAGAGTTGTAGGGCAACATGGGCTGTAGTCTTATGCCACTGGGACAAACCTGTTACAGTCTTTCAGGAACAGATCATGGGGTGCTTAGGTCCCTGAGATGCCTAGGTGTATGGCAGCAGGAGCAGTTTTTAGATGTCCCAGCCCAGGGTTCCCAAACTTAGAAGGTCAATAGAAAAACTCTGCCACACCAGAGTGAGAAATGCAAACCAACCCCAGGATGATGCAAGGTCACCTGGCCACTACTTCCAGAATGCTCATCCCACAGAAGTTAAGGGGGCCTGACCAGACTACAGAGGTCTCTCTTCTATCCCTGGTGCAGGACTCTGCTGCTTTACCCATACTCACATTTAGGTCTCAGTCTGGGGTGCTATATAACCACAGTGAAGCAGGAACCCTCCACACAGCTCTAGGGGAGTGCTTATGGTTATCCACTGACTAGAACATAGGCCAAGAGAGCAATCAAAGCCTCTGATAGGATCTTGAAGTCATTAAGAACCATAGAGGTAGAGTAATCCAATAATCCATCAAAAGTTTTGAAAGCATATTAAAATAGGTCATAGACTGGGAGATTGAGCAAATAAGAGAAAAAAAAAAGCATTTGACCATAGAAAATTGCTTTACTTCCATGGAGGATCAAAATACACACCCAGAAGATAACAGAAAAAAACTTCTCTACCCAAAGCCTCCAAGAAAAATAAGAAATGGTCTCAGGAAGAGATCAAAAATACTTTTAAAAGCAAGTAAGGGAGGTAGAGGAAAAACTGGGAAGAGAAATGAGAGCAATACAGAATAATCATGAAAATCAAGTCAGCAGCTTGGTTAAGGAGAAACTAAAAAGCACTAAACAAAATTCCACGTTAAAAAAAAAACAGTTTAGGGGGGCGGCTAGGTGGCATAGTGGATAAAGCACCGGCCCTGCAGTCAGGAGTACCTGGGTTCAGACACTTAATAATTACCTAGCTGTGTGGCCTTAGGCAAGCCACTTAACCCCGTTTGCCTTACAAAAAAAAATCAATAAAAAAACTGAAAATAACAGTTTGGGTCAAATGGAAAAAGCAGTCTAAAATTTAATGAGGGGAAGAGAAGTTTAAGGAGGAAAACTGACCAGAGGGACAAGGAGATTAAAAAATTCTTTCAAGAAAATAACTCCTTCAAATATAGAAAGGAACTGAGGGAAGATGATGACTTCGTGAGAAATCAAAAAATAAAATAAAACAAAGTTAAAAGAATGAAAAAAATACAAGAAAATGAAATCTCATTGAAAAAGAACAGACATGGAAAACAGATCCAAGTATGCTAATTTTAAAAGTATTTGGCTACTTGAAAGTCATAACAAAGAAAATAACTTAAGCTTAATTTTTCAAGAAATAATTTAGAAGAAATTTCCTGCTCTCTGAGAAGTAGAATGCAAGATAGAAATTTGAAGGAATTCTCTATTAACCTCCTGAAAGGGATTTCAAAAACTATAAGGAATATCATAGCCAAATTTCAGAACTCCCAATTCAAATAAAAAATATTACAAGCAGACAAAAAGAAGCAACTCTATTACTATGGCACTACAGTAATGATTACACAGACTTTAGAATGTCCATGTTAAAGGCTTATAGGATTTGGAATATGAAATTCTGGAAGTCAAAAGAACTTTACTTACTACATTAAATCAGTTATCCAGCAAAACGGAACATCCTCTTTCAGGGTAGAAAGATGGAAATTCAAAGAAATAGAGTTATTTCAAACTTTTCTGTTGAAACATCTAAATAGAATGTTTGATCTCAAGGTACAGGATTCAGGTAAAGCAGGGAGAGGTCAAATAGGAAGGGGAAATTGTGAGGGATTTAATGATGTTGAAGAGCATATATTCCTGCATTGGAAGAAGGTACTGATAGCTGATATGAACCTTCCTATTTATTAGAGTAATTAGAAAGAGCATATATGGACAAAGCACAGGAAGAAGCCAAATATAAACATATTATAAAGATGGAGTCAATGGGTATAAAATGAATGTACTTGGTGAAAGGGAAAGTAAAGGTAGAATGTCATAAGATATTTCACATTAATAAGTCACGAAACATTTTTTGCTTTTTTTTACAATAGAGTGGAAGTGGGGGGAAGTGAGGGGGGGAATGAGAGAGCCTTCATTCTTATCAGAAGTTGTTCAAAGAGGAAATAATACACACTTACAAGACACTATAGAATGCTTTCTTACCTGAAAAGGTAAAAGGAGAGGAAAGGGAGAGGAGAATAGGAACAGGAGTAGGGAAAGGATTGTGTAGGTGATAGAGCTAAGGGTAGATTGTGTGAGAGGGTAGTGAGATATAATACACATTTGAGGAGAGATATGGTGAAAAGGGAGAGAGAGAATACAATAAATTGTAGTGGGTAGCAATATGAAAGAGGGAAATACAGTTAATAATAGCAACTGTGGGGAAAATATTGTAGAAATTTCTCTGATGAGCTTATGATTAAGAATGCATCTTGGGGTGGCTAGGTTGTGCAGTGGATAGAGCACCAGCCTTGGAGTCAGGAGTACCTGAGTTCAAATTCGGCTTCAGACCCTTAATAATTACCTATCTGTGTGGCCTTGGGCAAGCTATTTAACCCCATTTCCTTGAAAAACTAAAAAAAAAAAAAAGAATGTATCTCATTCTAGCAACAGAGTAGAAGGTATCTGAACACAGATTGAAGTCCACTGTTTTCTTCCTCACTATACTTTTCTTAGGATTTCTCTATCTTTTGGAGGGAAGTGGGATCATATTTACTTTAACAACAAGATAATTGTGATAATGTGAAAATAAACAAATAAATCATGGAAGATGTATAAAAAGATAGAAATTAAATCAAGGAATTAAAAAACGATGCTCAAAATTTGGTCCCTTTCTAACTATGCAGTTTACTTATACTTGAATCATCTCTATGTATTTTTCTCAGACAGCAACACTATTCAATTTAATGTTCAACTTGACATCCATTATGTCTGGAAAACTGCCTTTTCTGTCTCTGCAACTTATCTTCCCTGCCTTATCGTCCTACCTTCTAAAGAATAGCTTTCAAATTCCAGTCAAGATGGTAGAGAGAAGCAAGACACTTTCCTAAGGTCTCCTATATTTCCTTCAGAATTAAAATGAATCAAGCCTCTTAACAGAATTTAGATCCCCAAACCCAGAAAAGACACATAGGGAACATCTAGCAACCAGGTCTGTCTCAGGGAAGCATGAGTAAACTGGGGGGCAGAGAGCAAAGAGCCAGTGCAGGGACAGTGGAGTGAGTTCAAGGTAATAACTTGAGAAAAGCCATAGGAGCTTTGACTGCATGAGAAGGGGGTGGTGGTGGGGTTGGGAAAGCTCCAGGGAGGCTGGTGGGAGAGTTCCAGAGAATGGCTAGACATAGATCTGGTGATCTCTGGTAGTCTAGAAGAACAGGACTGCAAAGTATTTTCAGCAGAGTCCTGGTGTATTCAGTTGAGTCCCCTCCTCCCCCCATCCTTGTGGAAGAAAGTGACTCGTGCAGAAGGAAAAAAGTAACAACCCCCCCCATCCCTCAAGTGAGGACAACGGTTCTCCCCCAGTACTGAGTGAGGATTAAGGACAATAATATATAGCCTGAGGGCCCAGCCCACATTGTTTGAGGATAATCCACACCAATTCAGACCCTGTGGCACCCCCACCATTCAGGACTAAGGAGTGGGCCCAAATCAATGTCACATTAAATCCAGAGAAAGCTCTAGCACTCCCTACTGGTCAGATCATTTCAAATTACTAAATCTAATTAAGCAAAGCCTCTAGGGATTTCAACACCAAACTTCTGTGAACTGGCCCTACCCCTAACAAAAGAACCTAGAAAAATGAAGAAGATTCAGCAAAAAGGGGGTGCCATTAAAAGATACCTTGAAGACAAGGATCCTAATTCAGAGAGATCTAGAAATTCTGAGCAGAATATGAATTGGTCCCTAGCCCAGAAATGCTTCTTAGAAGAGAACAGGAAGAAGTTTAAAAATCAACTGGAAAAAATTGGGAAAAGAAATGTAAGAGAAAATTAATATAATAAAAGAGAAAATTATCATCTAAGAAAAAGAAATCAAAAATACTATTGGACAAGTGCAAAAAGAAATAATTCTCTCAAAACCACAAATGAACAAATGGAAAACTCCTTCAAAAATAGAATTGTCCAATGGGAAAAGAAGTAGCAAAAGGTAAATGAAAAAAAAATTCTTCTCTATCAAAAAGAGTGGAATCTCTAGAAACTATTAACTTCATGAGACAACGAGAATATGCTAAACAAAAACAAAAAATGAAAAAAAAATAGGAAGAAAATATAAAATACCACATAGGCAAAACAATTGCCCTAGAGAATAGAACCTGGAGAGAAAACATACAGTTCACTGGAGTTTCTGAAGACACTGAGGATAAAAAAAAAAGCCTGTGCTTGATATTTCAGGATACAGTGAAGGATAGTTGACATAATACCATGGAAACAGAGGGCAAAATAGTTATTGAAAGAATACATTGATTCCCCTCCTGAAAAGGATCGTAAAACGAAACACCAAGGAAAATTGTGGACAAATTTCAGTACTATCAGATAAAAGAGAAAATCATTCAAGCAACCAAACAAGAAAAAAAAATTAGATACCAAGGAGCCACAGTAAGTATTACACAAGACCTGGGGCTGGATCAACATTAATAGATTGAAATTTCTGGAATATTGAATATTGAAATTTCCAAAAGAACAAAGGCATATACCAATAATTCACTATCAAGCAAAACTGAGCCTTCTCTTACAGGGAAAAGATGAACTTATAACAAAATAGGAGACTTCCAACTTTTCCTGATGAAAAGACTAGAACTAAATAGAAAATTTGGACTTCTAAAAGGAAACTCAATAGGTACATTAAAAGATAAAAAAGGGGGGATAATGTTATCAAATAAGAAGAAACTGGCTATATCACCACCTGAGAGAAAGATTCAAATCACTCTGGAAATTGTAACTATATTAGAGAGTATATATTTACCCAGAAGTAATGGACACTCATGACTTTTCCTTCACTCTAATAGATTGATTTAAAAACAATATGTGCTTTAAACGTGAGGTCAGGGCATCTAAGTGGCACAGTGGATAAAGCACTGGCCCTGGAGTCAGGAGGATCTGAGTTCAAAAGTGAATCCAGACACATAATAATTACCCAACTGTGTGATCTTGGGCAAGTCACTTAATCCCACTGTCTTGCAAAAGCTAAAAAATAGTGAGAACAGTAAAGAGACAGGAGGATGGAGAAGATGGTATAGGTACATGAATATGTAGAAAGGATATATTGCAATAGAGGCTAAGAAGGGAGAAGGTGAGAACTGCCTGAATCTTACTCTTAGCAGAATTGGTTCAAAGAAGTATTAACATACACACAATCAGTTGTTAAGAAACTTATCTTTCATTTCAAGTATTAAGAGGTGAAAGGGGGAAGGGAGAGAAAATGGGAACTGGTGGAAGGGAAGGAAGAAGGGGCAAATGGATGGGGGGAAGAAAGGAGATGGGGATTGGATATAAGGGGGCAAACAGACTGAAGGAGATGTTATTCAGAAGTAAAATACTGGGGAGTACTGATAGGGTAAAAATTTGGAAAATGCAAATAGACTGAAGATAGCATGGAGGGCAATAAAACATTAGTAATCATAACTTTGAATGTGATTGGGATGAATTCTCCAGTAAAATGTAAATCAATAGGAAAGCAGATTAAAAACCAGAATCTTACAATGCTCTGCTTACCAGAATGTCATTGGAAGCAAAGATACATAGAGTGAAGGTAAAAGTTGGAGCAGCATATATTATGCTTCAGCTGAAGTTTAAAAGTCAGAGGTAGCAATCCTTATCAGACAAAGCAGCTCCAAAAAAATAGATCACATTAAAAGAGATAAGGAAGGAAACCATATTCCAGTAAAAGGTACTATAGAAAATGAAGTAATTTCAATGCTGACTATGCATGCACCAAGTGATATAGCATCCACATTCCTAGTGGAGAAGCTGAATGAGTTAAAGAAAGTCATCGACAGAAAACTGCTGGTAAAAGATTTCAACCTCCCTCTCTCAGATTTAGATAAATTGAATCACAAAATAAACAAGAAGGAGTAAAGACAATGATTGGAAATTAAATGGGAATAGAAGTGAATATATATTTTTTCTGCAATATGTGACATAAACACAAAAAGTAACCATGTGCTAGGGCATAAAAACCTCATGATCAAATGCAGAAAGGAAGTGATAGTGAATAATTCCTTCTCAGACCATAATGCATTAAAAATCACATGCAATAATTGGCCAGGGAGAGATAGACTGAAAACTAAGTTGAAATCAAGTAACATCATTTTATATAATGAGTGGACCAGGCAATAAATTATAGATAGAATTAGTTATTTCATCCTAGACAATGATAATAATGAGACAACATACCAAAGTTTATGGGATACAGCCAAGGCAGTTATTAGTGGATAAATCTTTAAATGCTTGCATAAATAAAATAAAGAACAAATCAATGAAGTAAGTATACAACTAAAAAAATTTCAGAAAGAACAAATTAAACACCCCCAATTAAATACCAAATAAGAAATTCTAAAAATGAAAGGAGAAATTAATAAAATTGAAATTAATAGGGAGAAATTAATAAAAATTAATAAAAATAAAAATAAATTAATTCTATGAAAAAAATTATAAATTTGATAACTGTTTGGCTAATTAGATTAAAAAGATAGAATGAAACAAAATTGCTAGTTTCATAAATGACAAAAAGGTGAACTCACCACCAATGTAGAGGAAATTGAAATAATAATTCAGAACTATTTTAACTAACTGCATGCCAAGAAATTTTATAATGTAAATAAACTTGATGAATATTTACTAAACTATAAGCTACCCATTGTAAACTAAGAGGAAATTAAATACCAAAATAACCCTATCTCAGAAAAAGAAATTCAACAAGCCATGAATGAGTTCCCAAAGAAAAAATCTCCAGGACCAGATAGATTCACAAGTGAATTCTATCAAATATTTAAAGAACAATTGGTTCAAATTCTATATAAACTCTTTGAAAAATAGGTGGAGGGACTCTGCCTAACTTCTTCTGTGACACCTACCTGATACCTAAACCAGGAAGAATGAAAACAGAGAAAGAAGATTATAGACCAATTTCCCTAAATAATATGGATTTTAAAATCTTAAATAAAGTATTAGAAAAGTGATTACATGAAGTTATCACTAGGACCAAGCAGGATTTATCCCAGGAATTCAAGGTTGGTTCAAAATTAGGGAAATGTCAGAATAATTGACTATATCAATAACAAAGCTAACAGAAATCATATGATTATCTCAATATCTAAAATATACTGAGAACTGAGTCAAATTACTAAAAATAAAAGTCAAATCAACAATTGACATAAGAGGCAGTTTTCAATATGAAGAAATTAAAATTATTCCATTGCCATATTAAAAAGGATTTCACTATTAATTAGAGAAATTCAAATTAAAACAACTTTGATGTTCTTCCTCATGTTTTTCAGATTGGTTGGTTTGAAAAAAAATGGGAAATTATGAAAGTTAGGGAGGATATAATGAAACCAAGACGCTCGTGCATTCTTGGTAGAGTTTGGACCTGACTGAACCACTCTGGAGAACAATTTGGAGCCATAGTCAAATAGCTATAAAACAGTTCATATCTTTTAATCCAGAAAAACCACAGTTACAGTTTCTTGCAAGGAGATAATAAAAAAAAGGGAAAAGGACCTGTAAGTACTTTTTTGATAAAGAATTAGAAATTGATCAGATGCCAATAAAGTGGGTAATTATTGAATGAATTATTATACATAAGTTCAATGCAATATAGTTGTTTTATAAGAAATTATAAGCAGGCAGATTTTAGAAAAAACCTGGAAAGTTATGCATGAACTGATGCTGAGTGAATTGAACAGTACCCAGTATAGCATCATATATAATAACAACAACATAGTGAGATGATTAACTGTGATAGATGCAGCTTCTTTTAGCAATATACTTATGAAAAAACATTAAAAATACATGTGGTAGGCATTGCCATCTTCATCCAGAGAAAGAACTCTTTTTTATTTTTGTTTTTTACATTTTTTCTTTCTAGTGGCTTCTCTCATATCTTCTGATTTTTCTTTCAGAAGATGACTAATATCAAAATACACTTAGCATGATGGTATATTTATATCTTGTAACAGATTGCTTGATGTCACAGGGATGGGAGAAAGAATGTGAAGAAAGGTGAAAATTTTAGAAAAATGAATGTTGAAATTAATGTTCATTGACTGGAAAAAAATCAAAAACCTTAAAAAAATCAGTAGTTATAGGTGGAATGAAGATGGTTAAAAATAGACTCCTTCTAAACGACATTAAAAGAATCCCTAAAGAAACATTTTGGAGTTGTAGAAAGTAAAATGTAAATTTATACTGCTATATCTTGGCAAGAAAGTTCTCAATAAAAGTTTGTTTCAAAAAAGTGAGAGTGTAACTTAACCCACGGAAATTAGTACCTGTTCTTTTCAGGTGACTGATTAGCTGTGATGGAAGCTTCTAGAGTTCTCAGTGCATTGAAGGATAAAAGAATTAGAAATCTGGTAAGCATGAAATCATTTGTTTGCACTAAGTGCATTACCATATATAGTTCTGGATCACTGTCCCAATGCAAAGAACTGGATGTATTAAGAATTTTTTAAGAGTTCTAGGGTGGAAAAGAGTGGTTTTAGATACCCACTGAAAAGGATACTGGACAGAGGATCATTAATCATATTAGTCCTTAGAGGTATTTTTAAATTTTATTCATTTATTTATTTACACATATCTAAAATAGTCTTGCTCTAAGTGTAACCATTATCCCTCCCCCCCATAAATAGAAAAAAGATAACAAAAATCAAGTTAGAGAAAGGAAAAAAAAAGTACTTCAGTCTGTGTTTGGATTCCATCAGCACTGTCTCTGGTATGGATAGCATTCTTTATCTTAACTTTGACATAGAATATGCATTCATATTTTTTCCCACAGTTGCTGTTGCTAATTGTCATTATGTCCTTCCATTCTTCCCTACTTCCATTTATTCTATTCTCTCTCTCCTTTCACTTTGTCCCTCCTCAAAAGTGTGTTATGGGGTAGTCAAGTGGCACAGAGGACAGAGCACTAATTCTGGGGCCAGTTAGATGCAAGCCCAAGTCCTGCTCCAAACACTCAACAACCACCCAGCTGAGAGGTCCAGGACAGGCCACCCAACCCACCATATTTTCAAAAACAAATAAAAAATATATCTTGTATCTGGCTACCCTTACCTAAGATCGTCCCTCTCCTCAGTCACCTCTACCCCCCCACCCTTTCCCAGTTCTCTCATCACCTTCCTCTCCTTTTTCCTCTAGGTTAAGTTAGGTTTCTTACCCTATTACATGTTGATGTTGTTTCCATTCTTAGCCATTTTGATGATAGTGAAGGTTCACTCATTTACCCTTCACATTTCCCCCTTCCACTCCATTGCAAAAGCTTTTACTTGACTCTTTTTTTATAAACTAGATTAGTCTATTCTACCTCTCCTTTCAGCTTCTTTTTGGACTGCTTTTTCCATTTGACCTAAACTGTTTTTTATATATTATTTATATATTATTTTCTTCAGGTTTGTTTTGTGCCTCTTTGACCAAGCTGCTGACATGGTTTTCATATTTTTCCTGCATCAGTCTCATTTCTCTTCCCAGGTTTCCTCTACCTACCTTACTTGATTTTCAAAATAGTTTTTGAGCTCTTCCATGTCCTGAGGCTAATTCCTATTTTTCTTGGAAGCTTTGGATACCAAAGCTTGGACTTTGTCATCTTTGTCATTCCTTTTTTATCCTTTGATTCCAGCCTAATAATATATTATACATTCATATTCAGCTCTCTCCTATGCCTTATCTAAATCTAGTTTTGTTCACTGCTCTATTAATTGAGATAGTTCATAGGATTTATCAGTATCATCCTCCCATGGAGGAATACAAGCAAATCAACATCATTAAATTCCTCATAATTTGTCCTTCCTGTCCATTCCCTCTATACTGCACCTGAGTACTGTATTTGGAGATGGAACTTTGTGTTTCTCTTCGGACTGTTTCAAAAGAAAAGTTTGAAAGTCTCCTATTTAATTGAATTCCCATCTTTTCCTCTGGAAGAGGATGTTCAGTTTTGTTGTGTAGCTAATTTTTGGATTTAATCCAATCTCCTTTACCTTAAGAAATATTATATTCCAAGCCCTATGAGGCCTTAATATAATTTCTGTTAATTGTATAATGATTATTTAATATTTTTTTAAATTTTGATCCCTATGCACATGTATATTTTTAATTTCCAAAATTTCTTTTGACCCTCCCATCCCATCTCCCTCCCCTCAAAAGCGAATAGTCAGGTTAGTATTGTCCATACATAGTTTGATAAACATGTTTACAGATTAGTAATTTTCAGTAATGGAATTAAGGGAAAGACATACATAAAAATAATTGTTATAAAGTGTTTATCAGATTCTGAAGGCTTTTTTTGGTTTTATTTTGTTTTTCTTCTTCTGAATGGGGATAACATAATTTGTTATTTAGTCTATTATGTTTGTCCTAGCTCTCTGAAGTGCTGAGAGAAGTTGCTGCCATCAAGGTTGTTCATTTCATAATGTTGTTGTTGATGTGTACATTGCTATCTTTGTAGTCCTGTGTAATCCTGATTGTATCTGAAGATATCTGAATTGTTTTTTTCTGGTTGCTTTTAATATTTTCTCTTTGACTTGGAAGTTCTAAAATTTAGGTATAATATTCCTGAGAGTTATTTTTGAGGATCTCTTTCAGGAGAAGGTCAGTGGATTTCCTCATTTTCCATTTTACCATCTGCTTCTAGGATATATGTGCAATTTTCCTGTAGAAATTCTTTAAAAATGAAGTCAAGGCTCTTTTTCTGGTCACAAATTTCAGGCAGTCTAATAATTTTTGAATGGTTTCACCTGGATCTGTTTTCTAGATG
Source organism: Macrotis lagotis (assembly GCF_037893015.1). Classification (NCBI taxonomy): domain Eukaryota; kingdom Metazoa; phylum Chordata; class Mammalia; order Peramelemorphia; family Peramelidae; genus Macrotis; species Macrotis lagotis. The sequence continues at coordinate 489,199,129 of NC_133666.1, forward strand.
CATTGTTTTGCCAATGAGATATTTCACATATTCTTTTAGTTTTTATTCTTTTGGTTTTATTTTATTGTTTCTTGGTTTCAAAAAGTCATCAGTTTCCCTTAACTCCATTTTAAATTTGAAAGAGTTATTTTCTTCAGAGAACTTTTTAATCTCCTTTTCCATTTGGTCAATTTTGCTTTTTAAGGCATTCTTTTTCCTCAATAACTTTTTGGACTGCTTTTTCCATTGACCTAAACTGGTTTTTATATATTATTTTCTTCAGGTTTGTTTTGTGCCTCTTTGACCAAGCTGCTGACATGGTTTTCATATTTTTCCTGCATCAGTCTCATTTCTCTTCCCAGGTTTCCTCTACCTACCTTACTTGATTTTCAAAATAGTTTTTGAGCTCTTCCATGTCCTGAGGCTAAATCCTATTTTCCTTGGAGGCTTTGGATACCAAAGCTTGGACTTTGTCATCTGTTTAAATCCTCCATATGATTAGATTAATTATCTATGATCTATATCCTGTTTACTCATTTCCCCAGTATGTACCCTAGTTTTGAGTTGCTTCCCAAACTTTTGAGTGTTTCTAGGTCACTCCCAAGGTCACTCAATGTCTTATGAGAGACTTACTGCTGTCCTGCCTGTGCTCTGTTCTGTGCATGATACAAGTGCTCCCTTCTGCCCTGGAATTGTGAGCAGATTCCATGATCAATGGCAATAGCAGCCCAAGATTGTAACCAGGGTGTATTGTGGACAAAGCACAAGAGTCCATTTCCTAGAGATAGCAGAAAGACTGTAACTGTCTCCCCTGACCCCCTTACCATCCTTGGACTGAGCACTCTGGAAGTAGCTTCTGGGAAGCTTCCTGCTAGGTAAATTTTCAGGCCTGCTTCTGTTTCCCATAGCTGAGGCTGCACTGAAGGTTGTGGCTGCACAAAGGATCACACTGTTCTGGGCTCTATGCTCACTCTGACAGGATTTATTTATTGATCTTCCAAATTTTGCTTGGTAATTCCTGGGTTAGAAAATCTGGATGCCCCATCTGATTGTCTTGTGCCCAGGTGCCTTCAGGCTCTACTGCAGAAAATTTCAGAAAAGCTGGAACTCATTTGCTTCTACACAGCTTGATTCTGACTATCCTGTAGTTTTCTCTGACCCCAGTAGAACAAAACCTTCCCATAGAACTTCCAATTACCATGGATTAGAGAATTGCCTCACTGGATCTTTCTGTGGGTTCTTCTTCTCCAAAATTTAGAGTCATAATTTTAAGGCCCTCAGAGTTTCTTGCAATCAAGCTTCTGGGCAATCTTTCCTTCACACTGCCATCCTGACTCCACCCCAGAATTGACTACATTTAAATAATTGAAACATACAACCTCCGGAGAAAGAGTTTTAAAAATAAAGCATGAAATAGAAGACTGTTAGTATGATGCTCCCTCCACTTTGAATGCAGAGATCAACTTTAACATGAAAAAAATAAAAATGAAAGCTAAAAACTTAGAAAATATCAAAAAGTAGTATTTCATCATAGAAAGTTACTATTGTTATAGAGACATCAAAACAAACTTCGAAAAAGAAAATGAACTAAAACCTACAAAAGAAAAATCTCAAAAATGTGGCTTGGTCTCAGGTCCTGGAAAAACTCAAAAAGATATTAAAAATCAAATAAAATTATGAAAGAAATCAATTTTCAATTATATTAACAAGCAATTATTAAGTTAGGAGACAGTGTTTCCTACTTTTATTATTTTATTGAGGGTCTAGCTCCTGTGCAGGACAGTCAGTTGTAGAAAGACATGACTGCATGAAGAGTCCCCACAGAGCACATTCTCCTTGATCTCGGGCTAGCCTTCAGCAACTAACAAATCTAACTTCTGTTTAGATTGTAAAAATAATATGGTTTGGGAAAGTTTTTTTCTCAAGTAAAATGGTCTTCTGTTTTTACTGCTTATGGAGATAACCAGAGTCATCTGAATCAAGATGAAATTCCCTGTTCATATTCTTAGAGGAAGTTGAATCACACAATCAAGTCATGACCTCAGTAGAAAGAAACTTATAGAACTGTACAGTATGACTCTTAAAATTGCCAGTTATCAGGTGTGATTTTTGACTTGACAGGAATTTCTTTTTAATTTCAAGGAGATTATTTAAAGCTTTTCCTATTTTTATCTTTGGTTTTCAATGGAAAACTACTGACCATTAATTTATAGATCATTAGTTACTCTAGTTGATTATAAATCATTAAGAATCTATATCTCTCAAGTTCTTTGATATCACAAGAGGCAGACGAAAAGAAATGAAAGTCATAAAGAAATGAAAGTCATAAAGAATCAATAAGTTAGGAAAGAAGGACCACAAAGTGAAGGTAAAATATATTTTAAGTATCAGGACAGATTAAATATTGAAATAAATGCAAGCTCCATTAAAAAATACTTTTAACAATATAATTGCACAAAAGGGAAAAAGAAAAAATTTTCCAGAAGAAAAGAGTTCCTTAAAAATAAGAAATTACAAAATTTTCTTTTCACTGAAGAAAATTTTTCCTTAGAAATTAGAATAGGTAGATAGAAAGTTAATGACTCTGGTCTTCCAGCCATAATGGCAGAGAGAAGCTAGGCATTGTGCTAATCTCTCTTGATTTTCCCTCAGAACTAAAATGAATCAAGTCTCTTAACAGAACTTAGATCTGCAATGAACAGAAAAAGAACCTAGGAGAAGAAAGCAAAAGTTTACTAGTGGGAGACCTCAACCTCCTGCTCTCAGATTTAGATAAATCTAACCATAAAATAAACAAGAAGGAAGTTGAGGAGATAAATAGATTGTTATGATAAACTTATGGGGTAAATTGAATGAGGATTGAAAGGAATATAATGTCTTTTCTGCAGTACATGACACACAAAAATCAATCAAGTCCTAGGGCATAAATCCTAATAATCAATTGCAGAAATACAGAAATAGTGAATACAGCTTTCTCAGATCATAAGGCAATAAAAATCACATGAAATATGGGGAAATGGAGATATAGACCCAAAATGAATTGGAAAATAAATAACCTCATTTTAAAGAATGAGTTGATAAACAAATTATAGAAAGAATTATTTCATACTAAATAATAACAATAATGAAACAACATAACAAAACCTATGGGATACATTCAAAGCAGCTGTCAGGGGATATATTATAACTAAAAATGCTTATATGAATAAATTAGAGAAAGAGGAAATCAATTAACTAAATATACAACTAAAAAAATTGGAGAAAGAACAAATTAAAAATCCTCAATTAATTACCAAATTAGAAATTCTAAAAATTAAAGGAGAAATTAATAAGATAGAAAGCAAGAAATCTAATGAATTAATAAACGAAACCAAGACTTTATTTTATGAAAAAAAAATTGTTAAAGCCCTGGTCAATTTGAATAAAACAAAGAAAGCAGAAAACCAAATTACTACCATCATGAATGAAAAAGGTGAACTCAGGGGTGACTAGGTGGCTCAGTGGATAGAGCACCAGCCCTGGAGTCACGAATACCTGAGTTCAAATCCAGCCTCAGACACTTAATAATTATCTAGCTGTGTAGCCTTGTGCAATCCACTTGACCCCATTGCCTTGCAAAAACCTAAAAAAACAGGAAAAAAAAAGAAAAAGGTGAACTCATAACTCATGAAATTCAAATTGTGGATTTATTTTGCCCAACTGTATGCTAATAAATTTGATAATCTAAGTAAAATGGATGAATATTTACAAAATTGTAAGTAGCCCAAGTTAAAGGAGGAGGAAATTAAATATTTATATAGCCCTGTCTTTGAAAAAGAAATTCAAAAAGCAATTGTTGAACTCCCTAAGAAAAAATCTCCAGGGTCAAACAGATTCACAAATGAATTCTAACAAACATTTAAGAAACAATTGATCCCAATTCTATATAAACTTTTGCCAATTTAGGTGAGGACAGAACTCTTCCATCTCTTACTATGACACCAGTATGGTGCTGATACCTAAACCAGGAGGAGACAACACAGAGAAAAAAAAAATTATAAAGCTATCTCCCTAATGAATATAGATGCTAAAATCTTAAATAAAATCTTACCAAAGAGATTAAATCAAGTTATCAATAGGATAATATTCTATGAACAAGTAGTATGTATCCCAGTAATACAAGGTTGCTTCAGTATTAGGAAAACTATTAGTTTAATTAACTATATCACTTGCATACCTATCAGAAATAATATGATTATATGAATAGATGCATAAAAAGCTTTTGACATAATACAACACCCATTCCTACTAAAATCCCTAGAAGGTATAGGAATAAATGGACTGTTCCTTAGAATGATAAGAAGTATCTATTTGAAAGCAGCAACAAACATTATATGCAATGGAGATAAGCTAGAGGCTTTCCAAATAAGATCGGGGTGAAATAAGGATGCCTGTTCCACTACTATTTAATATTGTTTTAGAAATGTTAGCCTCAGCAATAAGAGAAGACCAAGAAATTGAAAGAATTGGCATTTGGATGGAAGAAACAAAGCTCTCACTCTTTGCAGATGACATGAGGGTATACCTAGAGAATTCCAATAAATCATCCAAAAACCTACAAGAAATAATTAGCAACTTTTACAAAGTCACAGGATATAAAATAAATCCTTATAAATCCTCAGGACTTCTATATTAATGCCATAATACAACAGCAAGAGCTATAAAGAGAAGTTTGATTCAAAGTAACTTCAGATAATATAAAATACTTGGGAGTCTACTTGCCAATGCAGAATCAGAAACTCTATGAAAACAACTACAAAACACTTATTTCACATATAAAATCAGATTTAAAAAAGTGGGAAAAATCTTAACTGCTCCTGAATAGGGCAAATTAATAAAGTACAAATGACAATTCTACCTTAATTTAACTATCTTTTTAAATCCCTACAAATCAAAATTCAAAAAAATTGCTTTTATGAGTTAGAAAAAATTGCAAATAATTTCATATGAAAAAAACATCAAAAATTTCCAGGGATTTAATGAAGAAAAGTACAAAATAAGGTGTCCTAGCCCTAAAAGATCTAAAATTATATTGTAAATCATCAGTATTCAAAACTGTTTGTTATTGGCTAAGAAATAGAAAGGTGGATCTGTGGAACAGACTACGTGAAAATAGCAGGTAATAATTATAATGCTCCACTGTTTGATAATTGCAGAGTCCGGCTTTTGGGATTAAAAACTATCTCCTCAACAAATACTGTTAGGAAATTTGGAAGTTCGTTTGACAGAAACTTGAATTGGACCTACACCTCAGAGCATATACAAAGATAAGATCAAAATGGGTATAGTATTTAAATAAAAACGCCAATATTATATGCAAACTGGGAAATCAAGGAATAGTTTACTTATAAGATGTATGGAAAAGGAAGCTGTTTATAAGCAAGGGAATGCTGCAAAACATCAGTAAAAGAAAACTAGATAATTTTGATTACATTAAATTAAAAGCCCTTGCACAGACAAAACCACTGTAACTAAGATCACAAGAAATGTAGTAAATTGGGAAAAAAAAAACTTTACATCTAGCATTTCTGAAAAAGGACCCATGTCTTAAATATATAGAGAACTGAGTCAAATTTTAAAAAAGGCCATTACCCAATTAACAAATGGTCAAATGATATGTAAAGGCAACTTACAATAAGGAAATCAAAGCAATCCATAGTCCTAAGAAAAACTTCTATAAATCATTACTCATTAGAGAAATTCAAATTAAAGTATCTTTAAGGTATCACCTCAATTGTTTCAGACTGACCTATATTAGTAGAAAGGACAATGATCAATGTTGTAAGGGACATGGGAAATCTTGGGACATTAAAATATTGTTGGTAGTGTTGTGAACTTATCCAACCTTTCTGGAGAGCAATATGAAATTACATCTAAATGGTAACAAAAATGTACATACCCTTTGATCCAGCAATATCAGTACTGTGTCTATAGCTTTAAGAGATCATGAAAAAAGGTAAAAACATCACTTGTAGAAAAACATATTCATAGCAGCCCTATTTGTGGTAGCAAAGAATTGGAAATTGAGAGAATGCCCATCAATAGAGCAATGGTTGAATAAATTGTGGTATATGCATGTTATGGAACACTATTGTTCTATAAGAAACCAGGAAGGATGGGAATATAGAGAAGCCTGGATGGATTTGCATGGACTGATTCTGTGCTAGATGAGCAGAGCAACAAGAGCAGTGTACACCAAAACAAAAACATGGGCTTTATGATCAAGCTTAATTGACCTGCTCATTTAATAACTGCAACAATCACAGAAAATTTTGGGATATATGCATTGGAAAATGCCATCTGCATCCAGAGAAATAATTATTGAGTTTAAACAAAGGTCAATTTAATTTAAAAAATCTGTCTTGGGGGAAGCTAGGTGGTGCAGTGGATAAAGCACCAGCCCTGGATTCAGGAGTACCTGGGTTCAAATCGTGTCTCAAACACTTAATAATTACCTAGCTTTGTGGCCTTGGGCTAGCCACTTAACTCCATTTGCCTTGCAAAAACCTAAAAAAGAAATCTGTCTTATTCTGAAATCTTGCTCTCTCTTATATTTTTTTTATGTATAGGATTTCTCTCTCAACATAGTCAATTTAGGTCAGTATGTATCATAGAACCACTATAAAGATGGCCTTCTGTGGGGGGTTGGGAGGGGAAGTGATATTTGGGGATAATTGTAAAATTAAAAAATAATTTAATTAATTAAAAAATAAAAATACAAAAATAAAACGGATATTATACCTAAGTTAACTTACTAATTTAGTGCCTTAACAATCAAACTTCCAAAAATTATTTTAATGTACTTGAAAATGTTGTAACCAAATTCATATGGAGAAATAAAAAGTCACAAATATAAATGATTTAATGAAAAAAAATGCAAATGAAAGTGACCCAGCCTTACCAGATGTAAAAGTATATTATAAAACATCAACCATGAAACCTCTCTAGGGGCAGCTAGGTGACGCAGTGGATACAGCACTGGCCCTGGAGTTCAAATCTGGCCTCAGACACTTAATAATTACCTAGCTGTGTGGCCCTGGGGAAGCCACTTAATCCCATTTGCCTTGTAAAAACCTAAAAAAAAATGAAAGCTGTCTTGTCTTGTCCTGGCCAAGAAATAGAGTGGTGAATGAGTACAATAGACTAGGTCCAAAAGACACAGCAAGAAAGGTGTACAGTAATATGATGTATGATAAACAAAGCATGCAGCATCTGGGATAAAAACAACTCTTCTTTTCTATAAATCTGTTGGGATAACTGGAAGTTAGTATGGCAGAAATTTGGATCGAACCAACACCTCAAACCTTATACCAAGATAAGATCAAAATGGGTGCAGGGTTTAGACATAAATAATGCTATGTAATACTATAATACAATACTATAAGCAAACTAGGAGATCAAGGTACAGTTTACCTGTTAGATCTATGAAAAGTGAAGCAGTTTATGACCAAGGAAGAGATGGAGAACATCATTAAAAGCAAACTACATAAATTTGATTAGATTAAATTAAAAAGTTTTTGCACAAAAGCAGTGTAACCAAGATTAAAAAAAAATAGTAAATTGGAAAACCATTATTTATGACAAAGGACTCATTTCTAAAATAAACAGAGAACTGAGTAAAATTTATATTAAAGCAAGCCATTCCCCAAATGGAAAAAGATATGCAAAGGCAATTTATAGATGCAGAAATCGAAGCAATCTATAGTCATATAAATTGCTCCAAATCATTAGTGATTAGAGAATTGCAAATTAAACCATCTCTGAGGTACCACCTCACACCTCTCTGGCTTGCCAATATTACCCGAAAGGACAACAAACAATGTTGGAAGGGATTGGGACATCTGAGACACTAATGCATTGTTGGTGGTGCTGTGAACTAATCCAATCTTTTTTTTTTTGAATTGGCAAATTTTGTTTCACATTTTTAGAAAGATTTTATTTATTTTAAGTTTTACAATTTTTCCCCTATTCTTGCTTCCCTCCCCCCATCCCCACAGAAGGTATTCTCTTAGTCTTTGCATTGGTTCCATGATATCTATATCTATATCTATCTATATCTATATCTATATCTATATCTATATCTATATCTATATCTATATCTATATCTATATCTATATCTATATCTATATCTATATCTATATCTATATCTATATCTATATCTATATCTATATCTATATCTATCTATAGAATATCTAGATATATATATATAGATATATCTATATCTATAGAATATCTATAGATATAGATATTCATCTTAGTTGAATGTGATGACAGAGAAATCATATCCTTAAGGAAGAAAATAAAATATGAGATAGCAAAATTACATAATAAGACAATGGTTTATTGTTTTTCTGATTTGAAGTTAATAGTCTTTGCTATATATTCAAACTCCATAATTCTTTCTCTGGATACAGATGGTATTCTCCATCACATATACCCCAAAATTGTGCCTGATTGTTGCACTATTGGAATGAGCAAGTCCATCAAGGTTGATCATCACCCCCATTTTGCTATTAGGGTGTACAGTGTTTTTATGGTTCTGTTCATCTCACTCAGCATCAGGTCATGCAAATCCTTCCAAGATTCCTTGAATTCCCATCCCTCCTGGTTTCTAATAGAACAAGAGTGTTCCATGATATGCATTTACCACAGTTTGTTAAGCCATTCCCCAATTGAAGGACATTCACTTAATTTCCAATTTTTTGCCACCACAAACAGGGTTGTTATAAATATTTTTTTTGTAAAACTGATACTTTTACCCTTTTGCCCTTTTTACCTCTTCAGGGTATAGACTCAGTAGTGTTATTGCTATATCAACGGGTCTGCACATTTTTGTTTCCCTTTGGGCATCATTTCAAATTTCTTTCAAGAAATGTTGAATAAGTTCACAGCTCTACCAACGATATATTAGTGTCCCAGATTTCCCACATCCCTTCCAACATTTATTATTGTCCTTTTTAGACATATTGGTCAGTTTGAGAGGTGTCAGGTGGTACGTCAAAGATGCTTGAATTTGTATTTCTTTTATAAGTAATGATTTAGAGTAACTTTTCATATGACTAAGGATTGATCATTTGTAAATTGGGGAATGGCTTATCATTTTGAAAATTTGACTCAGTTCTCTGTATATTTTAGAAATTGTTCCTTTGTCAGAAATACTAGTTGCAAAAATTGTTTCCCAATTTACTACATTTCTTTTGATCTTGCTTACCGTGGTTTTCTCTGTATAAAAACATTTAATTTAATGTAATCAAAATTATCTAGGTTTTATGATGCTCTCCCCCTCTTCCTTGGTCATAAACTGCTTCCCTTTCCATAGATCTGACAGTTAAACTACTCCTTGATCTTCTAGATTGCTTGTAATATTGTTTTTATGTCTAAATCCTGTACCCATTTTCATCTTATCTTGGTATAGGGTGTGAGGTGTTTTTCTAACCTAACTTTCTTCCATAATAACTTACAATTTTCCCTACAGGTTTTATTGAAGAGAGAATTATTATTCCAATAACTGGACTCTTTGGGTTTATCAAAAGGCAGATTACTATAATAATTCCTTGTTATTGCACCTAGTGTATTCCACTGATCCACCACTCTATTTCTTAACATAATTTTAGATCTGGCAAGGCTAAATCACCTTCTTTTGCACTTTTTTCATTGAATCTCTTGAAATGCTTGATTTTTTATTTCTCCATATATATTTACTTATTTTTTTCTAACTCATTAAAGTAATTTTTGTTTCGGAATTTTGATTGGTAGGGCACTAAACAAGTAGAATTGTCATTTTTATTATATCCCTATACAGGAACAGTTGATGTTTGCCCAGGCATTTAAATCTGATTTTATTGACATGAAAAGAATTTTGTAATTATTTTCAAAAAGTTTTTGAGTCTGCCTCTGCAGGAAGACTCCCAGGTATTTTATTTTGTCTGTTTACTTTGAATGGGATTTCTCTTTCTAGCTCTTTCTGCTTTAACTTGCTAATCATAAATAGACATACTGAGGATTTATGAGGATTTATTTTATATCCTGCTGCTTTGCTAAAGTTGCTGATTATTTCTAGTAGTTTTTAGGTGACTTTTAGGTATTTTCTAGGTATACGATTATATCATCTGCAAAGAGTGAGAGTTTTGTCTCCTCCTTCCCTATTGTAATTCCTTCAATTTCTTTTGTTCTCTTATTGCTGAGGCTAACATTCCTAAAATGATATTGAATAGTAGTGTTGACAATGGGCATCCTTGTTTCACCCCTGATCTTATTGGGAATGCTTCAAGACTATACCCATTACATATAATGCTTGTTGATGGTTTTAGATAACTACTGCTTATTATTCTAGGGAACAAACCATTTATTCCTACACTCTCTTGTGTTTTTAGTAGGAATGGGTGCTGTATTTTGTCAAAAGGTTTTTCAGCATCTATTGAACCAACCCTGCATTTCTGGGATAAGTCCTACTTGATCATAATGTATTATCCTAGTGAGAAGTCTTTCTGGGCTGGAGACCAATTCATATTCTCCTCAGCAGTGCTAGATCTCTCTGGGTAAGAATCTGCCTCTCCTAATTATTTCTCCATGGGTCCGACTTTTCTCTGGCCTTTATTCATTTTGTGTTGGGGAGGGGAGCTGGCTCTCAGAGGTTTGGTCTGAATATCCTAAGGGATCTGTTCACTTGGCTTAGTAATTTGGAGGGCCAGCCAGTAGGGGGATCTGGTTGCTTTCTCTGTAGTGTTTGAGGTCCTCAGTAGCAGGGTCTGGCTTGACCTTGAACACTGGTCTGGGCCCTGGGGGAGGGAGTTAATCGCTTTCCCTGGAGTGAACTCTGTTGCCTTGAAGGGTTGGTGGTGGTCTGGTCGAAGTGGTCCCATGGGGGTGGGGTTGTTTATTGTTTGTTCTGGGGAAAGGGATTTGCTGAAAGTGCCTGTCTTCTCTCTGCCATCTTGCCTGGAACCTATTTCACTTTTTATTGTCATCTTTTTTTTTTTGATCCAATCTTTCTGAAGAGCAATTTGGAATTACTCCCAAAGGACAATAGCTATCTGCATACCCTTTGATTCAGCAATACCACTAATGGGTCTATAAGCTGTAGAGATCACATAAAGGTGTGACACTTCACTTGAGCAAAAATATACTTAGCAGCTCTGTTTATGTTAGGAAAGAATTGGAAATCGAGTGAACATCCATCAAATGGGGAATGGCTGAACAAATTATGGTATAAGTGTAATATGGAACACTATTGTTCTATTAAATACCTGAAGGGATGGGATTTCATAGAAGCCTGGAGTTACTTACATGAACTGATGCTAAGTGAGATGAGCAGAACCAGAAGAGCATTGTACACTTAACAGCATGGGGTGATGATTAAGTATAACTGACTTGCTCATTTCATCAGTGCAATAATCAGGGATAATTTTAGGTTATCTGTGATGGAGAATTCCATCTCTTTCCACAGAAAGAACTTTGGACTTAAAATAAAGACCAAAGACTAGTACCTTCAATTTAAAAAAGTTTGTCTTATGTAGTACATAATTTTGTTCTGGCTAATATTTTATTTTTTCCTCAAGGTTATTTTTTTTTCTCTCATCACTTTCAGTTTTGATCAATATATAACAGGGAGAAAATCCAAAGACTATCAAACTGTCTTCTGTGGGGGATTGTGGTTAGAGGAAAGGTAAGGTGGGTTAAAACTTGTGAAATTCAAAATCCTACAAAAATGATAGGTAGAAACTACTATTGTATATAATTGAAAAAGAAATAAAATATATTTTTAAAAGAAAGTTAATGACTCTACTAAAATGTAAAAATAAAATGAAAGTAAAATTAAAAGAATGGAAAATTGAAAAAATATGTAATATATCTCATGGGTAAAACAATGGTCTGGAAAATTTGTTGAATAGAGATTATTTCAATATTATTGAACCATTTGAAAATCATGATAAAAAGAACTCAATATTCATATTTCAAGGAGTTATCAATGGAAACAAACCTATAACCCATCAAAATTAATACAGGATAGAAAATTTGAAATTGAAAATATCTAGTAAGAGATATAAAAATTAAAACTTCCAATAATATTATAGTCAAATTTTAGAGCTCCCTGATCTTAGAGAATCAATCTAAATAGTTGGGTTTAATCAATTTAATAAATTTCTACATTAAGGCATAGCAGAGTTAGAATATGAAAATTTCTTTTAATTATAAGCAGTATTGATCTAAAGCCATTATAAACTTTATCTGTAATGAATAAGCTAGAAATCTTTCCAATAAGAACAGGGGTAAAACAAGGATGTCCATTATCACCACTGTTATTCAGCAATGTACTTGAAATTCTTTGTATAGCAATAAGAATAAAAAAAAAGAGGGCGGGGGCCGCAGCTGCCAGGGAAACCTGGAGCCGAGCTGAGCGGTGGCGGCCAGGCTGGCGGGCGGGAGCTGAGGGTGGCAGGCACGGTGGGCACCCTCCCCAAGGGCTCGGGGGCAGCCTCTGCGGGCTCCCCCTGGCCTTGGGGCGCGCGGGCGGCCGTGGGGAGCTGGTCTCCCCTCCCCGGGCCATGACGGGCAAGTCGGTGAGGGACGTGGACCGCTACCAGGCCGTGCTGGCCAGCCTGCTGCTGGAGGAGGAGAACAAGTTCTGTGCCGACTGCCAGGCCAAAGGACCACGATGGGCCTCCTGGAACCTTGGTGCATTCATCTGTATCCGATGTGCAGGAATTCACAGGAACCTCGGTGTGCAGATTTCCAGAGTGAAGTCAGTCAACCCAGACCAGTGGACACAAGAGCAGATTCAGTGCATGCAAGAGATGGGTAATGGGAAAGCCAACCGACTGTATGAGACCTACCTACCTGAAAACTTCCCGCGACCTCAGACAGACCCGGCTGTAGAAGGATTTATCAGAGATAAATATGAGAAGAAGTACATGGACCGAAGCCTGGACATCAATGCATTTAGGAAAGAAAAAGATGATAAATGGAAAAAGAGCAGTGAGCCAGTTCAAGAAAAGAAAGTGGAGCCTGTCATTTTTGAGAAAGTCAAAATGCCTCAGAAGAAGGAAGATCTCCCTCCAGCTACCTCGAAAAAGCTCCCCCAAAGCAATTGAGCCTGTAATGGACTTGTTGGGACTTGATGCTCCCGTGGCCTCCTTCAGCATCCCAAGCAGCAAGACCAGTAACACCTTAGAAAAAGATCTAGATCTCTTGGCCTCAGTTCCATCATCTTCTCTCTCAGACTCCAGAAAAGTTGTAGGATCCATGCCAACAGCAGGGAATGCCAGTTCTGTGCCTGAAAATCTGAAACTGTTTCCTGAACCAGGGAGCAAAGCAGAAGAATCAGGCAAGAAGCAGCTATCTAAAGACTCCATCCTCTCACTTTATGGATCACAAACTCCTCAGATGCCTGCTCAAGCGATGTTCATGGCTCCAGCTCAGATGGTGTACCCTGCAGCCTACCCCTGCTTTCCTGGTGTCCCCCCTACTGGTACCATGATGGGGGGAATGATGCCCTCACCAGTGGGCATGGCTACAGGGGCCAACCATTCCCCCAAGCTATGCAGGTGGTGTGCAGGCCACGGTGATGGGTGTCCCCAATGGCATGATGGCTGCGCAGCAGGCTGGCTATGTCACAGGCATGGCAGCTATGCCCCAGACAATGTATGGCATCCCACCAGCACAGCAACTGCAATGGAACTTGGCTCAGATGACCCAGCAGATGGCCGGAATGAACTTCTATGGCACCAATGGCATGATGAGCTATGGACAGTCAATGGGCGGTGGGAATGGCCAGGCAGCCAATCAGAAGCTCAGTACTCAGATGTGGAAATAAAAGTGGAGCCCCTGCATTCCCACTTTTTTTCCCAAAACCTCCCTCCTCTTCCCATCTCTCTGCTTCCCTCTCTACCTCTTCCTGTTTTGTCTGGAAACTGCTCTAGGAGACATACAGGGTTTGGCTTCCCACCCAGCCTGATCACTTTCTCCTCCCCCTCCTAAACCCCAGTCCCCACACCACACACCCTGCCCCCAGATTAAACCCTGCTTTCTGCTGACCATGCCCCACACAGCCCTCAGCGCCTCGGGATGCAACCCTTCCCTTGGAAGCAGCAGAGTGCACTTGGGCACCAAAGGACTATACGTACCCAGAGCCCTTTTCCTTCCAGGAGAGAAGGTAGCATCTCCCTCCATAACTTCTGAGAGAGGTCTGTGGTCACTATTGGGCAACCAAGGGAGAGGTTTAGAGGCCCCTCCGTATCACTCATCTGTCTTTTTTTTTTTAAGGTTGCTTTGGGTGGGGGGGTGGGAGGCTGGAATGGTGGGTACAAAAGGGGATTTTAATCAAACTCCAATCATGGTTCTTATGAAGGGGGATTAGTTAATCAGGCTCAGGCTG